>NW_012107086.1:280520-283718 GCF_000951045.1 Mandrillus leucophaeus | reverse complement strand
TCACCTAGGCTGGAGTGCAGTGACACAATTTTGGCCCACTGCAACCCTTGACTCCTACCTAGGTTCTCGTGCCTCAGCCTCCCGAGTAGCTGGGACCACAGGGGCCCGCACCTCGCCCGGCTAGTTTTTTTTGTATTTTTTAGTAGAGATGGGGTTTCACCGGGTTAGCCAGGATGGTCTCGATCTCCTGACCTCGTGATCCTCCCGTCTCGGCCTCCCAAAGTACTGGGATTACAGGCTTGAGCCACCGCGCCGGGCACAAACTTTTAAAAGCTAAACGTATCTGTTAGAAGTGGCTGTTATCCTGTTATTTTACCACAGGTTTCAGTTTGATAGTATTGATTCTCTTCTATGAGAATGACTTGGGCTGAGTATTAGAATTGAATGTAGTCCTTTCTGCACTCAATAGATAGGCAGAGGAGTGCTGAGAAACGGTGATGACTTATACCTCGGATCTCTCTTTTGCCTGATTTATATTCTACGCCTTTGGGCCTTCACCTTTCTCCCAAAAAAGCTGCACAGTTCCCTGAAACGTGGGCCTCTGCTCAGGTCCCGTGGCATGGTATGTAATTAGGGACTTCCAGACCTGGAGTTTTCCTGGAGTTATCTAATTCCCCCTTCATTTCACTTCTCCCCACACATGCTAAAGGATGTTAGAATCCTCTGGATTTTGTGAACTCACCTTCTTTCTTCTGTACCTGCTTCTGTGTGCTACACACACACACACACACACACACCCTCTTCCCTTGCTAGATATCAGGGGAGGAATGTAACGTATCACTTCTACTGCTTCACTCTACCAGTGTGTGAAGTCTTTGCTGCAGATAAGTAACACATTATACCAGACGTGCTTATTGAATAGTCCACACGTCCCCTCTGAACTGAAATATCCAAATAGCTTTTTATCATCTGCTGAACTTTGTGATTCACTTTGTGATTCTGTGTCTAGATTATCTGTTTCATTGACCTATTTGTCCATTACTAGCCTATATCACATTGTTTCAGTTATTAAATTATTTATTTTTGTAGGGGACAGAGTCTCACTGTCACCTAGGCTGGAGTGCAGTGACACAATTTTGGCCCACTGCAACCCTTGACTCCTACCTAGGTTCTCGTGCCTCAGCCTCCCGAGTAGCTGGGATTACAGACACATGTCACCATGCCTAGCTAATTTTTGTATTTTTAGTAGAGATGAGGCTTCACCATGTTAGTCAGGCTGGTCTCGATCTCCCGACCTCAGGTGGTCCACCCACCTCAGCCTCCCAAAGTGGTGCTGGGATTACAGGCATGAGCCACTGTGCCCAGCCTTTTTTTTTTTTTTTCTAACTATTTGATTAAATAAGTTCGTCTTCATTCTCCTTTGGTTGTATTTAATACTAGTATTTGGCTGTTAAGAATACTATTGATAGGCTGGTGTCTCACACCTGTAATCCCAGCACTTTGGGAGGCTGAAGCAGGAGGATTGCTTGAACCCAGGAGTTTGAGACCATCATGGGCAACATAGTGAGACCTCATCTCTACTAAAAAAAAAAAAAAAAAAAGTTAGCCAGGCATGGTGGCACGTGCCTATAGTCCCAACTACTAGGGAGGCTGAGACGAGAGGATTGCCAGAGCCCAGGAGATTAAGGCTGCATTGAGCTATGATAATGCCACTGCACTCCAGCCTGGGCGACAGAGTGAGACCCTGTCTCAAAACAAACAAAACCCAAAAAAACCGCAACACAATACTTGATATACAGTGTACATTCTTGCACATGTCCTTCCCCTTTTATTTGAGGCAGAGTCTCGCTCTGTCACCCACACTGGAGTGCAGTGCTGCAATCTCCGCTCACTGCAACCTCTGCCTCCTGGGTTGAAGCAATTCTGTCTCAGCCTCCAGAGTAGCTGGGACTAGAGGCGCATACCACCATGCTTGACTGATTTTTGTGTTTTTAGTAGAGACGGCGTTTCACCATACTGGTTGGGCTAGTCTCGAATTCCTGACCTCAGGTGATCCACCTGCCTAGGCCTCCCAAAGTGCTGGGATTACAGACATGAGCCACTGTGCCCAGCCCTGTATTTGTTTTCAACATGGGTATGTAACAAAGTCTAAAATATATCAATATATCTTTATTCTCTCAGGCAGTAAGAAGACTCTATATGGTTTATTTAAACCCCACGCAGCCATTATTATTGTTGTGTAGTCAGTGTTTAGATTTTTTTTCTGTATATGTACCAGTACTTTGACATCATCATTCTTGTTGCCTCTCAGACCTTCTATCTGATCTCTGTTCTACCTGAAGCCTTCTTGAATCCTTTAACATTTCTTTTAGGCAAACTTTTTTTTGTCTAAAAACGTATTTCCTATTTGTTAAGGATCCTTTCAGTAATATGTAATTATGTTGGCAGTTAAACTTGGGATTAGACTTCTGAAGATATTTCAGAATTCTGATTTCCACTACTGTTGTTGAGTCATTTCTCTTTTTTTGTAGTGCCTAGGATTCATTGGACGTCCTGACTCAGGGAATCGGTGTGTCTCTACAAATCTGGGAAATACATTGCTTCTTCCTATTAGTATTGTATTTTGGGGGGAGATTCTGATTAGGCATATCTTAGATCTTCTTTATATTGTCTAGAATTTAAAACTACTCATCCCTTTGTGCTGCATTCTGAATAAGTTTTTGGGACTTTCTAGTTTACTTTTTTACTTACCCTTTGAGTTTGTTTTTGTTGAATATTAAGTAGGTACAAAATAATTTATTTGGTGAGTGGGTGCAAAAGAATATAAGCTAGAGAAGATCACGGTACAGTGAATACCTGTATACTCAGCACCAAGTTCTAGAGAAAGAACATTACCACTACCTCAGAGTCCCTCATATTCTTCCGCTTTCCCTCTCAAATCCACTGTGGATTCTATGTTTATTTTTTCCTTGTTTTTTTCATCGTTTCATCATGTTTGCATCCTTAAGCAATATTTTGCTTAGTTCTGCATGTCTTTTTAACCTTATATAAATGTCATTTTGCATGTTTTTTCTGCTGCTTTTATTTTTATTTTTATTATTTATTGTTTGTGTCAGAGTTTCACTCTTGTTGCCCAGGCTGGAGTGCAATGGCATGATCTTGGCTCACTGCAACCTTCACCTCCCAGGTTCAAGCAATTCTCCTGCCTCAGCCTCCAGAGTAGCTGAGATTACAGGCATTCGCCACCATGCCCAGCTA
>NW_012107086.1:274783-280250 GCF_000951045.1 Mandrillus leucophaeus | reverse complement strand
TGTTTGTTTGTTTGTTTATTTATTTTGAGACGAGTCTCACTCTGTCACCCAGGCTGGAGTGCAGTGGCATGATCTTGGCTCACTGCAAGCTCCGCCTCCTGGGTTCACGCCATTCTCCTGCCTCAGCCTCCTAAGTAGCTGGGACTACAGGCACATGCCACCATGCCCGGCTGATTTTTGTATTTTTAGTAGAGACAGAGTTTCACCTTGTTAGCCAGGATGGTCTTGATCTCCTGACCTCGTGATTCACCCGCCTCAGCCTCCCAAAGTGCTGGGATTACAGGCGTGAGCCACCGCACCCGGCCAGGTTAATAATGTATTCTGACATTCATTCATATTGTTGCGTGTAGCTGTGATTCATTCTCATTGCTCCATTGAGTTTTAGTTTTTAATTTTCATTTTTAGAAATTTTATTATTTTTTCAAATCTACTTGATTTTTCCTTTATCACATTTACAGTTATTTCTTATCAAGCTAAATCGCTGATTTACACAAATATATTAGCCATTTACTTTCTAATCTCTGGTAATTTCAATATCTGAAGTTCTCAATAATCTGATTCTGCTGGCTGTTGATATCCTTGTGTGTTTTATTATTTGGACTGTGAGCTGCTTTTCTTTTTTCTTTCTTTTTTTTTTGAGACGAGTCTCACTCTGTCGTCAGGCTGGAGTGCAGTGGCACAATCTCGGCTCCCTGCAACCTCTGCCTCCTGGGTTCAAGCGATTCTCCTGCCTCAGCCTCCTGAGTAGCTGGAATTACAAGTGTATGCCACCATGCCTGGCTGATTTATTTCCGTGTTTTTAGTAGAGACGGGTTTTCACCGTGTTGGCCAAGATGATCTCTATCTCTTGACCTCATGATCCACCTGCCTCGGCCTCCCAAAGTGCTGGGATTACAGGCATGAGCCACCGCGCCCGTACCTGTGAGCTTATTTTCTTTCTTGCTTTTACTTTGAGAGTTCTTTGAGATTCCAGAGGGAGGGTGTGTGGTTGTTTCTGTGGATTGCTTGGAGCAGCCAACCTGAATATACTTGATAATAAAATCTTCTCTTGAGGATTTTTTTTTTTTTTTTTTTGAGATGGAGTCTTGCTCTGTCGCCGAGGCTAGAGTACAGTGAGGCTCACTGCAACCTCCACCTCCTGGGTTCAAGTGATTCTCCTGCTTCAGCCTCCCGAGAAGCTGGGACTACAGGCGCCCACCACCACGCCTGGCTAATTTTTTGTATTTTTAGTAGAGACAGGGTTTCACCGTGTTAACCAGGATGATCTCGATCTCCTGACCTCATAATCCGCCCGCCTCGGCCTCCCAAAGTGCTGGGATTACAAGCGTGAGCCACCACTCCCGGCCTCTTGAGGATTTTCATATAACATAGCTTGAATTCTGGCCACACATTTGTATGAAAGAAAATGTTGTCTTTCAGAGTAAGAGACCCAGAGCCATGGTCAATGTGGACAGCTTTATTACTTTCCATCCTGTACAATGGGGATTGTTCTTGCTCACCTTTAGGCTGATGTGGCCTAGTGGAGTTTAATGGGTTTGAGGGAGGCTCTTATTAGTTGTCTTTGCCCTAAGCTTTATGTTTTGCCCCTGGATCTTAGAGTGCCCAGAATAAGATCAGGGTTCCCAGGACTGGATTTGATAGCTAACCAACTCAGATGGCTAAAATCTTTCTGTATTTTAACTAGTATTTTTGGGTGTTTATAATGGGAATCTGATCTTCGAAATGAAAGACAATTTTATGCATATCTTTTTTCTGTCCAGCAAAAGATATGTACCAAACTTGATTTCTGGGGTTTCTGTGAATTTACACATTTTTCATGGACTTTCTCCCCCTTTATTGAAGAGGTAATTTTTCTCGCTCTGTCACCCAGGCTGGAGTGCAGTGGTGCGATCTCGGTTCACTGCAAGCTCCGCCTCCTGGGTTCACGCCATTCTCCTGCCTCAGCCTCCCCAGCAGCTGGGATTACAGGCACCCACCACACACCCAGCTAGTTTTTTGTATTTTTAGTAGAGACGGGATTTCACCGTGTTAGCCAGATGGTCTCGAGCTCCTGACCTCATGATCCGCCCGCCTCAGCCTCCCAAAGTGCTGGGATTACAGGCATGAGCCACTGCGCCTGGCCTGAAGAAGAAATTTTTCTAAAAGACGCCAGTCAGTTTTTCTTTTTTCTGTGGGGAGGATGGTGGTGGTGAAGTGTTCTTTGCAAGGAGGTTAGACAGTGAGATGAGTTGCACTGAACTAGTGTTTAAAGAATCTAGGGAATAATGTATATCCTTAATACATCTGGCTTAATGACTGTTTACTTTCCTAAAGCTGTTTGGGAAATATTTTCTTTTTTTGTTTGTTTGTTTTTGAGACAGAGTCTCGCTCTGTCGCCCAGGCTGGAGTGCAGTGGCGCAATCTCGGCTCACTGCAACCTCTGCCTCCCGGTTTCCCGCCATTCTCCTTCCTCTGCCTCCCGAGTAGCTGGGACTACAGGAGCCCGCCACCTCACCCGGCTAATTTTGTGTATTTTTAGTAGGGATGGGGTTTCACCGTGTTAGCCCGGATGGTCTCGATCTCCTGACCTCGTGATCCGCCTGCCTTGGCCTCCCAAAGTGTTGGGATTATAGGCGTGAGCCACCGTGCCCGGCCTGGGAAATATTTTCTTAGGAGATGGTAGAATACCCTGGTCCCAGATGCACGTTACTTATTTTTGAGACTGGATTTTGCTCTGTTGCCCGTGCTGGAGTGAAGTGGCACAATCCTAGCTCGCCGGAGGCGCAGCCTTGAACTTCTGGGGTCAGTTCATCCTCCTGCCTCAGTCTCCCAAGTAGCTGGGACTTAAAGGCGTGAGCGTCCGCATCTGGCCAATATGTATTTTGTAACCAGATTTTAGTTTTTCTTTATTTTGTTGGTGACTTTTACTGTTTTTCTTGGCTGGAGGTAATCTAGTATATTGTTCACAAATGTGTCATAATAATGTTTTTTAAAAATATTTACAGTGGAAGTATGCGAGACTTAAGAGCTCAAGTGACTAGTGGTCTCCTGCCATTTCCAGAAGTGACTCTTCAAGCCCTTGGAGAAGACGAAATAACATTAGAATCTGTGCTTCGTGGAAAGTTTGCTGCAGGTAAACATAATGTTGCTGAACATTTACTAATACAGTTGATATGTAAGTTAATAAGTATATGTTTTAGTTTCTTTAGGTGGAAGAAATAAAAACAGAACCTAAGTGATCTTAAATATATAACATCTACAATTACGTATATAACATTTCTAAGGTCTTGAACACGTTATCAGTGAACCTCTGATTGGGGAGTTACAGTTAATTTTTCCTTATTAAAAGTTTCACGTGTTTTGTATCTTAGTATTATCTATGTTTGGGAAGTAGAAGTAACATGCAACTAGTTTTTCTTTATAATTAGGGAGTTTTATTGGTGATGCGTTTGGATTAGAACTTGAACAGTGTCATGAGTAGAAAAATCTAGGGCCCTAGATGTTATAAAATTTTCAGAAAATCTTATTTTCTTATTTCACTAACCCTGAATAAGATCTTAATATGTAACTTAGATTGTGTAATACACCAGAGAACCGTACTGAAGAAGCCTTTCTCTTACAGATCTTGTTTTAATGAAAGCTATTGCAGAAGACTTTTCTGAAAATAAGTTTCATAGCCATCTTCCCAGCAGGCAGACAGCAAAACATGTGTGTTAGTCATTTGTCTCTTTACAGTGCCATTCTCTTGAATGTTAAAAGGAGCAACAGTACTTTCTATATGCCAGGCATTGTATAATGACTTGATTGGAGTAGGTATAAAACTTTTCTAAGTAGCCGCTGTTCTGTGTAACTGAGAATGAAATGGTTTATTTGATCCCAGTTACACAGGTAAGTGGCAGAAAGGAGCCTGGAACCTTGGCATTCTCAGACCCCACTGTGCCATGCTACTTTCTTAAACTATGGCCTCCCTTAGCTATAAACTTACATATCCAACTAATGTACTTGGATGCTTGATGGACATCTCAAATTTAGAAGTTATCGTTCATCTGGTTGCTCAAGCAGAAATTCCGAGTCTGTACTTTATTCTTGTTTTACTCACCTCCCTGTGTCTAATTCATCAGCAAGCAAATCCAATTAGTTCTACCTCCAAGTTGAATCTCCATTCAACCCACTTTTCTCTATCCAGTCACCAAGCAGGTGTCATCTTCCACCCACTGCTGCTACTCTGTGCTTCTCCTTGTCCATTCTTTGCTTAGCAGCTGGAGTAACATTTAAAAACATGCATAAATCAGATAGTCACTGACTTGATTTAAATCAGATAGTCACCTGTGACTTTACCTTGCAGGCAGAGTAAAATCCAAACATGACTAGTAGGTGGAGAAGAGGTTCTGATATTTCCTATTGTTATGCTAATTATGTCTTAATTTCTCAATTGGACTGTGAAGTCTTTAGGGGTAGAATAATGTGTTATATTTTATAACTGCCATAACTTCTAGTTTAAATCATTTAAGCTATAGTAGTTAAAGCATGAGTTTTGGAGTTAAATGGACTTGGGATCTCCCTCTGCCGGTGCTACTTTTTGACTTTGGGAAGGTTAAACTGTATTAAGGTTTAGCTGCGTTATGTCTGCATTGAGGTGTGATGAGGAATAAATGAGATAATGTGTTCAGGCACATACCATGGTGGCTTTTACTGAATGACTACTATTGTTGTTGTTATTATTCTTATTATCATTTGAGATGAAGTCTTGCTGTGTCGCGCAGGCTGGAGTGCAGTCGCACAATCTCGGCTTACTGCAAGCTCCGCCTGCCAGGTTCACGCCACTGAATGACTATTGTTATTGCAGTGATAGTTGCTTGATTATAAGTTTGAAGATCACTGTGTTGTATAAATGCTTAGATTTCAATGTGGAGATAATATGTCAAGTTTTATGTCATGAACATATATTTGTATGTAAATGAGCTAACCTTTACTGCATTTTTTGTGTATATACAATACTAAAGTAAGCAATTTTTTTTTCTTCTAGGGAAAAATGGACTTGCTTGCTTGGCTTGTGGTCCACAACTTGAGGTAGTAAACTCTCTAACAGGAGAGCGATTGTCTGCTTACAGATTCAGTGGAGTCAATGAACAGCCTCCTGTAGTTTTAGCTGTGAAAGAATTCTCTTGGCAGAAGAGAACCGGATTATTAATAGGACTGGAAGAAACAGAAGGGAGTGTTCTCTGTCTTTATGACCTTGGAATATCAAAAGTAGTTAAAGCGGTTGTTCTTCCCGGAAGGGTAGGTACTGTGTAAGATACCCGGACATTCTCTTTCAAAACTGAGCCCCTGCTGGTGACACAGTGTGTTACTGTGTGAAATTTCATTGACCCGCAACATTACAATTTGTGTACTTCTATGTAAATGTGTTACCTTAGCTAAAGTGTTTAGAATAAAAATGAGGTTAAAGATGATGTTATTCAAGGAACTTAACACTTAAAATGTAACT
>NW_012107086.1:271256-272758 GCF_000951045.1 Mandrillus leucophaeus | reverse complement strand
ACAGGCTTGAGCCACCGCGCCCGGCAATAATAGCAATTCTTGTTAAGTGTCAGTGATCCAGTGACCGCTAGAACTTTATATGAAGTCCGGCAGAAAGAAGGCTAGACCTCTTCAGTCTTTAAGGTATGAAGAGGACTTAAAATACCTTTTTTTGTTTGTTTTATAAAGAGTAAGCAGTAAATTTTTTGAGAATGGTTAGTTTTTACTCTTAGAAGAGTCCATAGAATCCTAGAGTAGCTGTTTAAAGTGAGAACAATTTAGGTTTGAGTTTTATGTGTAATGATTTTATGGCTTGAATAACTAGACTAACTTTCTAAGCCTCAGGTTATTTCATCTTGAAAGAGAAATAATCACACATAGTCTACTATCAAAGCGTTGTCATGAACATTAAATGAGCCAGTTCACACAATGTCTGGCATATATATAGTAAGCTCTCCGTAAACATCAGTGTTAGTCCAGCTGCGTGATTTTTTCTGTATTGAGTGATGGTGTAATTCCTAGTATATCTGAAGATTTCATTATTCAGATCACAAGTATCAAATGCAGATTTACTCTATTTGATAATCTTAAATCTATTATAATTGATAACCTGCTTTAACTTAAATTTATTTTGCTGTTAATTGCATTTTCTTTGCAGAAGAAAAGCAAATCATGTATTATGTTTTCTAGGTGACAGCTATTGAACCTATAATTAATCATGGAGGAGCCAGTGCAAGCACTCAGCATCTACATCCAAGTCTGCGATGGCTTTTTGGAGTGGCAGCTGTGGTCACTGATGTTGGACAGATCCTTCTTATTGACCTATGTTTGGATGACTTGTCATGCAATCAAAATGAAGTTGAAGCATCAGGTAATCAGTTCTTTACTTGAAACCCAAAATGGAGCACCTGGATATTCTGTTGCAATATTTTTTTAAATAGCCAAAATTTTTTATAGCAACTGGAGTAAAATAAAAGATATCTTCCTGTCTGTTAAAAAAAAAGGTATTTTAAAATCTTTTTTATTAGCTGGACCTGAGCACAGTGGATACTTCTTACATAAGATACTGTTCTGTTGATCAAGTGTTCATATGTTCTCAAGCAGGCCTTGAGAAAGGTAGTGATAATTGATTTTGTTTCCATGTACATATCTGAATAAGCTCTATTCTTAAGTAAATGCCGGAATAAGGGCTAAATGTAAGAAATCTTGAGCCTTATCAGCCAATATGAAATTATCCAGCAATGTACGATCTAACATAGTGTTTTTTTTGGGCATATTGTTTGTGTTTCTGTGGTAACACCAAGATAGAAATAAAGTAATAGGAAATAACAGTAATTAAAAGTCTTTCTCACAAAATGACATCCTAAAATAGAAGTTAATTCTATTCAGAGTCAAAGAAAATGAAACAATTTTTTTCCTTTAAATGCTTGTATTTATAAAATTAATTTTTTTAAGTGCTTTCAGTTTTTGAAAATTATGAGACTCTGGTTTATGAAGAAAGGAAGAGCTAACGTTAAAATGTG
>NW_012107086.1:267476-269768 GCF_000951045.1 Mandrillus leucophaeus | reverse complement strand
GAGATCGAGACCATCCTGGCTAACCCGGTGAAACCCCGTCTCTACTAAAATACAAAAAAAATTAGCTGGGCATGGTGGCAGGTGCCTGTAGTCCCAGCTACTCGGGAGGCTGAGGCAGGAGAATGGCGTGAACCGGGGAGGCGGAGCTTGCAGTGAGCTGAGATGGCGCCACTCACTCCAGCCTGGGCCACAGAGCAAGACTCCGTCTCAAAAAAACAAAACAAAACAAAAACAAAAATTTGGTATGTATACAAACCTGATTGATTAATGAAATTTTTATATAAAGTTTAAATGAAAAGAATTGATTAGCAAAAACAATAACTAAAAATGAATTTACAGATTATCAGAAATGGTATGACTGCTCTTCATAGAAGGTTGATCAAAGAAGTAGGCTTGATGGGCTTTTGTTTCAGAGTGTATTTTGTGGTTATAGGTATAAGGCCAGTTACAATGCTTATATTCATAATGAAAACTCCCTTCACGTCAATATGGTAGCGTTAAAATATCCTTCATTTCAGAGGTCAGTAATCAGTAGGTGCACAAGGATAATTTTGTAACAAAAGTCTCTGGATTGTGATCAGAACCATTTCTCAATTTTGAAAATTAGGAAGCAATTGGACTTTATAGCACAAAAAATTAAACTTTAGAGTTTAATGCAAAATAAATTTTCTTGATTACAAAAGTAATTTATGATTACAGCTGTTCAGGCTTCACTGAAATACACCAAGATAGGAAATGAAGTTCCAAACATACAGCATAAATACTGTTCTGCACCTTCCCCAAACTTAACCGGTTTCTTATATATCTTTCCACATTGGAACACTTAGGGCCTACCCATTTCTTTTGAGTAAATTTGTAGTATCCCATTGTGTGAACTGTTTATTGTGGCAAAATCTAATCACTTCTTTGAAAAAGACATCAGAAGCGAAAGTGATTTGGGGGTGGGGACCCTGTTCTAGGACAGTATGATACAATTTTTCCTCTGTTATAACAATGAGAGAATCTGCTCTTGCACAGTGGTTATATTAATATATGAATCTGAGTTTTTTTCTTTTTTTATTGAAGATTTCAGACGTTTTCAGATAATTGGAAGAATTCAAGAGTTCCCATATTCCCATCACCCAAATTCAAGTGAAGTTTCAACATTTACTATACGTGTGTCAGTTTGGTTCATTCCCCTTTCCTCCCTTCCCTCTTTTCTTCTGTGTTAGTTTAAAGCAAATAGGGATATTTTATTCCATCATCATAATGCCAGTAACACTTCTTTGGTATAGTCTGCTATCTAGTCTGTAATCAAATTGATGTGATTATCCAAAGCATCTTTTTACGTTTGGATTGTTTGGATTGGAATTCAAACACGGTCTGCACATTAATTTCATTTGACAGTTAAGTCTCAAGTCTCCTTGAATGTACAGCAATCCTCTTTCTGCCCTCTCTGTTTTTACGTTCTGTCGATGTAAAGCATAATTTTCTCATTAATTAGGGGGTTTTGGTCACTCTGAAACACAATGTGTACAGAACAGGCAGGATAAATAGTATTTCTTAAGTACTAATTTTCAGAGTAAGCAGGTGATACCCAGTTACTTCCAGTTGTTCAATATAAGGTCTTTTGTAGGTAGGGAGGGTAGGCTTCCCTCTTGCCCCACGCCTCTTTTTTTTTTTTTTTAATCCCTGTGAATTTTTCAGGTTTGGCATGTTTACTATATTTCATTAATTTTATTGTTTTTGATGCCCACAATGTCCTTTCGTTGTTAATGAGAGCCCCTTCATGTTGTCTAATACATTTCCTTTCACCTGTGATAGCTTCCTAGATTACTGGCATAAGATGTACCAGGCTCATTAAGTATGTTCTTCCCCCTGACCTGGAATTGGCCATTGCTCCAAGGAAGGTATTTAGATAGTAGTACTAAATTTCAATAAAGAAATAATCAGTTTTATTTATGATGGTTAACCCTAAAAAAAATTCTACCATAGATAATATTTGAGATGTACTGAGAGAATTTTTTAATATTATATAATTGAATGTATTTTTTAAATTATGGCATTTAAATAGATAAGGATGGTGATTTTCTAGTTTAACATACTTTTTTGTTATCACTAATATTTTATTTTTTTTTATTTTTTATTTTTTATTTTTTATTTTTGAGATGGAGTCTCACTCTGTTGCCCAGGCTGGAGTGCAGTGGCCGGATCTCTGCTCACTGCAAGCTCCGCCTCCCGGGTTTACGCCATTCTCCTGCCTCAGCCTCCCGAGTAGCTGGGACTACAGGCGCCCGCCACCTCGCCCGGCTA
>NW_012107086.1:264256-265176 GCF_000951045.1 Mandrillus leucophaeus | reverse complement strand
TTTTTTTTCTATTTTTTTCTTGAGGCGAGGTCTCACTCTGTGGCCCAGGTTGGAGTGCAGTGGCACGATCTTGGCTCACTGCAACCTCCACTTCCCAGGTTCAAGCGATTCTCTTGCCTCAGCCACCCGAGTAGCTGGGACTACAGGTGTGCACCACTGCGCCCAGCTAGTTTTTGTATTTTTTTTTTTTTTGTTAAGAGATGGGTTTTCACCATGTTGGTCAGGCTGGTCTCGAACTCCTGACCTTGTGATCCACCTGCCTCGATCTCCCAAAGTGCTAGGATTACAGGTGTGAGCCACCGCACCCAGCCCCTGGTTTGTCAGCTCGTCTTTGAATTTGCTTCTCAAGAAATAACTGCAGTACCTCGCTTCTACAGTAGTGCCTTCTCTAACGCTATCATCTCTTGGTCAATTTTTGCTTTTTTGGCAGTTTATGGGAACTCTTCAGTTTCTAACTCATCTTCTGTTGTAGTAGTGGGGAAACTGACGCTAAACCCAAACAGCTGAAAAGTCTTGTGGCAGCATCTTGTCTCTTTGTAGGGCACCTTTTATGGCTAAGCGGTATGTAGGAGTATACATTGAATATGACTCTTAGGACCAGTTTACACAGACATGAATGCGTATGCTTGAGTAATTCTAACTCTTGTCAGTTCTACCTCTCAGGCATTGAATACGACTCTTAGGACCAGTTTACACACACATAAATGCATCCGCTTGAGTAATTCTCACTCTTCCCAGTTCTGTCTGGGGGGGATGGGTGCCATGACCGTAGTCTTGATGTCTTGTGCCCTGTGTATTTTTGCAGATAAGATGACTTGGCCATGACCTACAGATCACTTATTCTGGGGGAATGTATGAACAGTGGTTGCCTAACCCAAATTCTTTTTTTTGCAAACCACTGACAGTTTCACCCAGGCAAA
>NW_012107086.1:259759-261130 GCF_000951045.1 Mandrillus leucophaeus | reverse complement strand
TTAGCCAGGATGGTCTCAATCTCCTGACCTCGTGATCCGCCCGTCTCAGCCTCCCAAAGTGCTGGGATTACAGGCTTGAGCCACCGCGCCCGGCCCATATCACTAATCTTTTGATTTCAATTAACTTCATTTGCAGCTTGAATAATGGATGACACATTTGCTTTTCTAGTTTTTTAACTTCATTTGTCTAATTTGTGGTTTTAGATCTTGAAGTTCTAACTGGTATCCCAGCGGAAGTACCACACATTAGAGAAAGTGTGATGAGAGAAGGGCGCCATCTGTGTTTCCAGTTAGTAAGTCCAACAGGAACAGCCGTTTCAACTCTCAGCTACATAAACAGGACAAATCAGCTTGCTGTGGGTTTTTCCGATGGCTATCTAGCGCTTTGGAACATGAAAAGCATGAAGAGAGAGTAAGTATAACTTTTTTCCCTTACTTGGTTATAGGTAGTTTCTTTTGCATATAGCTTGTACTTAGTTGCTAATATTTAAAAATTAGCATAGTGAGAAAAGGATGGGTAGATTAATGACTGAATGAATGATTATGACTAATTTTTCATGGCATTAAATCAATGTAATACCATAAAGGGGTGACTTAGCGCATGAATTTAGCTTGATTTTTTTCAGTGTTTATTTAAAAGGCATTACAGTCATTGTGTTTAACATGCTAGTAAAGCATGACTTTGTAACTTGACAGTGTTTTGGTCAACAGCAGACCTTATATAAGAAAGGGGTCTCATAAAATTTTACTGTATTTTGATTGTACCTTTTTAATGTTTAGATACATAAATGCTTACCATTGTGTTATAGTTGCCTGCAGTATTCCATACAGTAACATGCTGTACAGGTTAGTAGACTAAGAGCAACAGGCTATACCACGTATCCTCGGTGGATAGTAGGCTATACCATCTAGGTTTGTGTTACTACACTGTATGATGTTTGCACAATGACTGAATCCCTGATGAGCATTTCTCAGAACAGATCCCCTTTACAGGACAGAAACATGACTGTGTGTGTATAGTATGAGTTCTTTCAGAAGTACCTTCCTAATCATCATCTATGTAAAGTAACAGCTGAATAAAGAATTCTCAGTTGAGAGGGGAAAAAAAGGATTTTTAAAAATCAAAGTTACAAAATACTTGTGTTTTAAATTTTTTATGCTGTCAAAAAGTCCCAAAAATATAATTATATTGATACTTTGTAGCTAAGTTAATTTGTGTTAAGAGTTAAGTAGATGCCTATTTGGCCCTTAAGTTGTCGATTGATTTGTTTCTCCGTTTTTCCCAAGGCATATTGATATATTTTATTGAGTAATTTATCTTATGGGAAGTATATCTTAACTCTCTTTGCTGTTATCCTTTTATCAGCTCTT
>NW_012107086.1:256607-258584 GCF_000951045.1 Mandrillus leucophaeus | reverse complement strand
GGATGGTCTCGATCTCCTGACCTCGTGATCCGCCCGTCTCGGCCTCCCAAAGTGCTGGGATTACAGGCTTGAGCCACCGCGCCCGGCCCCAAATTCTTATATGATGTACCTTTTTCCTTTCTATAAAATAACTTAAAAATATGAAATATACTAATTTGTCTGTTTCAGATATTACATACAGTTGGAAAGTGGACGAGTTCCTGTGTATGCTGTCACTTTTCAAGAACCTGAGAATGATCCTCGGAATTGCTGTTATTTGTGGGCTGTTCAGTCTACACAAGACAGGTAGGTCTCATACAAACAGTTTTTTTGTTTGTTTTTTGTTTTTTGAGACGGGGTCTTGTTCTGTTGCCCAGGCTGGAGTGTAGTGGCGCAATCTCGGCTCATCGCAACCTCTGCCTCATGGATTCATGCCATTCTCCTGCCTTAGCCTCGTAAGTAGCTGGGACTACAGGTGCCCGCCACCACGACTGGCTAATTTTTGTATTTTTAGTAGAAACGGGGTTTCACCGTGTTGGTCAGGCTGATCTTGAGCTCCCGACCTTGTGATCTGCCTGCCTCAGCTTCCCAGAGTGCTGGGATTACAGGCGTGAGCCCCCATGCCTGGCCCAATACATACCGTCTTTAAAAATTAGTCAAAAATAGAACAGGTAGTCTATGTAGTTATGTAGTCTTTTTTAGTGAAGGCAACATAATTCTTTCAGTGAATTAGTGAGTAGTAGTTGAAATTATTTTAAAACTTAAATGGTTGTTTCTACATGCTTGAATAATTGTGAGATAACAGAAGAAATTGTGCCAACGTATTTGAATGTTTTTCACAGATTAAGAGAGCCTTGGAACCTTCCAAGTACCCTGCTGTCTTGTTCTCAGTCTCAGTACCCTGCTTTCTTATTCTTCAAATGTGCTTGGAGATTGAGAACAAGAGAGCTGGGTACTCAAGCAAAGGACTGAGGAGTGAAATAGTATGGTGTGAAGAACGTTAGGAAGGTGTGGTGTGCCAGAAGCCAAATAAAAGAAATAAGAACTAGTAATAGGAATTATTAAGAGGGATCAACTAGTAGTAAGATTCAAATTCAGATGATGTGGCTCTGGAATCTGTGCTCTTAACACTTACTGCATGCTTCGTGCTTGAGTTCTTCACTACAGGGCTGATTTAGTATTTTCACTTTGTGTCCTGATTGTATAGGCCTTGTCTTCATGGTCCAGGGCAACATCCACATTAAAAAAAATTTTTTTCCCCACCTTTCCCCCAGCAGCCCTTTCTCCTTCCCACACCCCCCACTGTCCTTTGAACCTCTACATTTTAAGTAAAAATAGCAAGACGGAGGAAGAGACCAGGATGAAGCCACAAAGGATATTTTGTTCATTAAGGAAGGTTCTCTGAGGTTACTATGGGGTAATTCTACTTACATCGTGGCCACAACTCTACCACAGGGTACTGCACCTAGCTGCAAAGGAAGCTGGGAAATGTACAACTTTAGGCAACCCTGTGTTTAAGTAGAGTATACCCATTGAGGAAGGAATATTTGAGAAATAATATTGAGTAATCAGTCTTTGCCACATACGATATCTCCTACAGTATGCAATCAGCATCAGTTTAGTTGATTAGAATCAATAAATGTCAGTTATTGTTTCAAAGGACTACATTTTATGAAAATGACCAAATAAAACTAAATTCTTCCCAGTGATCTTAGTTTTGTCACATGCAGTCAACATTGCAAGCAAACTAAACTTACTTGGATAGTAGGAGATGTTTAATGTATTAATGTATTTAGTGCGTCTTGGTTAATTTCTGTTTCAGTGAAGGGGATGTTTTGAGTTTGCATCTGCTGCAGCTGGCCTTTGGTAATAGAAAGTGTTTGGCATCAGGACAAATCTTATATGAGGTAAATGGTCATTGGACTATGGGTTTATATTATTTTGTTGTTTTCTATTTTAAATATGCTGTCTTTGTTTTAAGATATTGAAAAGTGATTC
>NW_012107086.1:221370-255337 GCF_000951045.1 Mandrillus leucophaeus | reverse complement strand
TTTAATTTTAGAGTGACCTTTTGCCTAGAATCAGATTAATATTTGCATGTATTTTATGTTACAGGGGTTAGAATACTGTGAAGAAAGATACACCCTGGACCTGACAGGTGGCATGTTCCCTTTGAGGGGACAGACGAGTAATACCAAATTGTTGGGATGCCAGAGTATAGAGAAATTTCGATCTCATGGTGACAGGGAGGAAGGCATGAATGAAGGTTAGTTAAAGTACTTGAAAATATGTCATGTGAAGGCTGGATTTAAAATTTATGACAGGTATTGTTTCCCAGATTTCATACTCCTGGCAGTTAAGAAAATTAGAATGGTAATTATGGAATTTATTCAGTTCTATATGAGATACTAGATATATCTTGCTCTCCAGATTGCTATGTATAACTAAAAAATAAAATAGGTTAGGGTAATGAAGGACCCTTTTATTTTAATCTAGTTGTCAGAACGAACAGGTGATCCCTAGTCTGGATTAGTGTGACTAGGCTTTGAATGAAGTTTACCTGTGTATTTTTTGAGCCATGTATGGTATACATGCCTTGGTTGTCTTGAATGTTTTCTGTTTCCTTCGTATCATCGCTTTTTCCTGGCAATTTTTTTTTTTTTGCTTAACATTTCAGAGCCCTGTTTCTCCATCTGTAAGTGGGGTCATACAGTTAGACCTTTTGCAGTGGGTAGTTGTGAGGATTAAATCACACAGTGAATTTACCCAACCCAGAAATGCCCTTTTGGCTAGGGCCTGTATCTGTATTTCTGATCCAGTTTTCAGATCCAGTTAAACATGTGAAAAACAGAACTTGTCATGAGCTCACTTCTTTTTAAAACATTTATTTATTTATTTATTTATTTAGAGACAAGGTGTCACTCTGATGCCCATGCTGGTCCAGGCCAGAGTGTGGTGTCACGATCTTGGTTCGCTGCAGCCTTGACCTTCTGGGCTCAAGCAGTTCTCTCACCTTGGTCTCCCAAGTAACTGGGACTACAGGCACACACCACAACGCTTGGCTAATTTTTGTATTTTTTATAGTGGCAGGGTGTTTTGTTGTTTTGTTTTGTTTTGTTTTGTTTGAGACGGAGTCTCGCTCTGTCACCCAGGCTGGAGTGCAGTGGTGTGATCTCAGCTCACTGCAAGCTCCGCCTCCCGGGTTCATGCCATTCTCCTGCCTCAGCCTCCTGAGTAGCTGGGGCTACAAGCACTGGCCACCACACCCGGCTAATTTTTTGTATGTTTAGTAGAGACGGGGTTTCACCATGTTAGCCAGGATGGTCTACATCTCCTGACTTCATGATCCACCTGCCTCGGCCTCCCAAAGTGCTGGGGTTACAGACGTGAGCCACCACACCCGGCCTGGTTTTTTTTGTTTTTTTTTTAGAGACAGGGTCTCACTGTCGCCCAGGCTGGAGAGCAGTCGCACAATCTCAGCTCACTGCAACCTCTGCTTCCCAGGTTCAAGTGATCCTCCCACCTCAGCCTCCTGAGTAACTGGGACTACAGGTGCATGCCACAATGCCCAGCTAATTTTTGTATTTTTTTTGTAGAGATGAGGTTTTGCTGTGTTGCTTGGACTGGTCTCGAATTTCTGGGCTCGATTGATCTGCCCACCTTGGCCTTCCAAGGTGCTGGGATTACAAGCGTGAACCACTGCACCTGGCTATGCTCTCTCTTATTCCTCATTCTTTCTGTTTCCTTATAGTAGTGTTTCAGATTTTTACTTTCTTCTTCTCCTGTTGATGTCCCTTACTCTGTTTCTGTCTTTCCATTCCACAGGCACCATCCAAGCACTTTTCTTTTTCCCCCTTTACCATGTAACTAGATAAGTCCCTCTCAACTAAGGTTCATCATAATAAAGCCTTAATGCCCAAAGGCATCCATTTTAGGTAGTGAATTAACTTCTCTACTACTAGCTCTGTATCATTCTTGGGAAAGAGACTGTTCATTCAAATCATTTTCTACTTTGTGCCTCTAATACCTCAATGTTGCTCAAGTATTAACTGAAAACAAGCAAGGATATAACTTCCAATAAGTGAGTACTTTTTAATAAGGCCTTAAAATTGAGAAACAGTCAAAATGCAAGTGAATGAATCTGGTCTTACATACAAATGATATAAATGCGTTTTAATGAATCAAGGGGAATGTGAGTTAAACCTCTTAATATGACTTAAACCTCTTAAGATCTTGCTATAAGAAGATCTTGCTATAATTCTGTTGAGGTAATTTTACTTTGAGATTCTTTATTCTGTTTTTAAAAATTATCTTTTTTTTTCAGCTCTATCTCCTGACACTAGTGTTTCGGTCTTTACCTGGCAGGTGAATATATATGGACAGGGAAAGCCTTCTATATATTTGGGGCTTTTCGATATAAATCGTTGGTATCATGCACAAATGCCAGATTCGTTAAGGTATGATTCTTTCTCTTTTTTCTTTCTCTCTCCTTTCTCTTTGTGTTTGTATATGTAGCTGATTAATGACTTAGTAATGTTTTAATTTTCTTTTAGGTCAGGAGAATATCTACATAATTGCTCTTATTTTGCACTGTGGTCTTTGGAGTCTGTTGTAAGTAGAACTTCTCCACATGGCATCTTGGATATATTAGTACATGAGAGAAGTTTAAATAGAGGAGTCCCTCCTTCATATCCACCTCCTGAGCAGTTTTTTAACCCAAGTACTTATAATTTTGGTATGTATTTCCTTAACATTACCTCCTAAGAAAAGTAATGCACAAAAGTATGTAAATGTCTGTGTTGTGTAGTTTATTCATTTGGTGTTACCCGTTTATATCTCACGGTTAGTTAACATATGGATAACTTAGGAAACTAATATATGCGCACGAGAAATTTAGTATTTTTGTTTTATAAAGGAATTATGACTTATTTTGAACCTGCTGGGAAAGATATTAACTATTTCACATCTGCATTTTATAGTAGTTTTGATTTTTTTGCTGTGTTTCTCAGCTGTGCTCGGAGTTTTTTGAGTTTTGTTTTTTGCTTTTTTCTTGTTTTGCTGTGTAATAGGTTTGTTATCTATTCTTAGGGTGAAAATACCTAGAAAAGTTTATTTAAAGATTTATTATATGTAATAATTTGACGCCTTGCAGTCTGTTATTTGGATAAATTTTGTTCTATTAATGCCATTTTAAATATATGTAAGTGGGTAATTTTTTAAATCTTTTTTATAGATGCCACTTGTTTGTTAAACTCAGGAGTTGTTCATTTAACTTGTACTGGCTTTCAGAAGGAGGTAGGTAACAATTAGTGATTTCTTAATTGAACCGAATCAGATCTTGGAATATAGTTGATTTATGGATTTACGTTTGATTTAGTGTTAGTGATATTGACAGTTGTTTTGGCTTAAATGGTGGCTTCTGCTAGGTTTATGAGATTAGCAACTAGTAGTATCAGTTACCAATGACAACCTGCCAGAAGACGTATTGAATATTTTTAGCAACTAATTTATGTAGACGCTAGTTACTTGAACCTCAAGCTTTCTGTCTCCTCCGAAAGCTTATGAGAAAATGAAGTAATGCAAAGAAGGTACCTAGCACAGTGGTATAGTGCCTGGCACAGGGGAAAAAAAAGAATTTTGAAAAACACTTTTCTCTTTTTGAAACGGAGTTTCGCTCTTGTTGCACAAGCTGGAGTGCAGTGGCGCCATCTCGGCTCATTGCAACCTCTGCCACCCAGGTTCAAGCGATTGTACTGTGTCCGCCACCTGAGTAGCTGGGATTACAGGTGCCTGCCAGCACGCTTGGCTAATATTTTGTATTTTTAGTAGAGATGGGGTTTCACCATGTTGGCCAGGCTGGTCTGAAACTCCTGACCTCAGGTGATCCGCCTGCCTCGGCCTCCCGAAGCGTTGGGATTAGAAGCCTGAGCCACTGTGCCTGGCCTGAAAAATACTTTTCTTTTTTTTTTTTTTTTTTTTTGAGACGGAGTCTCGCTCTGTCGCCCAGGCTGGAGTGCAGTGGCTGGATCTCAGCTCACTGCAAGCTCCGCCTCCCGGGTTTACGCCATTCTCCTGCCTCAGCCTCCCTAGTAGCTGGGACTACAGGCGCCCGCCACCTCGCCCGGCTAGTTTTTTGTATTTTTTTTGTAGAGACGGGGTTTCACCGGGTTAGCCAGGATGGTCTCGATCTCCTGACCTCGTGATCCGCCCGTCTCGGCCTCCCAAAGTGCAAGGATTACAGGCTTGAGCCACCGCGCCCGGCTACTTTTCTAGGGAAGCATGATGTGGCAGACCTTTTCATTGAGAATCGACCAGATGTGGATGAATGCCGTATTTATACTTCATATCAAATCTCTTTCACATTCGATAAAGAGGAATAGACTGCCAGAGTTTTTCTCTGTGTGTGTGTGTAAGTTTTGTCAAGATGTCACCAAACCTGTCAGCTTTAGAGAAGACAGCAGGGTTATACAGTTCATAAAAATATATAAGCTACCTTTTGCTTATATATATTTTGTATTATTCACAACTGGCAAGCATTGGTTAAGCTTAAGAACCTATAAACTGTTTCTTGCAAGGAAATACAGTCTTTCATAATTTCCATTTGCTATCTTTAAATTTTACTTAAATTTTAAGTGTAATTTATTAATCTTAAATTTGATGATTCAAATTGAGTATTGATTGATGCCTTACTAATTTATCTGTTACAGACTTTGACTTTTTTAAAGAAATCAGGGCCATCACTCAATGAAGTCATTCCTGATGGTTATAATCGATGTCTTGTAGCTGGCCTTCTTTCCCCAAGATTTGTTGATATTCAGCCTTCCAGTTTAAGCCAAGTGAGATGATTTTTGATTCTTACTGTTTCTTTCGGTTGGATCACGTTATTAGCTTTCTATTATAATAAAAATGTATTAGGTAATTTCTGCAAAAATAGGTGAAGTAGTGTAATGCTGACTGTGGGTGATCAGCAGTTATGGTCTTAGGTTTGGCTTAAAATTCCTACTCCTAATACCCAATAGGCCATAATTTGGCAGCAGGTTGACTTAGCTGTATAGAAGGATATAGGACAGGAAACACCTCATGGCTGTATCAGGCCAAATGCAGTGGCATGGTTCACTGTAGCTTCAACCGCTTGTGCCTAATGGTTCACTGTAGCCTCAACCTCCTGTGCCTAATGGTTCACTGTAGCCTCAACTGCTTGTGCCTAATGGTTCACTGTAGCCTCAACCGCTTGTGCCTAATGGTTCACTGTAGCCTCAACCGCTTGTGCCTAATGGTTCACTGTAGCCTCAACCCCTTGTGCCTAAGCAGTCTTCCCACCCCAGCCTCCCCAAGTAGCTAGGACTACAGACAGGCACCAGTATGCTTAGCCTTTTTTTTTTTTTTTTTTTGGTGGAGACAGGGTCTGGCTATGTTGCCTAGCTGGTCTTGAACACCTGGCTTCAAATTATCCTCCCACCTTGGCATCCCAAAGTGCTGAAATTACAGGCATGAATCACCTTGCCCAGCCTGTAATAATGTATTTTTACTGTACCGTTTCTATGTTTAAATACACATATACTTCACGTTGTGTAACAGATGCTTACAGTATTCAGCACAGTAACATGCGTACAGGTTTGTAGCTTAGGAGCAATATATGTAGCCTTGATACGTGGTAGAGACTACACCATCTAACTTTGTGTAAGTACACTCTTAACCATGATTGCACAACAACGAAACACACCTAATGAAACATTTAACAGAATGTATCCCCATCATTAAGCAACACATGGCTGTATGGAAAAATGCAATTCATTTTTTTATATTTATTTGATATCTACATAACTTTCAAGGTATGCAACCATCAGCAAATAATAGACTTTTTTCGTTTGTTTGTTACTACCTTTTTCTTTTTTTGAGA
This sequence comes from Mandrillus leucophaeus, assembly GCF_000951045.1. Taxonomy (NCBI): domain Eukaryota; kingdom Metazoa; phylum Chordata; class Mammalia; order Primates; family Cercopithecidae; genus Mandrillus; species Mandrillus leucophaeus. The sequence goes on along the minus strand of NW_012107086.1, from coordinate 249,488 downwards.
CAGCAGCTTGTTCTGTTGCCCGGATTGGAGTGCAGTGGCACAATCTTGGCTCACTGTAACCCTCCAACCTCCTGGGTTCAAGTGATTATCCTGCCTCAGCTTCCTGAGTAGCTGGAGCTAGAGGCATGTGCCTCCACACCCGGCTAATTTTTTATTTTTAGTAGAGACAAAGTTTCACCATGTTGGCCAGGCTGGTCTCTAACTCCTGACCTCAAGTGATCTGCTCGCCTCAGTCTCCCAAAGTGCTGGAATTACACGTGTGAGCCACTGTGCCTGACCAGTTACTGACTTCTCTCATTGCAATGTGGTAGAACTTCTATAAACTATAGGATAATAATGTTAGTAGCAGACGTTTTTGTTTTGTCTCTGGTATTAATGTAAATGGCTTCAGTGAGTGTCCATTTAGAATCATGCCTTCTTGGGTTTTGTGGACCATTATCATGTAATTCCCTCTGTACCTATTTAACTTACATTCATGTGATTCCTTTTTGAACATCTTTTAATTTGCTCCTGTAGTGAATGAAATCAATAGATTCCTCTGGTATTAAACCAGACTCAGTGATTTTCAAAATATCAGCTTTATTGAGATATTTCATATACCATGCAGTTCACATATTTCAAGTGTACAGTTCAGTGATTTTAATTCACAGAATCCTGCAACTGTCATCACATTCCATTTTAGGACATTTTTATTACTTCTAAAGAAAGTTCTGTGCCCATTAACAGTCACTTCTTTTCCCTTACCTTCCTGCCTGCCCCATCTTGCCCAGCTTTATGTAACGACTAATCTACTTTCTGTATAGATCAACCTGTTCTAGACATTTCATATAAATGGGTCAAATAATATGTAATCTTTTGTGACTGTCTTCTTTCATTTAACATGTTTTCAAGGTTCATCTGTGTTATAGCAAGTGTCAGTACTTCATCCCCTTTTATATGGCTGTATAATATTCTGTTGTATGAGCATACAAATTATGACCATAATTTCTTTATCTACAATTAATGGGCATTTGGGTTGTTTCCACTTTATGGCTATTAATAGTGGTGCTGGGAACCTTCATGTGAAATTTTTGCTTGGGCGTGTATTTTTGTTTCTTTTTGGTATATACCTAGGTGTGGAATTGGAGAGTCATGTGGTAAGTCTATGTTTAGCATATTGAGAAACTGCCAAACTGTTTTGCAAAGTGGCTGTTCCATTTTACATTCCCACCAGCAGTATATGAGAGTTCCAGTTTTAACACATCCTTATCAATGCTTGTTACTGTCTTTTGATTATAGCCCTTCTTATGGGTCATAATGATTTTTTCAGCCTTAAAATTTTTAAATTCGGAACCAGAACTTGCCTGTGATCTCACACCCTCTTTCTTTGCTTTCTATAATGCATGGTTTAGGAAGAACAGTTAGAAGCTATATTGTCAGCAGCAATTCAGACTAGTTCCTTGGGACTTTTGACTGGTTATATCAAAAGATGGATAACAGAAGGTAAGATTCTGATTTTTAACAAGTAAAATGTTTGGTATTTTTAAAGTTATCAATTCGCTATTTGTTGTATTTTTTTCTTATTTTTATTTTGATATAATGGTAGATCCACATGCAGTTGTTAAGATGCAATAGAGAGATCCTACCCCCTTTAGCACATTTGCCCGCAGTGCTATGATCTGACAAACCTTTAGTATAGTCAGCACAACCAGGATCTCTCACGTTGCCCTCTTATAGCCATACCCACCTTCCTTCTGCCTCATCCTTAACCCCTGGCAAGAATTTTGTCATTTTAAACATGTTCATAAATGGAATTATGCAGTATGTAACCTTTTGGGGTTACCTTTTTTACTCAGCAAAATTCTCTAGGAACTCATCCAAATTGTTGTGTGTATCACTGTTACTTTTCACACGCATACACACACTCCCCCCAAACACATGGTTCAGAACCATTTCTGAACACATCTGTTCAGAACCATTTGAGAATAGTTTTTTTTCTGAACCATTTGATGATAAGCCATCATGCTTTTTTAGCCCATAAATATTTTGGTATTGCTTCTTCTAAGAATAAGGATATTCATTTACAGAACCACTTTGTGATCATTAAAAAATCAAGAAAATTAAGACTTTTATCAAATCTAGAGACCTTATTGAAATCCCAGTAATGTCCTTTATTTCAATTTAGAGGGGAGAGAGAGTTCAGAATCATGCTTTGTATTTAGTTTTTTGGAAAGAGATCTGGAATACTTTGTAGTTGTTTTTATAATTTCCCTTAATCTTGTACATTTTGTCACTTTGTCTTTCAAAAAATTGACTTTTTTTTTTTTTAAAAAAAGAAATTAGGCCTTATTTTATAGTCTGCATTTAAGTTTGTGCCTGCCATCTCTCCTCATGACTAAGTGACAGGTTTTAATTTTCGGTGGCAGTGCTACCCGACGTGATGTGCTCCGTGGTGTGATGCGCTGAAAGGTCCATTCTGCCTCCGTTCAGTGTTGGTGTTCACTCGGTTAGGGTGCTGTCTGCCGTGTTTTCCCACCAGCAATTTAGAATTCTGTGTGTAATTAATAATCTTTATTTTTTCCCTTTTGTATTTACAAATAAGAACAACCAAATTCTGCTACTAATTTGCGCTTTGTTCTGGAATGGACGTGGAATAAAGTGATTCTCACAAAAGAGGAATTTGACAGACTATGTAAGTATTAGAAGTCTAGATGTGGGACAGAATTTGATATTAAAATACTAACCTTGGTTTATGTCTTAAGTACATAATTTTTAATCATTTTGAAGTTGTAAACTCTTTTTTTGGTTGTTGTTTGAGACGGAGTCTCGCTCTGTCGCCCAGGCTGGAGTGCAGCAGCATGATCTCGGCTCACTGCAAGCTCTGCCTCCCAGGTTCACGTCATTCTCCTGCCTCAGCCTCCCGAGTAGCTGGGGACTACAGGCACCCGCCACCACGCCTGATAATTTTTTTGTAATTTTTAGTAGAGACGGGGTTTCACCATGTTAGCCAGGATGGTCTTGATTTTTTTTTTTTTTTTTTTTTCTTTTTTTTGAGACGGAGTCTCGCTCTGTAGCCCAGGCTAGAGTGCAGTGGCCGGATCTCAGCTCACTGCAAGCTCCGCCTCCCGGGTTCACGCCATTCTCCGGCCTCAGCCTCCCGAGTAGCTGGGACTACAGGCGCCCGCCACCTCGCCCGGCTAGTTTTTTGTATTTCTTAGTAGAGATGGGGTTTCACCGTGTTAGCCAGGATGGTCTCGATCTCCTGACCTCGTGATCCACCCGTCTCGACCTCCCAAAGTGCTAGGATTACAGGCTTGAGCCACCGCGCCCGGCCGGTCTTGATTTCTTGACCTCATGACCCGCCCGTCTCGGCCTCCCAAAGTGCTGGGATTATAGGCGTGAGCCACTGCGCCCAGCCTGAAGTTGTAAAGTTGTAAACTCTTAAAATTTGAAGATGTCCCAAAAGAAAATTATTTCTTTTTACATTAAAGTGATAAAAGTAATTTTTTTTTTTTTTTGAGACATGGTCTCACTTGTTGCCCAGGCAGTAGTATAGTGGTGAGTTCATGGCTCACTGCAGTCTTGACTTTTTGAGCCCAAGTCGTCCTCCTGCCTCAGCCTCCTGAGTAGCTTGGACCACAGGCACATGCTGCCTCACCCAGCTAATTATTGTATTTTTTGTAGAGACATGGTCTCACTATATTGCCGAGGCCGGTCTTGAACTCCTGGCCTCAAGCGATTCTCCTGCCTGGGCCTTCCAAAGCATTGGTATTACAAGGCGTGAGCCATTACATCCAGCCAAAAGTAATTTTTGATCAAGATTTTGCAGCAGGTCATTAAACTGGCAACATGCTGATATGCCTACAGTAGCAGGTTTTAGGATTATAACTTGTCTTTTTGGTCTTAGGAGTTTAATTTACTAAATATACTGGTGATGGAGTAAGGGGAATGTGCTAGGTAATGCTCAGAAGTTTCTGTACTTACCTTCTATTTAACATATTGATAGAAATGATGAAGCTGAGTGGCAGGGTAAAAGTACATCACCGTTGTCCTCCATGGACAGATGTCATTATTATGGTGGCAAATCATTTTCCTTCTTGACAGTTTTGTTAGTCTCTTGTTCATTTTGATTGAGTCTTGGGGTATGTCATGACTATTAAAAACCTATCATGTCCAGTTAGGGCAAATACAAGGCTGAAAGTACTAGTAGTTAGAGATACAGCTGCACTGTAAGTGCAAGTAAAATTTAAGTTTATTTAGAGGTAAATGTTTTAGTCATTTCTCTTGTGTCATGATGAGTAAACAGATGGACTTTTGAAATGATTTGACTATAGATAGCTTTTCACAATGTAAGTTATTCTTAGTAGAGAATTTTTATACCAATCAAGTTTGTTAGGAAGACATGGAGCTTTCTAGTGTGTTTAGGCTATACTTATGAAACTGTTGTCATGAATTAATTTAAGTATTTCAGTAATCAGTGTGATTGAGGTCTGGAAGAACACTATCAGGTGTTTAGGATCAGAGTAAAAATGTCTTTTTTTTAAAAGAGAAAAATGTTTGTTAGACCTCATGTTTTGTAAAAAGAAACTCAATTCATAAATCGTATGACTGCTTTGATTCTTTGAGGATAGTGCAGTGTTTGGGAGTTTAACGTGGTAGTTCAGCTGTTGCTGCTTTGAGCTTTATTACTGGTAGGTTGGGTTTTTTAAAAAATAAAAACCTCTAAGAATAATTAAAATACAAAGCATAGTAAGTGTTTTAAATGTATTAGAGATTAGGTGTGGTGGCTCAGGCCTGTAATCCCAGCACTTTAGGAGGCTAAGATGAGAGGGTTGCTTGAGGCCAGGAGTTCAAGACCAGCCTGAGCAATATAGTAAGACTCCCGTCTCTGCCAAAAAAAAAAAAATTCTTTTTTTAATTAGCTGGGCATGGTGGCACATGCCTGTAGTCCCAGCTCCTTGGGAGACTGAGCCTGGAGGAACACTTGAGCCCAGGAGTTTGAGAGTGCAGTGAGCTGTGATAATAGTACCATTGCACTCCCACCTAGGTGACAGAGTAAGACCCTATCTCAAAAAAAGTATTAGAAGTAAAGCAAATTAGGTCGGGCACAGTGGCTCATGCCTGTAATCTCAGGACTTTGGGAGACCGAGGCGGGTGGATCACCTGAGGTCCTGAATTCAAGAGTTCGAGGCCAGCCTGGCCAACATGGTGAAACCTCGTCTCTACTAAAAATACAAAAATTAGCCGGGTGTGGTAGCACATGCCTGTAATCCCAGCTACCCAGGAGCCTGAGGCAGGAGAATTGCTTGAACCTGGGAGAGAGAGGTTGCAGTGAGCCGAGATTGAGATTGCACCACTGTACTCCAGCCTGGGTGACAGAGCGAGAGACGCTGTCTCAAAAAAAAAAAAAAAAAAAAAAAAAAAAAAAAAAAAAGCAAATTAGAATTTGATGTGATTTAAAGAAGGATTTTAGAATGAAGACAGTTGTTTTCTAGACCAATAACACATTAAATATTAATGTAACTAAATGGGTCATTAAAGTAAATCCCTGTCTTTTGATGTGTACTGGTTGTGAGGATAAGCTCTAGATCTAGATGATTTGAGTTCATATTCTCACTCTTGGCTTTTGCTAGTTTTATATTGAAAGCACTTTTTAGGTTCCTTGGAAGTTTTGCCATGTCTAGCTTGTCTTTATAAATCTCATAATGAATAGAATGATTCTTTTGAGTGATAGCAGTTTGAGAAATTTTGCATTGTGATTCTAATTTATTTAGATTTACTGTATGGAAACTTATCTTGTATTTTATTCTTGACAGGTGTGCCATTATTTGATGGTTCGTGTCATTTCATGGATCCACAAACTATACAGTCTATCCAGCAATGTTATTTGCTTCTTAGCAATCTTAATATAGTCTTGAGCTGTTTTGCATCAGAAGCCCGAGAGATCACTGAGAGAGGTATCCTCTTTGTTTTATCAATTGATTGTTTTATTAAATTTTACTTTTTAGAGAAACGAATACATTTCTCATGTCTTAGATGGATCATTATGTAAAGAGAACATTATTTCTCCGTGCTAGGGTTTTTGTTTGTTTCTTTGTTTCAGTGAAAAGCTACAGAATGTTGTTAGACATGCCATGCCATAAGCCCATGCTTAAATAAGCTTGGGAAATTCTAAAGTTAATGATTATTAAGGTTAGTGTATTTGCAGTAAAGTTTCAAATTAAGTCATATGTATGTTTTTTATTCAAAGAAGTCATTATAATTTTTTTCTGTTTTGCAATTTCAAAACCAAAACAAGTCAATTTCATTTACAGGCCTGTTTTGAACAATCTATCTTAGTGATACTATACTAGTTTGTAATGTGTAAATTTGAGTTCTAGAATTAGCTAAATGAAAGTGTAGCTGAGGTGGAAGTGTATTTACCTAAAATGTCTATTTTAGGGAGTGACTTACTTATTTTAGCGTTTTGGAGATTTGCTTGACATCATTTTGGACCAAAGTAAACTAGATACAAAGGTGAATTAGTTCAAGAGAGATACGTATATCTTGAACAAATACATGTATGTAAAATATATATTTACATATATATGTAAATTACCGAGTGATTAAGTTTGAAAACTGTGGAGCATCTTGATTTTTTTTGTGAGTAAACAACTGATGTTAACTCTTCTTTACAGGACTGATAGACTTAAGCAATAAGTTTGTGGTTTCCCACCTCATCTGTCAATATGCACAAGTGGTTCTTTGGTTCTCTCATTCTGGGCTTTTACCAGAAGGCATAGGTAAAATATTTGCTTACTCTATAAGTATTAATTAAAACATTCTGAATCTTTATAATTTTGTTATTGTATTCTAATGCTTTGGGTTTCTTTTCTTCCACTTCACTTAATTTTCTCCTTAATTTAATTTATGCTTACCTTCTTTTCTTACATTTTTCCTTACTTTGTATCTTCATCCTGTGCCTGCCACACAGTGCTCATACATGTTTATTGGATTGAATAACGTTTAGAAGGAAAACAAATTTGAGAAAACATAGCTCCTGAAAATGAGTTCAGCAGTATTACTAGCTGTTATTTAGATCCATAGAACTATAGTTTCTATAACTCAGTTTTCCCGTTTCCTGATAATGGTCCTTTTAATATGGTTACTAATATTTCTTCAATTAAATAACCCCTTTTATCTAGTAATTTATGCCAGTACCAAGAATTAGAGAATTCTTGGTATTTGACGTGTGCTATATTTGTTTAGAATATAACTTGTAAAACCTTCGCTTTCTTGCATTTCCAGGAAGCCGTTAGATTTTATTTAGAAGTGCCTCTGCCACTGTACATAATTGTTGATCTTATTTTTTCATAATCCTCTTAAATTTTGATTTGTAGTGAACATGTCTTGCTTTCAAATTATTATTTGTGCCTAAGGAGTAAAGTTATTTAGAACAGTTTCCAGGGTTTTAAGCCACCATCCATGTTGTTAGACTTTCACGACAGATCATTTTCTCACTTGCGCATCTGTAAATAAAAAGATATGTAGTAATCTTTTATTACTTAAATATAACCACCCTGTGGGTTAACCAGGGGTTGCTGTAAATATTAAATTACAGTAAAATATTAATATGTATTGTTGAGATATTTTGGAAATATTACCAGCTTTTTTTCCAACTCTTAAAAATCTAGATGATTCTGTGCAGTTGTCAAGGTTATGCTACAACTACCCTGTAATTCAGAACTACTACACCAGTCGTCGACAGAAGTTGGAGCGTTTATCAAGGTACTGGTAAAGCAGTTTTAGAAATTACGTCTGTAAGAAGTCAAGCTTCTCAGAGCAGTGTTCGTCGTGTTACAAAGCGATTGAATGGGTAGAATTCTCAGTAAAGTAGCAGAATTTGCTATTACCATTACTATTTTATTTCTCTCTTTTTTAAAAAAGAGTACACGAATAGCCTACTTAGTTCCTTTGAAATAAAGAAGCAAAGGTAATAGACAAAGAAAGAGTGGTGTTGAGAGGTCTTGACCGCACTTCTGGAAATAGTCGTCTTCCTCAAGTTGCAATGACAAAATTACAAAGCATGTAACATTAGAGCAATGATTCACAAACGTTGATTCCAGGTTTCTTACACCCGAATCACCTGGGAATCAGTACTTTAAAATCTGTGCCAGCTACGCCGGGCGCAGTGGCTCAAGCCTGTCATCCCAGCACTTTGGGAGGCTGAGATGGGCGGATCACGAGGGCAGGAGATCGAGACCATCCTGGCTAACCCGGTGAAACCCCATCTCTAGTAAAAAAATATACAAAAAACTAGCCGGGCGAGGTGGTGGGTGCCTGTAGTCCCAGCTACTCGGGAGGCTGAGGCAGGAGAATGGCGTAAACCCAGGAGGCGGAGCTTGCAGTGACCTGAGATCCGACCACTGCACTCCAGCCTGGGCGACAGAGCGAGACTCCGTCTCAAAAAAAAAAAATACCTGTGCCAGCTGGAATTCTGATGCAATTGTGGGAACCAGTGCTTTAGAATGACCAATTTAGGAGAGTGAGCATTAGCTTGGAAGATTGAAGAGGATATTTTACAATTCTAGATCTGTTATTTCCTAAGTGTATATCCTTGGCGCTTTGTTATGCTTTCTAATCCTATTTGTTATATAAGTTATGAAGTCAGTATAAAGCTAAATAAAATAATGTGTGCATGGCATCTAGTGCAGTGCCTGACTCGTTGGACAATCTCAAAGAGTAGTAAGTGCTGCCACTACTCACAATTAGAAAAGGAAATAAGGGAAAAAAAGAAGAGAAAAGAAAAGGAAACGGACAATATTTGCATGTCACATCATAGGCGCTCAGTAATAGATATTTGAGTAAAGGAATCACTGAGGATAAAAGACTAACCCAAGTGATGAAACAGAAACTTTAACTTTCTGTCTTTGAACTTCAGTATTTTCACTATGCTGGGCTTTATACTCTATGGTAGTTTGCTTAATATGGTGAAAAATAGAATGGTCCCTGGCTAAATGGACCACCTGGGGACCTCACCTTGACTGACTGGCTTGCTGATGACTGAACTGGAGGCAACTTAAGGGCTTATCCAACTAACTCTCCTTGATGTCTGTAGTTCTCATCATGCTAACTAGGGTCCAATTCCCAATTCTCTTCTCTGTCTCTGTTTTTAGAGACAGGGTCTCTGTTGCCCAGCCTGCAGTGCAGTGGCATGTGTTTAGCTCACTTTAAACTCCTGGGCTCAAACGATCCTCCTGAGTAGCTAGGACTACAGGTGCACACCACCATGCCCAGCTAGTTTTTGTACTTTCTTTAGAAATGGGGTCTTGCTTTGTAACCCACGCTGGTCTCAAACTCCTGACCTCGAGTGATCCTCCTGCTTTGGCCTCCCAAATCACTGGGATTACAGGCATAAGCCATCATGCCCAGACTCTTCTGTCTTTGATAGTTGGGATTGTTACTTTTATTATTTTGATGCTGGTTGCTTTGATATTGATTAACAGTGATATTAAATAAGTCTTAACTTTTCCCTGATTGCAGAGGGAAGTGGAACCCCGATTGCTTGATGATTGATGGACTGGTTTCTCAGTTAGGAGAGCGAATTGAGAAGTTGTGGAAACGAGATGAAGGAGGCACAGGAAAATATCCTCCTGCTAGTCTACATGTAGGTTTGCAGTAATATGCTATCACTTAGAGTCTACAAAGCTGGGGAGGGAGGAGACATGCTTAGCTACGTGTCTGGCACAGACTTGGGAAAACAAGAAGCATGAATGAATGAATGACCTTATAAGATCCACTGAAGGTTTTATCTCTTTGTTTTATAGGCAGTACTTGATATGTACCTATTAGACGGCGTTACTGAAGCAGCCAAACATTCTATCGTATCCTTTTAAGTTTTATCCAGTGTTTATGTATTATTAAAATTATAAAATTTCAAGAGTAGTAGAAACCTGACATATCTAATGTGATCTCAATTGCAAGGTTGAATTTTGGTTTTGTTTTTTTAAGGAGGTGTTAAGCCAGGATCTGTTGTTTGGGCTCAGATGGCCTATGATTAACCTAAAACTTTATGCACAATGTTGTTTTATATTTGTTTTTCTAGGTATAGGGTACTTGGGCTTTTATCAGATACTTAAATGTGTCCAAGACACTCAAAGTTAACAACAGTTGCTCTAAAATACTACTACCAAGTGGTCTCTCTCAGTGGCATTAACCTCTGTGCTGGAAATGAATACATTATAAGTTAGTGTGATATTACCTTAGGTGTTATTTGAGTCCTGTAGTCTTTGTCATAATATTTTTGTGCTAATGTTAATTACTTAGTCTAAAAATGTGTAATTCCATTTATAATTTATAAGCTAGATGATGTCTGATAAAGCTGCCATCTTTTGCTAGATCACTAGAAATTTGCATATATCTTTGTTTCTTATTTACTGAGCTACTGACTTCATAAAAATTCACTTTATCTCCTTTGTGGTGCTGGTAATAAAATACTGAGAATGAATGGAGTTGGTGTGGGACCAGTTTTACCTACATTTACTAAAACTATTCTCTCATTGCTGACTCTCCATGACGGCTTTTACAACACTAAAAACGGGCCTTTCAAGTCTCTTTTAATGCTACATTTTGTTGCTACGTATTGTAAATATATATGTAGGAGGTTTTTGTTGTTGTATTTTATTGTCCTTAATCTGCTTTTTCAAAGACCATTTATTTGTTACTTGATATTATGTATTCCTTTCCCAACAAAACGGACACTCCCATTGAATCTTTCCCAACTGTATTTGCCATTTCTTGGGGCCAAGTTAAACTTATTCAGGGTCTTTGGTTGATAGATCATAATGACTTTGAGGTAAGTCTATTCACTTACAGCTTAAACTTCCATGAATTACTAGAATTTTAGAAAATACACATAATTTAAATTGATATTAAAAGATATGATACAGTCTACTTCTAAAAATAGTTGAGGAAGGACTCAGTTTAATCAGTACCTTTACCAAGCACTATTTTAGAAGGCAAGAATATAAATATAACAGTTCAGAACCCAAGATTTCTTACCGTTTAAAGAAGGACACTACTAAGTAATTATGATAGTGCAGATACAGTGATTGTTATATTAGAGATATGTTTGGGGTCTTGGGGGAACCATGGAAGGCAAGATTTGGCCTTGATGTATGAAATTGGTGATGGGACGATCTTATAAATTAGTGTGATACAGTCTCAGAGGTGTCAGGTTTTTGATAAGGCTTTTATTCTTTAAAATACAGTTATCACTCAGTATCTGGGCGGAATTGGTTTCAGGATCCAGAAACATACCAAAATTCACAGAGGCTCGTGTCTCTTATATAAAATGGCATAGTATTTGCATATACCCTATGCACATCCTCTTGTATACCATCGGCCCTCTGTGTCCATGGATTCCACATCCGTGGCTTCAAGCCACAGATCAGAAGTACTCGGGAAAAAACTGGGTCTGTGCTGAATATGTACAGACATTTTTCTTGTCACTATTTCCTGGACATTGCACTATAACAGTTATTTACGTGGTATTTACATTTCATTGGGTATTTTAAATCATCTCTAGATCACTTATAATATCTAATACAATGTAAATGCTGTGTGAATAGTTTATTCTGTATTGTTTTTATTTGTATTATGTTTTATCATTATACTGTTATTTTTTATGCTTATTTATTTATTTTGAGATAGAGTCTCGCTCTGTCACCCAGGCTGAAGTGCAGTGGCGTGATCTTGGCTCACTGCAGCCTGTGCCTCCCGGGTTCAAGCGATTCTCCTGCCTCAGCCTCCCAAGTAGCTGTGAATACAGGTACACACCACCCGGCTTGGCTAATTTTTACATTTTTAGTAGAGATGAGGTTTCACCATGTTGACCAGGCTGGTCTTGAACTCCTGACCTCAGCTGATCTGCCCACCTCAGCCTCCCACAGTGCTGGGAGTATAAGCATGCGCCACTGCACTTTTTAATTTTTTTTTAAACTTACTTTTGTTTGTTTTAGAGACTGAGTTTTGCCATGTTGCCCAGGCTGGTTTTGAACTCCTGAGCTGAAGCAGTCCGCTTGTCTCAGCCTCCCTCCCGAAGTGTGGAGATTGCAGGCATGAGCCACTGCGCCCAGCCTTATTTTTGCAAATGTTTTCTGTCTGCACTTAGTTCAGTCTACAGATATGGATCCTGTAGATACTGAGAGGCAACTCTGTATACCACAGATTAAAGTAGATTTTTTCAGCTTATATTTGAATGGTCTTACCTTGATTTTTGTGGTTTTTTAGTGTTAGGTTTAGCTGCTTTGTCTAAATGTATAGGATTATGTTTATATTTAACACTTTTCATGTTATTTCCAGAGTGGTTTGGATCTTTTGTTTCATCCAGCTACTGCGAAACCTTTGTCATGGCAACATTCAAAGATTATTCAGGCATTCATGAGTCAAGGCGAGCATAGACAAGCCCTCAGATATATTCAGACAATGAAGCCGACAGTGTCCAGTGGTAGCGATGTTATCCTTCACCTCACTGTTTTGCTTTTTAATAGGTAAGTACATCTTTTGAAAGTATAAACTCCTTATCATATCTGTTAATAAAATGGAATTGATGAAATAGATAATGGCAATACGCAGTTGGCCCTTAAGTCAGTAAAGTCAGTCCTTTGTATTAGTGGGTTCTGCATCGATGCAGATTGAAAATACAGTATTCATGGGATGTAAAACCTGCATATGTGGAAGGTCAACTTTTCATATACATGGGCTCTGCAGGACCAACTTTGAAACTTGAGTATGGGTAGATTTTGGTATCCTTGGGGATCCTGGAACCAGTCCCCCCACGGATACTGAGGGACAACTGTATAATATTTTACTTTGTTGCATTACTTATTGGTCTTTCAGTGTTAAGGAAAACATACAACACCTTTTATCTAGAATAAGATAAGTACCTTGAATAAAAGGAAGGGGTGCCAAATTGAGATTTACAGTTATATTTGTTGCTAATTGACAACATTGACAGTTGTCCTGCCTGGACAGCTGAGGGTTTAGTATGCTGAAAAGGAGTCAGGAATAGAGAGGAAGAATGAAGTGATACAGAGTTGCAGATTGAGAATTTGTATTCAGTAATGGTACGCTGATATTTTTGTTAATATTGGTTGTTTGAGTATTGGAATTCTTTGTATTTGAATTTTGTCATTGCATTTGCCCTATTGCATCCTCATAGAAAGAAAATCTTAATTTTAAGGAAGTGTCTGATTTCACGTCTTAATACTTCAACCAGATTTGAGCAAGTGATATCTTTGTTTCTTCTTTTTGCAGATTTTAATGTTCTCTAATCAGTGTATTTGCCATTTACATAATAATGATTATTACAGTCTCACCTACGGAGTAACTGTGAGAAAGCTAAATGGCATGATTGGAAGTACAGTGGTGTGGTTATTGGGTTTTCTTATGAACTAAGCTGGAGACATTGCTTGGAGCTGAAATTCCTTACTAGGCTTACTTTATACCACTTTTATTGGTTTTATTCAACCCTATTGATCGTTTTTATATTTTTAGAAATTACTTTACCTCACTGTGTTATATATGAACCAATTATCAATTCTGCGTCAGCACTCTGAAAGTTACATTTTCTTGGTTCTCTTTGGTTAAATAGCATGTACTTCTAAGGATAAGAGGGTAAGATCTACAAATTTCAGGCAGAAGAAAAGTTTTGAAGTTTAATAATAGATTGATTAGACATAGAACCTTAACAGTAATGAATTAGCAAGTACTTGTTGAAATAATCTGGCTTAGCAAAAATGTTTAGATAGCTTAATAAATCTAGAATCAATACTGAAATTTTTTCTGAGATCAAAATTGTAGTTTCAAGAAGATTTACTGTAAGAACAATAATTTAAAGAAGCTAAATGTGATAACTTGAATAAATGGGTTAAGCATTATAGTACTGGGTTGGAAACCAGCATATAAATTTTTTTCATTTGCATATACCTCTCACTCTTTAGTGATGTTAAAGTGTTGATACTTATCACTAATACTTACATCAGAAGGGCAGGTGTTGGAACTTTGGAAGAAACATTTTTGGAAGTTTGCTGATTTTTTTCCTTCTTTTGATTCCAAGTGTCCTTCTTTAATTCATCCAGAGCATGTTTCTCTGATTTGCTGGGTTCTCATTTCCTTTACCTTTGCCATATAGTAAACAAACACTAATAAATAGTTTAATTTCTTTTTTTTTTTTTTTTTTTTTTGAGACGGAGTCTCACTCTGTCGCCCAGGCTGGAGTGCAGTGGCCAGATCTCAGCTCACTGCAAGCTCCGCCTCCCGGGTTCACGCCATTCTCCTGCCTCAACCTCCCAAGTAACTGGGACTACAGGCGCCTGCCACCGCGCCCGGCTAATTTTTTGTATTTTTTAGTAGAGACGGGGTTTCACCGTGTTAGCCAGGATGGTCTCGATCTCCTGACCTCGTGATCCGCCCGTCTCGGCCTCCCGAAGTGCTGGGATTACAGGCTTGAGCCACCGCGCCTGGCATAAATAGTTTAATTTCTAAACCTTATTTCTCTTAAGTTGGAAAAAGTCTCAGTTATCGATTCCCCAGAAAACTAGCGCATTAAGGCTCCTATACATTAAATACAGAAATAAAAACAACCACTCAAAATTCTATTTGTGAGATAGCTTGTATTCAGATTTAAGAAATGTTTAAAAATAATTACTAGTCCTGTAAATAGAGAATGACGTGAGTGTTGCTAAAAAGTCAGAGAACGCTGTTGAAAGTGCAGGTGATAGTTTTTATTGAAGCACCTTAGGAGAAAGCTGCTTAAATGTTTGAACTGATAATTTTGCAAAAGGCAACCGTGTTTATTGCTCAGGAGATTATATAACAGCATACTTTACACTTCACTTTTATCAGAGAGAAGCAAATAACAAGAAAACAAGCTGATTTACAAGGACTTATTCAAGAAAACAAAGTTTCTGAGTATCTCCCGCGGTCATACATAATCACCTAATTTGTTCAAGTACCTACAACTCTAGTCCAGCAGTGTTTAATCAGTATGTCCTTGAACCATGGATAGAGGTTACGTTTGGGAAATTTGAACTAAAAGTCAGAGAAGTTAGGCTGCATCATGGTCTAACACTCAAATGATTTGATTGCATAAAGACAGTTGAAATGGCTGAAAAAGTTTTAATATTTAAACCATCAAACACTAACACTCTCCCCACACTCACCGTCCTGACGGTACACCCTCACTTCTGACCTGAGGAGGTTTTGCCCTGTTTTGAACTATTTATTTATGTTAGTGATGTTGTTTATTAATTTGCACCCTTACAAATAATGTTATTGAAACAGCCACTTATTGTAGCAAAGATGTTAGGAGCAAAATCTTTGGACTCAAATAGGTTTGGATTTAAATCTAAACTATGCCACTTTCTGAAATAGAATCAAAAGCAGTTTAGTTATCCTCTCTGATTCTGAGTTTCCTCATTAAGAGCATCTTTGCATTTCTCTAAAACTTCATGCTAGTAGCTTTTCAGTTTTATGAGCTGTGTGTACGGACATACCATCACAACTGTGGCGTGGCTGTTTTACGTGCAAATTAACCATGATGCACTGTACAGTGACAGACTGATAAAGACTATAGATAATTCAGCTACTAACACTGATTATTCAGTCTTAGGATTATAAATGTACAAGAAAGCTGAAAAATCCTTTTGTATAGGCATAATTTTTCTTCTTTCTATGTTATGTGGGTTTATTTTGCTGTACTTTTAACTCAGGTTGGGTGATTGTTTCATTTTCAGCTTTTTTTTTTTTTTTTTGGTAATACAAAAATATAAATCGAATGTCCTACATAGCACCTTAGCAGCATCCCACCATTTTAATAGATGATTCTGTTCTAAATATTTTTAAATTTTCATTATGGTTATTTATTTTCCCTATGATTTAGAAGTTTTAATTTACAAATAATGAGTTTTAAAAATTGTGTTGTTGGCTAATTGTATTGTAATCATATAATGTGATCCATGTGGTACCTGACCTGTAAAATTTTGCTAAGACTTGCTCTGTTTAAAAGTAATAATAATAAAGGCCAGGCACAGTGGCTCATGCTTGTAATCCCGGCACGTTGGGAGGCTGAAGTAGGAGGATCAGTTGAGCCCAGGAGTTCAGGACCAGGCTGGGCAACGTAGGGAGACCCTGCTTCTTCTCCTTTTTTTTTTTTTTTTTTTGAGACAGTCTTGCTCTATTGCCCAGGCTGGGGTGCAGTGACACGATCTCGGCTCACTGCAACCTCTGCCTCCCAGATTCAAGCGATTCTCCTGCCTCAGCCTCCCGAGTAGCTGGGATTATAGGCGCCCGCCACCACGCCCAGCTAATTTTTGTATTTTTAGTAGAGACAGGGTTTCACCATGTTGGTCAGGCTGGTCTTCAACTCCTGACCTCAGGTGATCCGCCTGCCTCAGCCTCTCAAAGTGCTGGGATTACAGGTGTGAACCTCCTTGCCCAGCCAACCCTGCTTCTATTTAAAAAAAATTTTTTTGGTAAGACTTGATTTACCCACTGATAAGTACTCAATGTATTCTCCATTTAATAGGTGAAATGTTAAATATATTTGTCCCCATGATCAAGTTTGTTCGTTGCATAGTTTTAATCTTTCTGTGTCCTTAATAATTTTTTTTCCTGGTCTGTTCTGTGCGTTACTGAGTACGCGAAGTTGCTGACACTAATGGCGGTTGTCTCGGCTCCTCACAGTATTGCCAGCTTTTTGTATTTTGAATATTAGGTACATAAGAGTTTTAGTTTGTTCTTTTTAAAAATGACTTTTAAAATTATTATATGGTAACCTTCTTTATCATGAATAATTGTTAATGTAGACACACAATCTTTTTTATTTATATCCTGTATGTGTCTTTCCCCAGTCTTTTTACTTTAGTCTAGTCACGAGAAATCAGTGCTCGGTTGTTTACCTCTCTTGAATGTCTTTTTGTATTGTGGTCTCCACCGTGCATTTTATAATGCATGTTTATATTTGGTCTAGCACTTTTAGAGAGTTTGCCACAGGATGGGTTTTCAGTCTATCTTTGCTGTATTGCTGAGAACCCCCATGCATTCCTTATTAAAATGACTTCTATGTCTTTTACTGCCAACATGCTAGCCTAGCCTTTCATAAATTAATTTTCTTACTCTTCTTCCTAGCATCATTATTGTCTTCCGTAGGAGGAAAGAGAATAGTGAGGATTTGGAGACTTTGTTTTAAAACGTTTGCTAAGTGTTGGCAATGAATTTCTTGAAGTTGAAAGTGTTTTCCTGCTATGGGGGAAACTGGGAAAGAACATAATCATTTGTCATTTGTTGTTAAAAATACTCTGTATACGATTATTAAATTAATATTTGGTAAATCATAAAGTAAGTTTCTTATTCCTGCTAGTATGTCTGAGCAACTGGGAGTAGATATCACAGTTTAAAGTGGAATTTTTTTTTTTTTTTTTTTTTTTTTTTTTTTTTCCCCTGAGACGGAGTCTCCGTCTGTCGCCCAGGCTGGAGTGCAGTGGCGCAATCTTGGCTCACTGCAAGCTCCGCCTCCCGGGTTCACGCCATTCTCCTGCCTCAGCCTCCCGAGTAGCTGGGACTACAGGCGCCCGCCACCGCGCCCGGCTAATTTTTTTGTATTTTTAGTAGAGACGGGGTTTCACCGTGTTGACCAGGATGGTCTCGATCTCCTGACCTCGTGATCCTCCCACCTCGGCCTCCCAAAGTGCTGGGATTACAGGCGTGTGCCACAGCGCCCGGCCGGAAATTTTTTTTTTTGAGTTGGAGTCTCGCTGTGTCCACCAGGCTGGATGGAGTGCAATGGCGCGATCTAGGCTCACTGTAACCTCCACCTCCTGTATTCAAGTGATTCTCCTGCCTCAGGCTCCTGAATAGCTGGGATTACAGGCATTGCCACCATGCCTGGCTAATTTTTGTATTTTTAGTAGAGACGGGGTTTCACCATGTTGGTCAGGCTGGCCTCGGAACTCCTGACCTTATGATATGCCTGCCATGGCCTCCCAAAGTGCTGAGATTACAGGCGTGAGCCACCATGCCCGGCTTAAAGTGGAAAATTTTAAAAATACATAATGCCTACGGGCTGGGGGAGAGACATATTATTTATTTTTGATGATAAGCTATTTACATGCTTCAGTGTTTTAAGAGGTAAGAACGATGACATAGTGAATTCCCAACTGCCTGTTTCCTCTTAGTACCCAGTACTGTGAATAACTTCTAGTGTATTCTTCCTAAGATCTTCTAAACAAATGTTAACAAATGCCTATATGTTCTCTCCCACTAAACCCTTTTAACAAATAAAAACAGCACACTGTATACCCTTCTGACTGTACACCCTTGTGCAATATACTTTTTTTCACTTTAGTTTGGTGCTAATTTTATAATTACATAAAGGATTTGCTTTTTAACTGTTGCATAGTAGTTCATTATTTGGATGGCTGTACCTTTATTTTTTAAATTAGTTCTCCCTTTTTTTTGGCGGGGTTGGGGGAAAAGAGTCTCACTTGTCACCCAGGCTGGAGTGTAGTGGAGCTGGTTTCGGCTCACTGCAACCTCCGCCTCCCGGGTTCAAGCCGATTCTCCTGCCTCAGCCTCCCAAGTAGCTGGGATTACAGGCATGCGCCATCATGCCTGACTAATGTTTGTATTTTTAGTAGCGACAGGGTTTCGCCATGTTGGCCAGGCTGGTCTCGAACTCCTGACCTCAGGTGATCAATCCACCTATCTCGGTCTCCCAAAGTGCTGGGATTACAGTCTTGAGCTGCCACACCTTGCCCTAATTATTAATAGTTCTCTGTAATGAACATTTAGATTGTTTCAACCTTTAGCCATTTTAAACAATGCTATGATGAATTACCACACATACTGCATGTGTGCCAATTTATAGAATAAAATCCTAAGGTGAAAGGATGTTTGCCCTTGTAATTTTGGTAGTTTAATTTTGACAAGTAGGGCAAATTGTCCTCCATCAAGGTTATGCCAACTTAATCCTCCTCTCAATTACCGTGTGCTATGTCTTTTATCAACACAGTGTACCAGGTGTTTTTTGTCTCTTCATCTCATAGGTAAAAATGGTAGTTTTAGTATGTTTGGTCTCACTATAATAATAAAAGTATCTGTTTTTAAAAGAGCTATTTCTTTTGTGACCTGCCCATTAAAGTCTTTGGCTTTTTTTCCTGTGTTGTTGGGATTTATCTTACTGATTTATAGCCGCTTTGTATACATTAGAGAAATCAACCTTGTTGTGAAATTTAATAATGAAATGTTCATTTTATTCTCTGTTTTTCTTTGTTCAAAAATGTTCTGCTTTTAAGGTTTCTAGATTTTGGTTTAGGGAAAAATGACCATATTTCTGTGCACATGGACACACAGATGAACACTCTTCTACACTCAAGTTATAATGATTCCACTGTCTAGTAAGAAAAGTACGAGGCAATTTCGGATGTAAATTTTTGGGGAATACCTCTACACATTGTGCTTCTTGACTGTTGGCCTGTATAAGCCCTGTGGAATATGTGAAAATATTCTAGTCCCAGAACAACAAAATTAGCAGATGGCCCTGATCTGCCAAGAGTGGTACCGTTTGCTTCCCCGAGTAACTGTGTTCACAGACAGTCTGGGGCGCTGCAGGCTTGCCATTTTTATTCTGCCTGGGAAGTCGTCAGCCTCTCCAAAAATTTTAACTGCCAGAGTGATCACTACCATTCTTAGTGTATGTCTTCAGAACTTTTTCTTTTCTATTTAAATAAGTATGTAAACAGAAGTTTTATTGGTTAATTTTTAAAATTATCATTTTCATACTGTTTTTAACTTGCTTTTTAAAAAACTAATGATTTTCCAAGTTAATACATATTTTCCTCATATAGGGCTACATCATAATTCATTGTTTCACCATATATTCTTTTTTTTTTTTTCTTCATAAAGAGAATCTTGCTCTGTCTGCCAGGCTGGAGTGCAGTGGCATGATCATAGCTCACTCCAGCCATGACCTCCTAGGATCAAGCAATCCTCCCACCTCAGCCTCCTGAATAGCTGGGACGACAGGCACACACCACCACGCTGGGCCAATTTTTGTATTTTTTGTAGTTAGGGTCTCATCACATTGCCCAGGCTGGTCTTGAACTCCTAGGCTCAAGTGATCTGCCCGCCCTGGCCTCCCAAAGTGTTGGGATTACAGGCATGAGCCACTATGCCTGGCCCTCCCTATATATTCTTATACTTAATCTTTATGCAATTTTTGCTGGTGTTTCTGTAGACTGTATTCTTTGCATTGGGATCATTGGGTCCTGACCTATATCTAATTATAATTTTTATAGATATGCTCAAGTGAACCTTCAAGACAATGCTGTTGGTGGGGTATGAGTTGAACACTGGCATTTAAACAAATAATAATAAAAAAACCTCCCACCTGATTCTGGGAGACTTCTGTGTAAGAAACACTCCTTCATTTAAATGATCTTATTGCCCACCAAAGGATGTCTCAGCACCTCTGCATGGTATCTGAGACTGCCAAATTTAACCCAAGTTCTCCAATCTAATCTTGCTGCAAATCAACCAAAAAACATCTACTGCTAAGCTCTGCTCTCCCTTCCCCATGAACACAGTGTGCTTGATTCCACGTGTAGGTCTCTGTCTTTCCCATACTTCTCACTGAGTGTCACTGAGTGTCACTGCTTTAAAAGCCTGACGTTCCTCTGTCACACCACACCAATCATTCAGCTCTATCCAGGCCACATTAGTTTTTTGTCTTCTTTGAGGCTTTGTGTACTTTGCATTTTTATTATTTTATGTCTAAAAAGCAGCACAAAATTCTTTAAACATGTCATTTTACTGACATTATTAGCAAGATTCTTTATGCAATACTTAGTATTCAACAAATTTTTTAAAGTACTTTTAAATCATTTGTAAAGATACTTTACAAAGTATCTTTGAGATTCTACGTTTAGATTTCTTGTTTTGTACATTTAAATAAATTTTTCTAAAACTAAACTTTGATAAATATGCTTTCAGATGCATGGTTGAAGCCTGGAGTTTTTTGCGGCAACATTGCAATAGGTTGAATATAGAGGAGTTACTAAAGCACATGTATGAAGTCTGTCAGGAAATGGGCTTAATGGAAGATTTACTGAAGCTACCGTTTACAGACACTGAGCAGGTAATTACTTACCCGTGTAAACTTGTCAGAAATTCAAGGTAAATTGGTAGTTGACAGTCTATTTTGTTCTTTTTAGGAATGTTTAGTGAATTTTTTGCAGTCCAGTGCCAGTGTTCAGAATCATGAATTCCTTTTAGTGCACCATTTGCAGCGTGCCAATTATGTGCCTGCCTTGAAGCTGAACCAAACTCTGAAGATTAATGTTATGGTATGATTCAAGTTGTCTTATTATGGGGGATAAGAGAATAAGGAAAACTGGAGACTTTTTTGGTTTGTTATATAAGAGATTACAGTTTGGTAACCACTGTGCCTAGCATTACTTTGAATCCTCAGTTATCTCTGTAACAGAATTGGGAACACGGTATTACTACCTGATTCTTTTATGTATGCCATTTGTGTTCTGATGTCTGCCTACAATAATGCCATTTCAGTTAGGGAAAACAAGAGGAAGATGTCGAGGCCAGCAGTAGGAGTTACATAGTACAAAGATCATTGTGTGGTAGAGGAAGACATAGAGGCCAGCAGTAGGAGTTACATAGTACAAAGATCATTGTGTGGTAGAGGAAGACATAGAGGCCAGCAGTAGGAGTTACATAGTACAAAGATCATTGTGTGGTAGAGGATGACGTAGAGGCCAGCAGTAAGGGTCATATAGTACAAGATCATTGGACTTCGAGGGTCAGACTAATTCTTCATTCACTCTGTGTGCTTGGGACACACTCTCAGTCTTAGTTTTATCAACTATAAAATGATAACGTCTCCTTGTGAGGTGGTTTTGAGGATGCACAGAGATGTGTGTAAAGTAAAATGTTGCCTGACACATATAGATGCTTACTAACCATTGTTTTTATTAGTTGTGAAGAACTAAAGGCTTGGTAGCAGAGATTTGGAATTTATTGATGGGTAAGGATTGATAAAACAATTAGATATGTGGATGAAGTTCTTGGTTTGGAAAAATGGATATGTAGGTAGGAGGAAGATATTTTTGGATATTCGTAGTTTTATTTTAAATGGTAGAATTTTATTTTATTAAATATATTTTATTTTAAATACAGAATTAATAGCACCTAACATTTTGAAGGTTAAATTTCTTATCAATTTTGATATTTAATAGAATGATCGTGATCCTCGTTTGCGGGAGAGATCACTGGCTCGAAATTCTATATTAGACCAGTATGGAAAAATCCTTCCTAGAGTCCATCGAAAATTAGCTGTTGAACGAGCTAAGCCTTATCATCTGTCAACATCATCAGTTTTTCGATTAGGTAAGAATTTCATTGAATAATATCATAATCTATTGGATCAAAAACGATACTGAATAATTACTTTTCTGAAACCACCTTAAATTTAGATACTTTCGCTAACACAGGCATGCCTTGGAGATATTGCTGGTTTGGTTCCAGATCACTGCAATAAAGTGACTATCACGATAAAGCTAGTCTTCTGAATTTTTGGTTTCCTGTTGCATAATGTTTACACTATACTTTTAAGTGTGCGGTAGCATTATTCTTAAAACCAGTGTGCATACCTTAATTTTGAAATGCAATATTGCTAAAAAATGCTAACGATCATCTGAGCCTTCTGTGAGGTGTAATCCTTTTGCCAATAGAGGATCTTGTCTCAGTGTTGATGGCTGCTGACTGATCAGCATGGTGATTACTGAAGGTTGAGGTGGCTGTGACAGTTTCTTATGACGACACAGTGAAGTTTGCCATGTCAGTTTACTCTTCCTTTCACTAGAGTTTCTCGGTAGCATGTGATACTGTTTGATAGCATTTTAGCCATAGAACTTTCAGAATGAGTCAGTCCTCTCAAACCCTGCCTCTGCCCTGTCATCTTAAGTTTATGTAATATTCTAAATGCCTGTTGAGTAACAAACTACTCTGTAAGAAGGCAGGTTTTGGTCATTCGGACTTTTTATTATTTGGCTTCTAAGTAAGGAGGACCACACCGGGAGGATTCTCCAAAGCAGTGTCCAGCTGAGGGAGAGTGACAGGAGGGTTTTCTGGAGAGGGGAGAGGTTGTGTCGTTGTATGTGAAGGAGTGGTCCCGGTTGTGTAGACTTAGTTATTATGTCAGTATATAGGTCTCTGTCATGGTAAGGAAGCTGTAGCACCTCCTGGGGTGGAGACTTTAGTATGGTGGTAAAGAAAGTTCATTCTGGTTTATCTGTAATATAAGTTGTTGGCCTGTCAGGAGATGGTTTTAACAAAGTAGGTGACTAATATTTTACATAGGGTTTAGGAAGAGACCGGCTAAATAGCGGGAGGCTGTAAAAAGGCTGATAGTTGATTAAATTTCTGTAATCCTGGGAAACTCTCTCTCTGTTTACAAATTTTCTCGCTGGAGATATGTCACTCGTCATTCTTGAGGGCTGAGAGATGGAGGTCAGTTTTTTTTGTAACTTTTTAATGTTGATCAGGGATGCGTGTCTAGAGATGTTAAAGGAGTGAACATTTTTAGATGCTAAATTTAAATATATTTCAAGATCTCAGGATAGGTTGTAATGGCTGGTATTGTTGTAATAAGAGCAGCTATAGTTGAATTTTTTTTAATTTGGAAGATACAGATTTTATTGAGAGGTTCAAGATGTAGGGATAAGTTAATGTTAAACAGGGCGAAGGGAAGGAATCCAAGGCAGCCTGGCAGTGGGGTATATATTTTTTTGGGTGGCCGTTTCAGGGCCACCATGTCAGGTTGGTTAGAAAAATGAGCCACCACCCTTTTTAGTGGTCCTAGCATTTGGAAAGTGTTCCCCAGCTAGCTATTTCCTGCCATTTATGGTACAGATAAGTCAAAAGGTTTAGCAAGTTCAGCAAGGCTACAGTGGGAGCAGCAGTCACTTTTTGTTTGCTTGGTTAGTTGTTTTTAGTTTTTTGAAGGCTCAGTTGTATTGTTTATCTCCTTTAAAAGGGTCTGATTCCGGCTCTTGTAGCTTTTTATAAAAAGGCTTTGTTAAAATACCCAAATTGGGAATTTATATATGACAGAATCCGGCCATTTTCAAGAATTTTGGGTTCTGAGGAGGCGGTATTTGATACACAACCGTTTTCCTGTCCTGGGAAAGACACCTGGTCCCTGAGAAAGTAAATAGCCTTGGGCTTTTTTTTTTTTTTTTTTTTAGGTTTTATACCCTCTTTTAGCTAGAAAGTTTAGGGTATTTTTACCAGATTCCTCTTTAGAGGAGCTAGTAATTAAAATACCGCTTACGTATTATACTTTTCTCTTTTAAATGTGAAATTCCCGTAATCCCTGGAGACCCTCCATCTGTTTACACTTTATCATTTCAACACTGTAGATTCCATCTCAAGAATCCACTTGTTTGTCTATCTGTAAGAAGCAATTCCTCATTTATTCATGTTTTATCATGAGATTACAGCAATTTATCACATCTTTAGTCTGTTTTTGTTTTTTTTAAGAGACAAGGTCTTAGTCTGTCACAGACACTCTAGTACCGTGGCATGATCATAGCGCATTGTAGCCTTGACCTCCGGAGCTCAAGTGATCCTCCTGCCTCAGCTTTCCGAGTGGCTTAGACTACAGGTGCGTGCCACCATGCCTGGTTATTTTTTGTAGTGAGGGCCTCACTATGTCGCCCAGGCTGTTCTCAAACTCCTGGCCTCAGGTGATCCTCCCACTTTGGCTTGCGAAAGTGCTGGGATTACAAGCGTGAGCCATCATGCCTGGCCCAGGCTCTGCTTCTTTGTAGTTCTCTTGCTCTTTCCCCCATATCTGCGGTTGTTTTCTCCACGGAAGTCTTGAAGCCCTCAAAGTTATTCATGAAAGATGGAATCACCTTCTTCCAAACTCCTCTTATTGTACAGTTTGACTCCTCCCAGGAATTATGAATGTGCTGAATGGCATCTAGAATGGTGAATCCTTTCCGGAAGGTTTTCAAGGGACTTTGTTCAGATCTCTCAGAGGAATCACTCTGTGACAACTGTAGCTTTATGAAACGTATTTCTAAATTATATCTTGAAAATCGAGATGACTCTGTGATCCAGGGTTACAGAATGGATGTTGTGTTTTCATGCCTGCTAACAGCATTCGTCTCCCTGTACATCATCAGAGCTCCTGGTTGACCAGGTGCATTATCAGTGAGCAGTAATATTTGAAAAGACTTTTTTTTTTCTGAGTAGTTCTCAACAGTAGGCTTAAAATATTCGGTAAACCATGCTGTCAACAGATGTGTTTTCATCTAGGCTTTTTCCATGGATAGAAGGCAGGCATAGTAGATTTCCCATCATTCTTAAGGGCCTTGAGATCTTTGGAATGGTGATTGCTTTTAATTTAAAGTCATCGAGTACATTAACCCCTAACTGCAGAGTCACCCTGTCCTTTGAAGCCAGGCATTGACTTCCCATTCATGTGTTCACTGAAGTAGCACTTTTAATTTCCTTCAGGTTCTTTTTTGCATTTACAACTTGGCTAACTGGCATAAGAGGTCTAGCTTTTGATTTAAAGTCATAGACATGCGACTCTTCCTTTCACATGAACACCTGAGGTCTTTGTAGGGTTATTTGTTGGCTTAATTTTTAGATACTGTCAGTCTCAGGGAATAAGGGAGGTCCTTGGGGAAAGGGAGAGACAAGGGGGAACAGCTAGTCAGTGGAGTAAGTACATGCTGTTGAAAAAATGGTGCCAGTAGACTTGCTGGACACAGGGTTGCCACAGACCTTCAATTTGTTTAAAACAAAACACATGGCTGGGCACGTTGGCTCACGCCTGTAATCCCAGCACTTTGGGAGGCCGAGGCAGGTGGATCATGAGGTCAGGAGATTGAGACCATCCTAACTAACACGGTGAAGCCCCGTCTCTACTAAAAAATACAAAAAGTTAGCTGGGCATGGTAGCGGGCACCTGTAGTCCCAGCTATTCGGGTGGCTGAGGCAGGAGAATGGCGTGAACCCGGGAAACAGAGCTTGCAATGAGCCGAGATCGCACCACTGCACTCCATCCTGGGCAACAAGAGCAAGACTCCGTCTCAAAAAAAAAAAAAAGAAAAAAAAAATTAGCCGGGCATGGTGGCTATGCGTGTAATCCCAGCTACTTGGGAAGCTGAGGCCAGAGAATCGCTTGAACCCAGGAGGCAGAGGTTGCAGTGAGCCGAGATCATGCCACTGCACTCTTGAGTGACAGCAAGACTGGTCTTAAAAAAACAAAAATTATATATATAATTTTTAGCTACTCTTACCACGTAATGTGTGGTTGTTTTTTGTAATCATTCTTTCATATGCTTTTATTAAAATCCTGTTTGTTAGAGATGCAGTTAATTCTAACATTCTTCATTTTACAGTTTCTAGACCCAAGCCATTATCAGCAGTTCCAAAGCAAGTTGTAACAGGAACTGTGTTGACAAGATCTGTTTTCATCAACAATGTGTTATCTAAAATTGGAGAAGTCTGGGCAAGCAAAGAACCTATAAGTAGCACCACACCTTACAATAGGTATGTTTTTTTACATGTTTCATGGTCATGCTGCTTGTTAATCTTTACTGGACATCAGCATCCACTCTCATTGCCTAAGTTTATTAGTGTTAGTGTATGTAAAAAAGATAAACTCTGTTTCTTAGAAGAATTTTTAAAAACCTTTAAAAGTGAAATGTTCATTGTTATTTGTAAGCAATGCGGAAATGTACAAAGTAAAAAAAAATGAAAACCCTTTGTTCTCCCATCTAATCCACCTGTTACCAGTGCTCCTTGTGATAACATTAGAAGTTAAATCTTTATTTTTGTAGTTCAAAAATAGAAGAACCATCTCCTATAGTGTATTCGCTCCCAGCTCCAGAGCTGCCTGAGGCGTTTTTTGGAACACCAATTTCAAAAGCATCACAAAAAATTTCTAGGTAAGAATTTATTAAATCATTCTTAGAGACACAATGTTAGTTGGTAATTACAATTATAATTTTTAATTATCTTTAACATTTTATAGACTATCTTAAATTATTAAATGAATATTTTAATGTTTGCTTTTTATTATACTTTGGGCAGCAGTAATTTTAGGAAATTTTACATCAGGGTAGTGTACTTAAAACATTTGTTTAATAATTTCAGACTGCTTAGTGGACAGGAGTGAAGTTTGTCTCATGAGCAAACTATTAACTTACTTTCCTTGTTACCTCCTTGTTACTAGACCTCTAAATGAAGGTTGTTTTTATACTTAGTTACAAATTAATCTTGGGTAGCTCACTGAAGCTTTCTTCTGTTCAGCATTGCCTACTAAAATGTCTTGTGTTGCTTCAGATGCAGCACTTTTACATCTTACCTGTGGTGTTACAAAAGTAGTTAACTTGAAGTTTTGTATCCAAGATGAAATTGTGATTGCAAGTATTTACTTACGAGCATTGGTTAGTTGAAAAGTGTTCATAATTATCTACCACAGAGAACAGAGTATGTATCTTAATGTATTGATTATTCTTAATATGCCCAGGATCATTGCAAATTTTTTATTGTTTTATCATGGATAAAATTACATTGTTTAAAGTATTTATAATGATTATAGATAATCATTACAAGATTATCTGAATTTTTGATACTAAGAAAAAGATACTTGAGGTAAGATCATAGAAAGAACTGAGGCCAAAAGTATAGAGTGTAATAATAG
Source organism: Mandrillus leucophaeus (assembly GCF_000951045.1). Classification (NCBI taxonomy): domain Eukaryota; kingdom Metazoa; phylum Chordata; class Mammalia; order Primates; family Cercopithecidae; genus Mandrillus; species Mandrillus leucophaeus. Next base: position 221,731 of record NW_012107086.1, on the reverse strand, counting down.
ACATATTTTAAAGGTTGAAAGGATTTTTAATGGCCTTAGGTCCTTAAAGAAGTGTTATGAGAATTTTTTAAAGCCAGCATTAGCTCAGATGGAAGAGAGCCAATTGGGTTTTGAATATTTACCTTATGTGTTTTTCATACTGAGTTTGCATTACTGGGTAGACAGTATATCTTGCAATGAAATACAGCAAAATAGATAACATCCGTGGGTACATCATATAGTAAGGCTAAAGTGCTAATTTATGAAATTGTTATTTTTATGTGATATAGGATGCATTCTTTATATGGATTAGAGTAAAAAATATATTAGCTCTAACAAGTAAAAAGTTACATAAATCAATATTTTTTTTTTTTTTTTTTTT
>NW_012107086.1:216832-218019 GCF_000951045.1 Mandrillus leucophaeus | reverse complement strand
TTTGGAATGGTGATTGCTTTTAATTTAAAGTCATCGAGTACATTAACCCCTAACTGCAGAGTCACCCTGTCCTTTGAAGCCAGGCATTGACTTCCCATTCATGTGTTCACTGAAGTAGCACTTTTAATTTCCTTCAGGTTCTTTTTTGCATTTACAACTTGGCTAACTGGCATAAGAGGTCTAGCTTTTGATTTAAAGTCATAGACATGCGACTCTTCCTTTCACATGAACACCTGAGGTCTTTGTAGGGTTATTTGTTGGCTTAATTTTTAGATACTGTCAGTCTCAGGGAATAAGGGAGGTCCTTGGGGAAAGGGAGAGACAAGGGGGAACAGCTAGTCAGTGGAGTAAGTACATGCTGTTGAAAAAATGGTGCCAGTAGACTTGCTGGACACAGGGTTGCCACAGACCTTCAATTTGTTTAAAACAAAACACATGGCTGGGCACGTTGGCTCACGCCTGTAATCCCAGCACTTTGGGAGGCCGAGGCAGGTGGATCATGAGGTCAGGAGATTGAGACCATCCTAACTAACACGGTGAAGCCCCGTCTCTACTAAAAAATACAAAAAGTTAGCTGGGCATGGTAGCGGGCACCTGTAGTCCCAGCTATTCGGGTGGCTGAGGCAGGAGAATGGCGTGAACCCGGGAAACAGAGCTTGCAATGAGCCGAGATCGCACCACTGCACTCCATCCTGGGCAACAAGAGCAAGACTCTGTCTCAAAAACAAAAACAAACAAACAAAAAGTACAAAAATTAGCAGGGCATGGTGGGCCATGCCTGTAGTCCCAGCTACTCAGGAGGCTGAGGCAGGAAAATCCCTTGAGCCTCGCAGGCAGAGGTTACAGTGAGCCAAGATCATGCCACTGCACTCCAGCCTGGGCGACAGAGCAAGACTCTGTCTCAAAAAAAAAAAAAAAAAAAAAAAATTAGCCGGGCATGGTGGCACATGCCTGTAATCCCAGCTACTTGGGAGACTGAGACAGGAGAATCACTTGAACCTGGGAGGTGGAGGTTGCAGTGAGCCAAGATCATGCCACTGCACTCCAGCCTGGGCGACAGAGCAAGACTCTGTCTCAAAAAAAAAAAAAAAGAAAAAAAAAATTAGCCGGGCATGGTGGCTATGCGTGTAATCCCAGCTACTTGGGAAGCTGAGGCCAGAGAATCGCTTGAACCCAGGAGGCAGAGG
>NW_012107086.1:209478-215122 GCF_000951045.1 Mandrillus leucophaeus | reverse complement strand
GCCAGGATGGTCTCGATCTCCTGACCTCATGATCCGCCCGTCTCGGCCTCCCAAAGTGCTGGGATTACAGGCTTGAGCCACCGCGCCCGGCCCATAAATCAATTTTTTAAATACCGCTGTAGATTTTTGTATATAACCTTGCAGATAGTAATGACATCAGAAAAGGTTAGTTCTGAAAGAATATTTGGTCTCAGGATTGAAGACCTGAGACCTAGTGCAATATTTCACATTTCATTTAGAAAATACCTGAAGAAGATTTTCCTTAGAAGCTTTAATGTTAAAATACTAAGTCTCGTTGATGCAGGAGTTTTGCTTTGACTTGGTAGGTTGCTTTTGTTGCACAGTCCTTGCTTTTGAGAAGCAGTCATTCATAAATAGGTACCTTAAACATAAATATTAACACAGTGCAAACATTTAACAATGTTCCTTTGGGATAGCTCAGTATAAAAGTGAACAAACTATTTTCCAAGTTTGAATTGAATCCAAGTACAGATTTAAATGCAAATGAGATAGAGAAAGAAGAGAATCTAGAAGAAAAGAAATGTCTAGCAGCCTGATTGGATATTCTTGGTTTGGTAGAAATCTAAAAGCTGTGTTTGATACAGAATAACAAGTGGGAAGACCTTTAAATATTTCCCCACTGTCACCTGTGTGGGTCTACGGCCCTGATAGATAGAATGACAAAGAGGGTCCTGCAACTACAAGTTTGTATTTCTGGGCTCCAGAGCATACTCTGCTTTTCTGGTTATTCTCAGGTGAGCCACGTTGGCATTTGGGGGAAGTAAAAAGGGATTGTTTTTACTGGTAGGAAATACAACCATAAGATAGACTGTTTATTAGGAAATCGAGAAAAGAGTGACCTGTGCAAATGGTCCACCAAAAATTACCACCTGAAAACTCGACTTTTGAGTTGAAATTTACCTGTATATTAAACTTTAAAACTTACTTGGATTATACATGCTCACCACAAGTAATCAGTGGGATCAGTGTTATCACTGGGACTAGGACATTACGGAAAACCTTGTAGTAGAGTCTTAACGTTGTACTTTGTCACCAAACTCACTGATTTGAAAAAGTTAACTTGTGGTTGTGGGGAGGGGCTGGTCAGTCTAGTCTTTATTGTAATCAGAACCATAAAGGCAAAATGAACCAGTTTTCATTATATATATTACATGTAAGTGAATGGATATTTTGCATGTTAATGAATTGTAGTAAATGAATTGCCAGGGAAGCTTTGTCCTGTTTTTCTTTAGTGTTTTAAATAATTGGCAGTTCATCTTCACTTGAAAATAGATGCTAGGCACGTAGCGAGAGCTCAGTAAATATAGGTAAAGGGAAGGAGGACGACACAAACTCTTTTTAAAAATCAGTTGCTACATGCAATTCTTAATTCTGTTTTGCTATGAATAATTTTCTGACTTTTTGAATGCATGGTGGCACTGTGGATTACATTAATATACTTGACTGAATTTGTATTTGCATGTGGCTGTCATAGTTACCAGTGAATATAGAGGTCTGATTAAATGGGGTACTAAATTCTTTTGGTTTTTCAGTATAACTCAATAAATGCACATTCTGATTACAGACTGCTAGATTTGGTTGTTCAGCCTGTGCCCCAGCCTTCTCAGTGTTCGGAGTTTATTCAGCAATGCTCCGTGAAATCTCCTTTGTACCTAGTATCCCGTTCACTGTCCTCAAGTTCGCAATTAAAAGGATCACCTCAGGCTATCTCCAGGACTTCAGAATTACATTTGCTTGAAACTCCTCTTGTAGTTAAGGTTAGTATTTATGCATCTAGCATTCACAATGAAACTGGATTGCTCTTATTTTTCAAGTAGCAAGGAGAAAAATAAGCAATTTATAACTGATATTTTTGGGGAGTGCTGGGAAATGCTTTAAGCATCTTTTTATATTTTCACATCTTCTAAAAACAGAGCTGATTAAATTTATCCCTTCCTGCTTAAAGTTAACAATTACATTATTTTCTTAAATGTAATATAAGGTTCTGTGTGGTTATTGCAAATTTGCCTTTGTCATTTGTAATACTTTCAGGTTCTTGAGTTTGTTTGTTTTTTTTATTTTTACATAAGCTCCATTTCTGATATCATTATGCTGTTATTTCTTCTATCAAATGCTATTTAGTTCTTCGGTTTATTTGTATTTATTTAAATTCTTTGACTCCTTTGACAAAACTGTTACTCCTTCCTACTTTGGTATCCCTCTTTAAATTGCCTTTTCCCATCTCATAAGTTATTAGCTGAGAAATCACAGCACTCAACTTGTGATATCTGCTAGTGGTGGTCTTTTTAAACCTTTCCATTTTAAAAGTTTTTTTTTTAAACATACTATCTTCCTAGCCCCTTGACTAATGTTCTGGATTGAAACCTAGAAGCTTTCTTTCTCCCTCACCCCTCCCCATTGTCCCTCGGTTCTCTGTTTGGATATCAAGCATTTATAGCGAAGCTAGGGAGTCCTTATTTTTCAAGTTGAATAAAAGATACCTCAATTAATGCTCTTCCTAAAATAGTTATTGAAATAAGTTGAAAAGAAGATTAGGTTTCAATAAGTTAATATTCAGTATAGTATTTTTCTTCATTTGTCAAAAAAAAAAATCCACTTTGTATCCTCTGCAGCTAGGTTCAAATGAAATGAAATTGGAGTAATTTTATACTTGCTGCCAGAATAGTCTAGAAAAAAGAATTGTTATGATCTTGTAACATGTCTAACAGAATTTATTATAATCTAATGGGATTCAGTAATTTGTTTACTAGACCTTTAGAGGCTAAGTTAAGTGAAGGAATTATCTCTACTAAATAGATTTACATGCTAGTTTCAGATTATTTGTATTCATTATACTAAATCTTCAGAGGATTCTGATACATAATTTGGTTATTATTGGATTTGTGTGATGAAATTTTTTTTTCTGAAACATACTACAGTCTTACTGTAGTTTTCTGTAATAGATTTGTATAATTCTATAATGTTAAGTAATTTATCTTACTAATTGGCACTTTATTTTTTAGTTGAATTTAGGTTGGAAATAATGCTTTTAGAAAAATTATGGATGCAGTTTTATGTTTCGTAGACTTACATATAAAAAGCTCTGGAAGAATTTTGTATTTTCTTTGCAGAAATCCGGAATAAATATTTCTGTTGATACGTTAATGGAGATGAGAATATAACCACTATTGTGACTCAGTTGACCCAGTCTGTTTTTATATAATCACTTTTCATGGTGTAATTCCATTTGCTCTTTACCATAGAAAGCTAAAAGTTTGGCCATGTCAGTTACTACTTCTGGATTTTCCGAGTTCACTCCTCAGTCCATCCTGAGGTCTGCTCTTCGATCAACACCTTTAGCATCTCCCTCTCCATCACCTGGAAGGTCTCCTCAACGACTTAAAGAAACTAGAATTTCATTTGTGGAAGAAGATGTCAACCCAAAATGGATTCCTGGAGTAAGTTTGATAATAATTGGGAGAAGAGACATTTTTTAATAAGAATATATTAGCTCTGACAAGTAAAAAGTTACATAAATCAATTTTTTAAATACCACAATAGATTTTCGTATATAACCTTGTAGCTAGTAATGAAATCAGGAAAGGTTAGTTCTGAAAGAAACACTGGGGCCATTGGCTAAACCAAACACGTCATCTTACAGATAAATAGGGCTCGGAAGCACCAAGTTGGCTGTAGTCAACTAGATATATGGTGGTAGAATTGGGACTAGGATTCAAACCTCCTAGTTTTTAGTCCTTCTTTTATGTTTGTTTTTACCTTATACTGTGTTGTTTCTAGCTGGTTGTATATTTAGGAGGGTGTGTCTTTAGATCCACTGTAGATTAATAGGAACCTTTCAGTGACTATTGGTCATCTAGCCTGTTCTGTGTTTTAGTCTTCTGAAAATACTGGTATATTACCAATTAGGGAAACATTAGCCACCATTAACTTTTATGTACCAGAAGAGAATGGATTTAGAATAAATGAATTTTTATTAAGGAGAAAGTTTGGATAAAAACAACAAAGAAAGCGTGGGTATGACTGGGATGGGTAGCTTAGGACTAGACTTAACTGTGATATTTATTAATTTTTTTGTTTTCAAAATCTTTCTTTACAGGCTGCAGATGATAGCAAATTAGAAGTATTTACTATGCCTAAAAAATGTACAGTTCCAGCAGAAACTGAATGGCTGAAGAGCAAAGATAGGACCACATCTTTTTTCCTGAACAGCCCTGAAGAGGAGCATCAAGAAATGGATGTGGGGTCACAAAGTTTAGAGAAACTGGATGTGAGCAAAGGAAACAGCAGTGTTTCAATCACATCCGATGAGACTACCTTAGAGTATCAGGATGCCCCATCACCGGAAGACCTTGAAGAGACTGTTTTCAGAGTCTGTAAGCCCAAAAGCTCTTCCACTGCACTAACTACTAATGTAACTGAACAAACTGAAAAGTATGGAGATAAAGACGCATTTGCGTCAGAAGTAACTCCTTCAGACCTGCAGAAACAAATGGGTAAGAACTCATTTCTGAATACTCCAAATTGTTATTAATGTCCCTCAATAAAGTTTATAATAGAATTTTTTCCACCATAAGAAAAGCATCATAGCCAGGCACTGTGGCTAATGCTAGTAATCTCAGCACTTTGGAAGGCTGAGGTTGGAGGATTGCTTGAGCCCAGGAGTTCAGCACCAGCCTGGTCAACATAGCGAGGCCCTGTCTTTACAAAATAAAAATTTGAAAATTAGCCAGGCATGGTGGGAGTGTTCAGAAGTTTGAAACCTCAGTGAGCTGTGATTGCACCACTATACTTTAGCCTGCATGACAGAGCAAGACCCTGTCTCAAAAAGAAAGCGTCAGAGTTAAATATTATATGCTCACAGTGTTCTAGTTCCTAGACATAATGCACAGATCTTACTCTTTCGGCTTAAAAAGTGTGGCTTACCTTGCTTCATGAGTAGGTATGAGATTTCAGAGGAGAACTTAGGTGTTACATTTTTTATTTGGCCATGAAATTTAGAAAAGAATAATAGTATTTAAGGAAGGAAATGTAAGATGCCATTGTCTGACTTGAAAGTCCTTCCAGTAGCTATGAGAAATAACTTTACAGAACAAATTATTACAATTTTTATGTATTTATTTTTTGGAGACGGAGTCTCACTCTGTTGCCCAGGCTGGAGTGTAGTGGCGCGATCTGCAACCTCCCCTCCCCCGCAACCGGGTTCAAGCGATTCTCCTGCCTCAGCCTCCTGAGTAGCTGGGACTACAGTCACCCACCACCACACCCGGCTAATTTTTGTATTTTTAGTAGAGACGGGGTTTCACCATATTGGCCAGGCTGGTCTTGAACTCCTGACCTTGTGATCCACCTTCCTTGACCTCCCAGAGTGCTGGGATTATAGGTGTGAGCCACCGCACCCTGCCAAATCGCAATTTTAAACTTATCCAGCAGTCTTACGTTTCTAGAATTCCATTCTACTCTCCGTCCTCACCTCCAAAATAATCACTGGATAATGAAAATAAATGTTCAGGCTGGGTACAGTGGTTCACGCCTGTAATACCAGCACTTTGGGAGCCCAGAAGTTCAAGACCGGCCTAGACAACAGAGGGAGACCCCATCTCTACAAAAATTTTAAAAAATTAGC
>NW_012107086.1:198622-199766 GCF_000951045.1 Mandrillus leucophaeus | reverse complement strand
GTGCTGCTGCTTCTTCACTTTAAATATCCTTTGACCAGGAAATTACAAGTTTGGAAACAATTGTTAATTAAAATTTTTTTTTTTTTTTTTTTTTTTTAAACGGAGTCTCGCTCTGTCACCCAGGCTGGAGTGCAGTGCCCAGATCTCAGCTCACTGCAAGCTCCACCTCCTGGGTTTACGCCATTCTCCTGCCTCAGCCTCCCAAGTAGCTGGGACTACAGGCGCCCGCCACCTCGCCTGGCTAGTTTTTGTATTTTTTAGTAGAGACGGGGTTTCACCGTGTTAGCCAGGATGGTCTCGATCTCCTGACCTTGTGATCCACCTGTCTCGGCCTCCCAAAGTGCTGGGATTACAGGCGTGAGCCACCGCGCCCAGCCTAAGTTTGTGTTTTTTAAGGACTAGTTGAAACATTATATTCTCAAATAATTTTCATTGAATAAGTCAAAGTGTGGTCAAGCAGATTGTTGGGAGTGTCAGTTTATGTTCTGCAACAAGATAAACAGCTTGCCTTGAAATAGAAATCAGTGCACTGCTTCCTTTACGGAAAGTTAGCTGGACTAATCAGTATTAGTGAAGCAGTTGATTCACCTTCTGGCAAGAGCTCCTTATCTCATTGCAAGACTGACACAGATTGCATGTCAGCACTTTGAATAACACCGTTGTAGAGGATACAAAAAAGGGATGGCTTCAATTACCAAGTGGTAGGAAGGGTGACTTAGTAAAATTAACCGGCACAAAACATAACTTACAACGTTATAAATGGTTCATTGCTTTATAAATAACGAACGGGACTTATGAGACCGCCTATACAATTCAGTGTCATGATAGTCACCCCTCGTACCTTGAACTAAATCACATGCTTTACGCCTGAAAAGAGAAATCTAGGTTAGCTGGAATCTTTGCCAGGCCTGCACGGAAAAAGTAGGAGAAGCCAATATGAAAGGATTATCCAAATTATGTTTTTGTTGTAATGTTTTTTGAATTTTAATGAAAACTAGTGTTATTTATTGCAATGGCTTTGATGGATAATTGCAACAATTGCAAAGCAAAGAGCAGTCACGGCCGGGCGCGGTGGCTCAAGCCTGTAATCCCAGCACTTTGGGAGGCCGAGACGGGCAGATCACGAGGTCAGGAGATCAAGACC
>NW_012107086.1:193306-196337 GCF_000951045.1 Mandrillus leucophaeus | reverse complement strand
ACCTGTAGTCCCAGTTACTCAGGAGACCCCATCTCTACAAAAATTTTAAAAAATTAGCTGGTCATGGTGGCCTGCACCTGTAGTCCCAGTTACTCCGGACACTGAGAGGGGAGGATTGCTTGGACGCAGGAGGTTGAGGTTGAGGATGCAGTGAGCTGTGATTGCGCCATTGTACTCCAGCCCAGGCAACAGAATGAGACCCTGTCTCAAAAAGAAAAAAAAACTAGTTCAGTGGCTCATGAATTTATTATCTTCATATTCTTCTACCTATCAAAAAATGTTTTGAGTTCCTAATGTATGTATTCCTGTTAGCTCCTTCGGTGTTTTTTCTGGGTGTTGAAGATCAAACAGTGAGTCAGGTAGAAATGGCACCTGCTCCCTTGTCACATAGAGTATGGTGGACTATATTGACAAACCCTTATAATCCAGTTTGGTTAACAAGAGGGCCGGGGGAAAGACTTGACCTAGAATTGGTGGATCAGAAAACAGCCTATTTATGTTTCTTACCCTACACACAGTTTTAACAAGGTTATTTAAAGGTAACTCCTAACTCTAAAGCTGTAAAACCACATACTTACATAAAAATCTGCATCTTAAGTAGTTTAAGATGAGAGTCCACTGAAGTTTGGACTATGATATCTTTACTTAGTAAGCATGGGCATTATTAATTGCTCTAAGCGCTATGCCATAAATAGCATATGTCTAGAAATTTACACTGCCTTATTTATATGAGGCAGAGTCTTGCTCTGTCACCCAGGCTGGAGTACAGTGGGGCTATTTCAGCTCACTGCAACCTCCGCCTCCCGGGTTTCCAATAATTCTTTTGCCTCAGCCTCCCAAGCAGCTGGATTACAGGCATGCGCCACTGCTCCTGGCCTACATTGCTCTTTAGATGTGCTTTGTTCTACTAACATGTTTAAATGGTAGCTATTAAAAGAATGTTCATAGCATTATCTTCACTGATTATTCTTACAATATGAGGCAGTCTCAAATAGAAATCTGTATTTTTTTTTGAGATGGAGTTTCGCTCTTGTTGCCCAAGCTTGAGTGCAATGGTGCGATCTCGGCTCACCACAACCTCTGCTTCCCAGGTTCAACTGATTCTCCTGCCTCAGCCTCCTGAGTAGCTGGGATTACAGGCATACGCACCCACACCTGACCAATTTTTGTATTAGTAGAGGTGGGTTTCACCACGTTGGTCAAGCTGGTCTCGAACTCCTGACCTCATGATCTGCCTGCCTCAGCCTCCCAAAGTGCTGGGATTACAGGCGTGAGCCACCGCTCCCGGCCAGAAATCTGTTTTGTTTTTGTGGTGGGTGGAGTTTCATAAAACACAAACTCTAGAGTGAAGCAAGCTAGATTTGAATCCTAGCTCAGCTACTTACTGAGTACGCTTCATGAGCTGGGATAGGCAGTATAACCTTAGGCTTCAGTTTTCTTACCTACTTTCTTGGATGTTGAGGATTAAGTGAGTTAATATATGTAAAACAGTTGCATTAGTGCCTGTTCAGCAAAAAGTGAAAAGCGAGAGGTTAAGAGGGGGGGCTTTTGAGCTAGGTTCAGAGAATTCAAAGAAGAAAGTGTTGGCCGGACGCGGTGGCTCACGCCTGTAATCCCAGCACTTTAGGAGGCCCAGGCGGGCGGATCACGAGGTCAGGAGATCGAAACCATCCTGGCTAACACGGTGAAACCCCATCTCTACTAAAAATACAAAAAACTAGCAGGGCATGGTGGCAGGTGCCTGTAGTCCCAGCTACTCGGGAGGCTGCGGCAGGAGAATGGCGTGAACCCGCGAGGCGGAGTTTGCAGTGAGCTGAGATCACTCCACTGCACTCCAGCCTGGGCAACAGAGCGAGGCTCCGTCTCAAAAAAAAAAAAAAAGTGTTAGCAGTCTGATAATACAGCAGCAAACCTAAAAGAACAAAAAAGCAGACCCAACAACTTTTTAAAAAGTAATAATGCAAGACTATCAGTAATCACTAAATACTTAGCATAAATATTCTTATTTGTATGACTTATAGGCCATTTGGAAGATGCAGAAACAAAGGATCTCTTAGTTGCAGCAGAGGCATTTTCAGAATTGAATCACTTCAGCCCTGTTCAAGGAATTGAAGCTTCTCTTTGTGCACCATCAGTCTGTGAAGGGTAAGTTGATGGAGAAAAATTCAAATACTTTTTAAAAGAAATTTAATGAAATCGTGAACCAGAAATAAAATATTCTGTGCATGTTAGATCTCACTTAGATCTTTAACGTCTCCATTTTGGTAATGGGTTTTTTGTTGTTGTTGTTGAGACGGAGTCTCGCTCTGTCGCCCAGGCTGGAGTGAGTGGCGCGATCTCAGCTGACTGCAAGCTCCGCCTCCTGGGTTCACGCCATTCTCCTGCCTCAGCCTCCGGATTAGCTGGGACTACAGGCACCCACCACCATGCCCGGCTGATTTTTTTTTTTTGTATTTTTTAGTAGAGACGGGATTTCATGTGTTAGCCAGGATGGTCTCAATATCCTGACCTCATGATCCGTCCGCCTCAGCCTCCCAAAGTGCTGGGATTACAGGCGAGAGCCACCGCGCCCGGCCTAATGTTGGCTGTTTTAAAAGAAGTTTAGTTGTACAGTTGTATGTTATTTAGTAGTTACTATGAAATTTTGCAGTGCTGGCTGCTAGACATTTCGGAAATATACAGAGACACGATAAATTGAGGCAGAACTCTGGTGATTCTGTTTTTGTTGAAGACCAAAATTTCACTCACAGCTTTCCTGTGGTTTCAGGATGATCAGGCACAGGACTCTTCATAGGTAGACCAAAGTAGAACACAGGAGAGATGACAGTTTTATTTCCTTCCATCTGTTCAATACATGACTCTTAAGTTTGTGTGTTTTCTTTGTTTTTTGTTTGAGACGGAGTCTCTGTCACCCAGGCTGGAGTGCAGTGGTGCAATCTCAGCTCACTGCAAGCTCCACCTCCTGGGTTTACGCCATTCTCCTGCCTCAGCCTCCCAAGTAGCTGGGACTACAGGCGCCCGCCACCTCGCC
>NW_012107086.1:169700-192366 GCF_000951045.1 Mandrillus leucophaeus | reverse complement strand
CTCGGGAGGCTGAGGCAGGAGAATGGCGTAAACCCGGGAGGCGGAGCTTGCAGTGAGCTGAGATCCGGCCACTGTACTCCAGCCTGGGTGACAGAGCGAGACTCCGTCTCAAAAAAAAAAAAAAAAGAGCAGTCACATGAGAAGGAATCACATGAGAGTTATCAGTGAGAACCCAGGTGTGTATTCACTATCTTGGCTAACTAGTTCCTTTTAAAATGTAAGCTTATTTGATATTTTGTGGTGATGTATCACTGTTACTTTACCTTTTTCTTGAATTTACTTTAAAATACTATTTGTCCTAATTTTTAAAATTAGCATGCTTTAATTGGGTTTTGAGAAAGGTCAGATTCGAATATTAAAGGAACACTGTCATCATATTCCAGGATTTATTTTCATCATATGGATGAATACAGGTTTCATTGGTCTGTTATTCTGAGTCATTTATCATAGTCTTTCCAGGTAGCATTAAAATATTGAACCTTGCCTCTACTGAGTTCATAAAAAATATTCCATAATATTTGACAGACTTATTTGAAGACTGTGGCCACAGATTATTAAAAATTGGCTTAAATATAATGTATACTGACAGGCATTTTAAAATCATTTCATTTCTACTTTAAGGCCATGCCATTGTTGCCAGAAACATTAGAAAATGGGAAAACAAGTACAGCATTGTTTCTGAATTCACTTTTAAATTTTCTATGATTGTTCAGAATGAGCTTGAGTTGTAATGAATTCTCTGAACCTCAGTTTACATCACCAAAATGACAGGCTGGGCAGTGGGACTAAAGCGGGTTAAAGCAGATGGGGTCTTCTTAAACACTAAGGTATGTATTTCTTTTTCTAAAGGAAAATGTTCACCCAGAAGTCCAAGGTACCAGTGTTGGATGAAGGATTAGCATCTGTTGAAACCTACACCTCTGCAATTAGAGCAAATGACAATAAATGTATGTATTATTTTGACTTTAGGATTATTCCATTTTTGTGTTTTGAGTGAAGAGTTTTCTATTCTTAGAACAAAATAATCTATTCTGTTGTTCAGATTTTTTCTTCCTCAGTTATTCCTCTCTCTGGTCAGCTTTCCTGGCATAGAAGTATTCTAAGATGTATAAGCTGTCAGACAGTGGGTTGCTTGTAAGGCATTCTGTGGCTCTCATATTGAAAGTCTTAGAATGGTTTTTGTGGACATATTTTCCACAAAAAAACATGAAAAAAGAACAAAATAAATTACTAGTCCACAGCCAAATGCATCCCTGCTGTTTGATCTTCTTGGACTCAGAAGAGTTTTTATTTTGTGTTTGTGATAACTTAAGGCCACGGTTGACTTTTCATTATTAGAAAATAGTCACAAATGACTGAATATGCTCCAGGGAAATTAACAAATACATGGAATTTTTTTTTTTTTTTTAACCCAGTGAACATTTTTGTGAAGGCCTATTCTCAGGCTATACAGAGATGAGGAAGATAGGTTTTTAAGGAGCTTGCAGTTGGATTCAGGGGAAGCAGACACCTTGAATGTCTGTGCCCAGAATTGGTCTGATCATCTTGTATCTATTACCATTTAGTCCTCACAGCACTATACTGTGACATAGTTGTTACCTGACTCAGGAGCCCACGCTCTCAACTGTTACGGCTTTGTTCCTGGTACATTATGAATGGGGCTTAGGGAACGCTTCAGCAGGCTTGTTTTTGTCCCATGATTAAGGTAATACATGATTACAGAGTAATCCAGAGAGAATTGTCTAACATGTAAAGTAAAAAGCCCATCACCCATTTTAGGGGTCCATAATTAACTAAAGTGTCTTTCCTGAATTTCTGTTTTCTGTGCACATTTCCCCCGATATGTTGAAAGAGGAGACACGATGGTGCCTAAAGAGTGCAGGCGCCTGAACCCGAATGTTTGGGTTCCTAACCCAGTTCTGCACTCAGGGGCTATACCTCTATTTTTTTGTTGGTAAAATGTTAAAAGTTTTAAATGAGAGTATTATTAATACCCGTTTCATAGAGTTGTCAGGAATAAGCCACTTGCATGTAAAGTGTTTTGTGTAGCGCTTGGTACCTGAAGTTTAGTGAATGTTAGCTGTTAGAAATAATCATCAGTACATTTATTATTTAAGACATTTTTCTGTCAGGAATATAAATTAATCCTGTTGTTTTTAACAGCTCTAACAGTGTTCTGTAGTGAAGATGTTACATGCGTAACTAATTGCTTATTTCTGAACACTTGGGCCAGTCACCATTTTGGGGTTCGTTTTGCTGTTTCTGCAGTAAATATTCTTGTGTCTTTGCACGTTACATTCTATATCAGTGTTTCTTTTGGATAGATTCCTAACCATGGACTTGTTGGGTCCAGAAGTGTGTACAGATTTTTTATTTTTATTTTTTTGGGACGAGTCTCGCTCTGTCACCCAGGCTGGAGTGCAGTGGCGCGATCTTGGCTCACTACAAGCTCCGCCTCCCGGGTTCCCGCTATTCTCCTGTCTCAGCCTCCCGAGTAGCTGGGACTACAGGTGCCTGCCACCACGTCGGGCTAATTTTTTTGTATTTTTAGTGGAGACGGGGTTTCACCATGTTTGCCAGGATGATCTCGATCTCCTGACCTCGTGATCCACCTGCCTCGGCCTCCCAAAGTGCTGGGATTACAGGCGTGAGCCACCACGCCTGGCCAGATTTTTAATATTTTATTGTTGTATCCAATAGTTTGTATACTACTTTTATGTATTTGATGAGAAGCCCGTAAAGTGGTTTTTTTCATCATTGTCTTGTTGCCAAACAGGAAAACATTTTTCATTTTATTCACATGATAGGGATAACAGCCCCATTTTCCATTGAAAGTGTAGAAATAGTTTTTCCTAGTTCATCTTTTATTTTTGTGCTTTATTGATTTTTTGTTGTTGTTAAGCACTAAAGGATTTTTAATTGTTATTTTCCCCCCTTGTAGTATTTTGTGTCATTCATAAACTTTACACCCATATATTAATATCACCTATGATTGTTAATGACATATTAAACTTTAGCAAAGAGGAAGACGAAAGAAGGGATTTAAGTGAGCCCAAAAATTATTTTTTTTAAGTAGTAGAGTGTATTTGTACCCATTTGAATGCTTTCTGCCAAAAGAGATTCATTCTTTTTCCTAGTCATATCAAAGCCCAGATTGCATATCTCTCATGTAATTCTATAATTACTCTACAGGGATAACTGGTTGTCTGGTAGTCACCTGGTAAATACAGTTTTCAGATTAATAAGGAACAAGCACCTGAACTTCCTCGAAGCAGTTGGTCATCATATTAAACGTTTCCTGATATCATTTATCAGTTATCAGTTTTAAATGTGAAAATTTTCTGTTTTATCTCTGTGGAAAGGTGTGTACTGTGTAAGAAGTTGCAGACTTTCTGTCATTGTGATAGTTTATTAATACACTATTCAAGTGCAGTGTAGCCTTTTCCTTTCTATTTGCTTCCTTAATTGTGTGTAGATTTATCAGTTTAAATGTAAAAATTCACCCATTTTTCTTTCAGCTGTGGCTGGTATCCTTGGTGATAGTGGAAACTCTTCGCTCACTGTCTCTGAAGGTCCTATTATCTCTGAGCGCAGGCTTAACCAGGAAGTAGTGTTGAACTTAAAAGAAGATGATGAAGTAGAAGTTGATGTACTAAAAGGAAGTGTTGACTTACCAGAAGAAAAGCTTCCAATTTCTGACAGCCCTCCTGATACTCAAGAAATTCATGTAAAAAAATTAATTTTTTACTTCTTTGTCAGTCTTTCAGTTTTGGTTTAGTTGTTTCAAGACAGTAGTTCAAACCTAACACGTTCATTTATTTGACTGCTATGTAAAAACTTATTTATAAAAATCTGGGTTCAGAAAATAAGTGTGTAAGTATTTTGTGGAATATAAAAACACGTCCTTTAAGAAATTGGCCTTCAAGGTGGGTGCTGTGGCAGTTGCCTATAGTCCCAGCTACTTGGGAGTTTGAGGAGGGAGGATCCTTGAGCCCAAGAGTTTGAGACCAGCCTGGACAACATAACAAAATCCTGTCTTGGGGGAAAAAAAAAAAAAAAGAAATTGGTTTTCATGAAAGCCAAAAGGAAGTGTTAAGCCATGGTTTTATCAATTTAATTTTGCTGATCTGGTTCAAATGAAAGGTCTTTTTAGTCCTAAGATCATATATTTAAAAATATATGGATACAGTTAAACAGGATTTCCCCCTACCCCAGGCATCCTTGTGGGAGAATGATAATCAGCTGGTTGGTACTGAACATCTGTACACTCGGAAAAGGACTTTTTGCTACTTAATATGACTTAGAGTTTTTAGAAAAAATTATGCCAAATCTTTTATTACCAGCAGACAACTTTTATATAATAAATTTTGAGATAAAAAACCAACTCTTCTAATTATTTATAGAAATTTGATTGTTTAGAATTTGGGAAGTTTCTTAACTCATAAAAATGTCATAGTTATCCATACTCATCTTAATGAGTATTCCCACTGCCATATAGATGAGTAAAGTTCCAATTCCTTTAGTTGGGAAGCTGATAAAAATTGTGGGGATGGTGTAAGTGGGAATCGTCATTTCTAGGTTATTTATTTCCAATCTGTCATCTCACTGAATGTTTGGGGAGTGGGAAAATGTCATTGTCTAGGTGGGTGGTAATGTTCTACCTTCTTGGTCAGGAGATCTCTCTGTTACTTTCTGCCTCCTCCTTTTTCTCCCCTTCCCTTACCAAAAGGTAAATGCAAGGACCATTCCTTCTTCCACCAAACCCTTGCAGGAGAGGTACTGAACTTGAAAGCCTTAGGAATTTCATGGTTTATGCAGCCCCAGCAAAGGGAAGAGGATTGAGTCTAGCCCAAGGGAGCTTATGTAGGTGAATTGTTCTTCAACCTTATGGGGATCATGCTGTTTAGAAAAGTGTGGATAGTTAGGTAATTTGGGGAATATCATTAAAACACAGTTTGGGGGTTGTTTTCTCCGGTTAACTTTTTTTCTTGGGTGAGAATAGAATAAGTTCTTAAATGTTCTCAGAACTGTTAGCATCATAATTTTCAAGCTTTTGTTGACTGTCTTTTTAGCCAGGGAAATGTGGAATTTCTAGTTAAATTTCAGTCATAATCTCAAAATCTTTCTCTCTAGTTATTTTGACTGAATGAGAGTCTGATTGCTTAAAGGGATAATTTTGTAAAGTAAACCCATAAGTATATGCCATATTAAATATAATTTGTGTTTTAAAAGGCACACAGCCAAAGGTCATCAAAAGCCTGTATGCTTCAAGTTAAAACATGTATTACAATTCTTTAACCAGTCTCTTATCTTTAATTCATTTAGGTGATTGAACAGGAAAAGCTTGAAGCTCAAGATTCAGGAGAAGAGGCTAGGAATCTTTCATTTAATGAGTTGTATCCCTCTGGAACACTTAAGCTTCAGTACAATTTTGATACTATTGACCAGCAGTTTTGTGACTTAGCTGATAATAAGGACACTGCAGAGTGTGACATTGCTGAAGTAGATGGGGAACTTTTTGTGGCTCAAAGTAACTTTACCTTGATATTGGAAGGTGAAGAAGGAGAAGTGGAGCCAGGCGATTTTGCATCATCTGATGTGTTACCTAAAGCAGCTAACACAGCAACTGAAGAAAAACTTGTATGCAGTGGGGAAAATGATAATCATGGACAAGTTGCAGATTTGCCATCTGCCATAACTAGTGACCAAAAGTCCCAAAAAGTAGAGACTTTACCATATGTGCCTGAACCTATTAAAGTAGCAATTGCAGAAAATTTACTAGATGTAATTAAAGACACAAGAAGTAAAGAAATTACTTCAGATACAATGGAACAGTCCATTCATGAAACGATACCTTTAGTGAGCCAAAACATAATGTGTCCCACTAAGTTAGTCAAATCTGCATGTAAGACTGCTCAGGAAACAAGCACAGTAACTATGAATGTCAGCCAGGTTGACGTGGTTTCCTCCAAGACTCGTACGAGAGGACAACGTATCCAAAACGTGAATGTTAAATCAACACAACAGGAAGCATCAGCAGATGTTGCTACTCCTAAGATGCCACGGCAGTCAGTTAGGAAGAAAACTAGGAAGCCACAAGAAATTTCTGAAGCTTCTGAAAACACCTATTCTGATGTCAAAGGAATATCTGAGAACCAGCAAATACCTCAAAATCCTATTACGCCTAGGAGAGGAAGGAGAAAGAAAGAAGTTAATCAGGACATACTAGAAAATACCAGTTCTGTGGAACAAGAATTACAGATCACTACAGGTAGGGAATTAAAAAGATTAAAATCATCTCAGCTGTTGGAACCAGCAGTTGAAGAAACTATTAAAAAAGAAGTTACGGTTTCATCTGTTACAAAAAGGACTCCTAGAAGAATTAAAAGATCTGTAGAAAGTCAGGAAAGTGTTGAAATTATAAATGATCTAAAAGTTAGTAATGTAACAAGTCCTAGCCGTACGATCAGAAAATTAAGAAGTGCTAATTTAGATGCTTCTGAAAATACAGGAAATAAGCCAGATGATAAATCCAGCGATGAGCAGCTGCCTATTAAACGTATTAGACGGGTCAGAGGGAGAGAAGTTAGTCTATCAGATGTGAGGGAAGACTCCAACCTTGACTCATCTCAGTTGAGTCTTCAAGCAGAATTGGATATGTCTGCCATACCTAGAAAACGTGGTAGACCAAGAAAAATCCATCCATCTGAAGATGTAGGATCTAAGGCTGTTAAGGAAGAGGGAAGCCCCAAGAAGAAAGAAGCTCCCAGCATTAAAAGGAGATCTACAAGAAGTACCCCAGCTAAAAGTGAAAATACTGATGTTGGAAAACCAGCTTCAGGAAAATCCATTTTAGTGCCAAATAAGGAACTTTCGATGGTGATGAGCTCTAAGAAAAAACTTACAAAAAAGACTGAAAATCAAAGCCAAAAAGGTTCATTACACTCAGTATCCGAAGAACGCACAGATGAAATGACACATAAAGAAACAAATGACCGAGAAGAAAGACTGCTTGCCACAGCTTCCTTCCCTAAATCATCCCGCAGCACCAGGACTCGGTCTAGCAAGGCCATCTTGTTGCCGGATCTTTCTGAACCAAACAGTGAGCCTTTATTTTCTCCAGTGTCAGAAGTTCCAAGGAAAGCAAAAGGTACTTTTCTTTCTCTGCAAAACAGTTTTTCATCTCACTCACTCTTCAGCTTAAAATTGGATTAATTATTTGTCCTAAGAATGGTTTTATAGGGAATTTTTCCCCTTCCCCCTCAAACCACAATTGATCTTTTAGTAGTAAAGTTTAAAGGTTTCATGTTTCAAAGTTTGAGTTCGGTTATTCAGTATGGTTAACATGACTTCAGTCCTGTAACTCAAGTAACATAGATTTATTTTTTAGAATAGTATAATTTCTCTTCTGTGACTTTTATAAAAAAGTGACTTTTAATTTTAGTTTCTTCCAAAATAGAGTCAGTATTTTTAATCTCCCAAGTACTGCTGCATTTGGCTCACACCCCACTGATATCCACAACCTGAAATTGTTTTGAAGGGAAACACTAGTAGCTTTTTATTAAGATACATAAATTATTTCAATCCATATTCACTATTGCTCACAAACTGGTGCATCTGCATGCCCTTATCTTCAGTGAGGCCATCCTTCATTGTCACTGGTGAGCTGAGGACTGTGGTTGGTTGGTCAGACCTTCTCAACAGGGGTGACCTCTCTCCCCAGAGGGAGCACATACATGCGTTAAGTATACAAACAGATAAACACTAGATCTGCAGTGATAAAGTGTCCATGGGGTGCTTTAAACATGTCTAAAAAGCTAAGACACTGGTGTGACTGAAGAGATCCCATTAGAGTAACTCTCTGTAAAAGTGTTAATGGTTAGGTAAACAAAATACAGGGTTTGTGTTTTTTGTTTTGTTTTTTTGTTTTGAGGTAGAGTCTCACTTTGTTGCCCAGGCTGGAGCGCAGTGGCATGATCTCAGCTCACTGCAACCTCTGCTTCCTGGGTTCCAGCGATTCTCCTACCTCAGCCTGCCTAGTAGCTGGGATTACAGACCCGGCTAATTTTTTCTGTTTGTGGAGACAAACAGAAAAAATTTCTGTTTCTGTTTCTGCACCCGGCCATGTAGTTGATTGTTTAAGTTACAGTTTAATGTTTGAATTTCAGCAAAGCAGCTCAGGACCTTATAAATAAAGTAGATGACTTAGCCGGGCGCGGTGGCTCACGCCTGTAATCCCAGCACTTTGGGAGGCCGAGGCGGGTGGATCACGAGGTCAGGAGATCAAGACCATCCTGGCTAACATGGTAAAACCCTGTCTCTACTAAAAATATACAAAAAGTTAGCCGGGCGTGGTGGCGGGTGCCTGTAGTCCCAGCGACTTGGGAGGCTGAGGCAGGAGAATGGTGTGAACCTGGGAGGCAGAGCTTGCAGTGAGCCGAGATTGTGCCACTGCACTCCAGCCGGGGTGACAGAGTGAGACTCTGTCTCAAAAAATAAAAATAAAAAAGTAGATGACTTGTTGTACTTGATATAGTTTGAGCCCAGGAAAATGCCTCTCCTCATAACAATTGATCCTTTGTCCTAAAAATGATTTGTGGCTATAGGGGATCCTCTTCTCCCCTCCTCACTCAGAAAATTTTTAATTAGATCTTCGATTTTGGTAGTATAACTTAATTTCTTCGCGGTGTTAGAAAAGTGTGCATGGTTATACCTGTGTTTTGCATGAAGGAGAATGAAATGACAGAATGTGTGATATTTTAGTTACCTTTTTAAGTTCATTTTATTAGGATGTTATTAAAAAGTTAAAAAGAAAAAAAAGTTAAAATGAAAATCATTTGATTAGCAGGAAGTCGTTAACATATAACTTATACACTCCTCAGGACTTGGATAAATGTAGTAAACACCAACCGTGAGAGCTATTTTGTTAGAGCCTAGCAAACATCTCAGTAATTCTGATTTTTGTCATCTTTACATATTTTTCATTTCTGTACCTACTAATTTTAACTGTTTTCTGTTAAACTAAAAATCATGGCAGCAACATGGCAAAAAAAAAAAAAAAACCATCTCTACAAAAAGTACAAAAATTAGCCAGACGTGGTGGCAATGGGCTTATGGTCCCAGCTACTTGGGAAGCTGAGGCAGGAGAATCACTTGAGCCTGAGAGTTTGAGGCTGCAGTGAGCCATGATCGTGTGCCACTGCACTCCAGCCTGGGCAACAGAGCAAGACCATGTCTCAAAACAAAAACAATACATGCCTACTTAGCAAAAACTAGAAAACAGAAGTATATAATCCAGCCATTGAAAGAATCACTATTCACATTTTCCTGTATCTCGTTCCAGATACGTATGTATGGTTGGTTTTTAAAAACCTGCAGTTTATGTACATGCATATATTCTGCTTTTTTCTCCCTACTTATTTCATGATCATTTTCAGTTCCTTTTTTGTTGTTGTTGTTGTTGAAATGGAGTTTTGCTGTTGTTACCCAGGCTGGAGTGCAATGGCACGATCTTGGCTCACTGCAACCTCTGCCTCCTGGGTTCAAACAATTCTCCTGCCCCAGCCTCCCTAGTAGCTGGGATTGCAGGTGCCTGCCACCATGCCCAGGTCATTTTTTTGTGTTTTTAGTAGAGATAGGGTTTCGCCATGTTGGCCATGCTAGTCTCAAACTCCTGACCTCAGATAATCCACCCACCTTGGCCTCCTAAGGTGCTGGGATTACAGGCATAAGCCACTCTGCCCAGCCTCCAGTTAATCTTAAATATTCTTCAAAATCCAACCAGCCTGGGCAACTTGGTGGGAACCCATCTCTACAAAAGAAAAATTTTTAATGATTTGGGCATGGTGGCTGGCACCTATAGTCCCAGCTACTTGGGAGGCTGAGGTGTGAGGATGGCTTGAGCCCGGGAGGTTGAGGTTGCAGCGAGCCATCACACCACTGTGGTCCAGCCCAGGTGACAGACTGAGATCCTGTCACCTCCCCCCACACCCCCCCCAAAAATATATATATATATATATGTTTCAAAATCTTAAACGTAATTTTTTTTTTTCATATTGGCATTTCATCTCACAAATATGCCACAGATTGTTTAAACCCTCTTCTGTTGGGTATTTGAATTACTTTCAGATTTTTTAATATTAGAAATAGGCACCTTCTAGAATGAGATGATGGGATTGGAGGGGATAAGAAACTTGAGATTGAGATCTCTCATTTCTGCCAGTTACTAGCTGGGCAGAAAATCATATAACCTTTCTGAGCCTTGTTTCCTCATCCTAGAATGAATGTGGTAGTGCGTACCTTACAGGGGTTCTTACGAGTACTCACTACTTTAGCAAAGCAATGACCACTCTGGGACATAGCTTCCTATCTTCCTCTGCCCTTTATGCTGTTACCATACCTTGTCCCTTGTGCCTATTTATATTCTAAACTTCGTTTTTACAGAGGAATGGAGGTGCAGAGAAGACTGGGTGTAGGTATACTATATGATTGGAAGGCTAGAGGTGGTCCTTTATTTTATTGAAACATAGCAAAGAAATTATCTTAGAATTTTGTGTTTTGCTAAATGAATATGAAACTTCACATTTCATACAGCAAATATTAAGAAGAGCTTGCTGTATACCTAAGGCCATGCCAGATACATGACGTTCATATATCATTTGATTCCCACTGCAACCCAGTGAAGTATAGGTGCTTTTACTTCCTTCTATCCTCATTGAGGAACTTGAAGTTCATTGAGACTGAGCGTTCACATCACCCAGGGAATAAGATGTGTTGTCCTGGAGCTACTACTGCTGCTACTGGCTGGTAAGAGCCGATTGTTAAATATCCAAGAACTTGTAACCCAGCCATGGTTTGCACTGGCCACAGGAGGCACATTTATACCTTAGAAATCAGCACATGCTGTACATCAGCGCTCTCTGAATTCTCAGAGTTGTTTACTCGCACACAGTTGGGTTTGAACCTAGGTCTTTTGAACTCCTTAATCCTCAAAACAGAGATGGGTGAAGAATTGACACGCACTCAGAGTCTCATCTGTGCTATAATAGAAGCATATGGAAAAAATGATGGAGGCTATTTTTGCATGTGATAGTATATTTTTGTATTTCTTTATATATTCCTTTGAAATGGAGTAGGAAAGCTTGGTGAAGATTATGAAAAGTGAAAGAAATTGTTTTTTTCAGGTAGTCTAAAAGAGTTGTAGAATGTATAATTTTCATTATAAAAATGTAATATTTTTGTTCATCTGTTTCTTGAAGCCAAAAGAGAGACCACCAGTAGACCATTGCCATTTCTGCCATTTACAAACTGGGAGCAGAGATTATTTCTGATATCAACTCTGTTACTTCTTTTTTTAAGAATCATACGCTTATATATACCTACTGTGTACCCACAAAAAATTTTTTTTAAAGAATCATATGCTTTAAAAGCAGAATTTGATATCTGATAGAACTCTTGACTGTCCCAGTAGCTAACATTGAACTATAATTTTATTTCAAAGGTTTATAAATGAAATGGGATTTATATAACAAATGCAAACATGTGTAGGCACTTACCACTACCATGCCACACATTGTTCTACTTCTTTCGTCCTCAGAACAATTTTGAGATCGATGCTATTACTAACCTTATTTTGTAGAAACTGATGCACAGACAGCTTGAAGTTACTTGAAGGTGGGATTTACTCCGGCAGACTGATTAAACTGAACTGTGCTCCTCTGTAATTACATTGATGATTGCTTTTAATGTGGGGGGCCCTTTAGTTTAAAAAAAAAAACAGGTCTGTGTGGTAAATGTTTTTAATTCCTTATTTTAAACCAATTGTTGTTTAAGCCGTTTTTATTTATCTATGGAATATCTTCCTGTTAGCTGTTAACTCTGTTACCCAGGCTGCAGTGCAGTAGCACAATCGTGGCTCACTGTAGCCTCAACTTCCCAGACTCAAGCCTCCCAAGTAGCTGACACCACAGGCGTGCACCACCACATGGGCTGATCTTTTTAGAACTTTTTGTAGAGACAGGGCTCTCACTTCGTTGATCAGGCTGGTCTTGAACTCTTGGCCTTAAGCCGTCCTCCTGCCTCAGCCTCCCAAAGTGCTGGAATTACAGTGGTGAGCCACTGCACCTGGCACTTTCTCCTTTTGTGGACATGAACTTTTCTGTGTGACTGGAACAAGTAGTTCAAAATGAACTGGCTAGAGTTTCTCTTTTTTGATAATAAAAAACCTACTTTGTAAATAACGTGTCTGGAATAGCAGTAGTTATGGCACAGACTAGTTCAGGTTACATATAGGATTAATGCTTTCCCTCCCCAGAATGCTTGAGGAGCAGTAAGGATTAAAAGAAATAGACTAGGCCGGGCGCGGTGGCTCAAGCCTGTAATCCCAGCACTTTGGGAGGCCGAGATGGGCGGATCACGAGGTCAGGAGATCGAGACCATCCTGGCTAACACGGTGAAACCCCGTCTCTACTAAGAAATACAAAAAATAGCCGGGCGAGGTGGCAGCGCCTGTAGTCCCAGCTACTCGGGAGGCTGAGGCCGGAGAATGGCGTGAACCCAGGAGGCGGAGCTTGCAGTGAGCTGAGATTCGGCCACTGCACTCCAGCCTGGGCGACAGCGCGAGACTCCGTCTCAAAAAAAAAAAAAAAATAGACTAAACAAACAGTTCTGTACCTGCTTTCATGGCCTGTCTTTATATTGTAGCCCTTTTTAGTTTGAAGCATTAAATCGTCCCACACATTTGGCTTACCCAAATGATGCTGGGATTTTTCCTGTCATTTCTCTGCTAACATGGATAATTAGGTTACAATACTAATGGTCTCCAGGTTTGGGGATGTTTGCATCTTTCTAAAGTACATCATTTGTTCCATGTTTTTATTGTGGTTATATATTTGCACACATATATAAAGATACAAATACAGTTTTTTCAACTTTTTTTAGCTAAAAAAATAGAGGTTCCTGCACAGTTGAAAGAATTAGTTTCGGATTTATCTTCTCAGTTTGTCATCTCACCTCCTACTTTAAGGAGCAGACAAAAAAACACGTCCAATAAGAACAAGCTTGAAGATGAACTGGTAAGAAATGCATGATTTTATTTGTGTTTGTTAAAACATACTTTTATTTTTTTTTAAATGTTTTAATTGTTTTAATTTTATTTAAATTTTAATGATTTTAAATTTTGTTTATTATTTAAGTAACTGTCTTAAAGATAACAGTCATGTATACTAAAAGCCAAAATGGTCTTGTCTGCCCCTTTGGAGACCCTCCTTACCTTTAAGACACATCTGTGGTATGTTACCGATGATATTTTACTGGCAGTTCTAGTTTAAATTACCTGTTTGTGGAAGGGTTTTTAAATTCTAGTGTCCATCAGAATTACGTGGGTGTTTTTTAAAGAAATAGTTGAGGGATTGAGTGGAAGTCCCTTATGTTTATAAATGTTAATTCATGAGCATTGATTGAATTGTCTGCCATGAGTCTGTTCCTCTGTAAATTACACAAAATAATTCAGGCAAATTCCTTGTCTGTCAGGCACCTACAGCTGAACTGAGATACACAGTTTCGTTGAAGAGATGAAAGCAATTATTTCAAATCATTTATACTCAAATACTTTGTAGACCAAGGTTAGAGGAGACAGGCATTCCTCCTGACAGAGTAAATGGCAGAGGCAAAGGCTCAGAGCGTGGCAGTAGCAGGCAGATGAGGAGTGTTCATTGTGAATAGCCATGTGTAGATTGCAGGTAGTTTCTATGAAAGATGAAATGTGGGTAGGAGAGAATAGTCTCTGGTTGTCTACTTAGAAACCGAGAGCCTGGATATGGACAAAGGGAGTGGGTACAGAAGGCAGTAGACAGTGGAGACATTCAAAAATAAAACTGATCATAACTTGGAGATGAGTTGAATTGTAGGAATAAAGAACAGGCCTACATGACTAAGGTTTCTACTAAAAAGTATGAGAAAAGGAGTCAGTTTTGCACTGGCAAGTTTGAATTCATCAGCAATGTTTGGCTGTAGTATTCCTTGTCTCAGTATAGAAGTTTTAAAATTAGTTTCGTGTTTAGTACTTAACTTTTTAAAATGTTTAACCCATAGAAAGATGATGCACAATCAGTAGAAACTGTGGGAAAGCCAAAAGCGAAGCGAATCAGGACATCAAAAACAAAACAAGCAAGCAAGTATGACTTTCTGTTCTGTTCTGTTCTTGATTGATTGATTGATTGAGACAGTCTCGCTCTGTCGCCAAGGCTGGAGTGCAGTGGTGTGATTTTGGCGCACTGCAACCGCTGCCTCCCAGGTTCAGGGGATTCTCTTGCCTCAGCCTCCCAAGTGGCTGGGACTACAGGTGCTGCTGAAGGTGGATTTCTTTTTTTATATATATATATATATATATATTTTTTTTTTTTTTTTTTTTTTTTTTTTTTTTTGAGACGGAGTCTCGCTCTGTTGCCCAGGCTGGAGTGCAGTGGCCGGATCTCAGCTCACTGCAAGCTCCGCCTTCCGGGTTTATGCCATTCTCCTGCCTCAGCCTCCCGAGTAGCTGGGACTACAGGCTCCCGCCACCTCTCCCGACTAGTTTTCTGTATTTTTTAGTAGAGACGGGGTTTCACCGTGTTAGCCAGGATGGTCTCGATCTCCTGACTTCGTGATCCGCCTGTCTCGGCCTCCTAAAATGCTGGGATTACAGGCGTGAGCCACCGCGCCCGGCCGATTTCTTTATATATTAATAGCATGAAAGCCCAGTCCTTTTAAAAGGAGCATGGGAGGAATAAAAATAAAATAATAAAAGGAGGATGGTAGGGTGGGGGCAGTTTAGTTCCCAGTGGATCTTTCTGGTTTTTGCAGAAAAACAAAGTAGGGGAGGGAAGTGTGATGGTTTACCTCTTTGTTAGGAAAATTAGGTAACTATTAGTAAAAAATAATGATACATTTTTAAATCCTGCAGTTATTTTACAAAAAGCAATAAAACTGCATCCATGGGAAAATTACTCTATTTCAGATATATTTGTTACACAGAATCTTGTTTATGCTGTGCTTAGTAGGCATGGTTGAATTTAATAAAAGTACAAGTTGATACATTTTATTTAAAAACTGATTTAATAACACTATAACTAATATCACTGTTTACATATATATATACTGGCGTATCTATTTGAGAAACTCTTGTTTGTGAAATTCTGTGGATCTTTGCTAATTGCTGGTGTTTGATCATTGACAGTTCTGATGGGCCTGCGGGGCTCTCATCCCCTGGGCTGACTACTGGTATTCGGCCCATCCTTGTAATCCAGCAGTATTTTTTCATACATTTGAAACATTTAGAGGAAAATTCAATAATTGAATAATTGTTTGTAAATATTCTAATCGAAAAGGAAAAATTCCCCTTAATGAAACCTTAACTCTGCTTCTGATTAGCTTATATGACTTAAAGCTTCACTTCAGTTCTCTAGAAACCATTACATCTTTTATAAAATGAAAGCACTAAGCAGTCCCTAAGGTTTCTCTCAACATGTTGGGAAGCCAGTTTTATTTTATAGCATAATGTGTTTATTCTTACTTGATCATATCTTTTTTTTTTTTTTTTTTTTTCAGAAACACAGAAAAAGAAAGTGCGTGGTCACCTCCTCCCGTAGAAATTCGGCTGATTTCCCCCTTGGCTAGCCCAGTTGACGGAGTCAAGAGCAAACCAAGAAAAACTACAGAAGTGACAGGAACAGGTCGTGGAAGGAGCAGAAAGAAACTATCTTCGTATCCAAAGCAAATTTTACGCAGAAAAATGCTGTAATTTCTTGGGAAGTTTTTAATGTACACCTATTTGTAAAGTCATCAGAATAGTGTGGATTATTAAATATCTAGTTTGGAAGAAAATAATTTATATAAATTATTGTAAATTTTTATGTAAACAGAAGGTCTTCAATAAGTAAGTAACTCCATATGGAGTGATTGTTTCAGTCCAGGCAATTTTTCTATTTTATATTAAGACTTCATACATTTATATAATATGTAAATATGGCTTCTTAATGGAATGTTAAATAAAATGTATACTTCACAGTCGTTTGTGTCTGTTGGTTTTTGAAAGGGAGGGGTATCTGTTTGGATAGTTTTATATGCTCATTGGTCTCATTTTCTCTATAATGAAAATATTAGACCAGTCTTAAAATGGGGATGATTGAACTATTGATATTTCTTTTTACAGTTACTATTTTATAATTTATGCACTTTGATTCTGTGATTCAGATTTCTAATCATAAAATTTTTTTTTTTTTTTGCTTTTGGCTGTTACTATGTTAAAATTGAATTATGGGCATGTAATTTTGCCATCTTTGTAGTTTCACAAATTTTGTGTAATCTACCTCAAATGAATAATCCAAGTATTGGTTAACTATAATGTTGGCATCTCTTATTCAGCAAGCTTACAGACTCTTCAAAGTCTTAGTCAAAGACTAATCCAGGTTAGATTGACCGGTTCACTGCTCACTTGCAACCTTATCAAAGGGTTTCAAAGGGAAATGTAAAATAAACCTGTTTATGGATATTGAGTGCATCTTGTATGTGCCTAATATTGATAGGATGAGATGTCTGAACAAATTTTTATAATATTGCTGTTTGCTACCGAACCACAGAAATCCCTTAATATTCAGGTTTTAAAACTGGCAAATTCTCACAGAACCTCAGGCACAGATTAAGGTTGGGAGAGAGTGAGTAGATGTAGAAAAGGAAAGAAGCAGCACACGCCCTGTTCTCTACAGTACAACTGCAATTACGCAATGATACTTGGTGTAGGCTCTAACATTCATCAATAAATAAGTGTTGTAAAATAATTTATAACAGGTAATTGATAGTGTGTAATGAATGGACTATTAATAATTGATCGCCTAGAAACGAACTGCTTTTGTGGGCTAAGCTTTTAATGTTTTAATGTGAAGCATAAGCAGTGTGCTCTCTGCATTTATTTTTCTACCAAATAATCTGGATAATGAGAAACTGATGAAAATGCCTACGCCAAGTATGGACAGTGTGAAAGTAGCAGTGCGAGTGCGGCCTTTTAGTCAGGTTAGTGATGGATGTTACGCTGCCTTGTTGAAAATTTCACTGACTTTGATTTTACTACTTTTTTAATGATAGTTATCAAACTTGTATAGTAAGCTGCTTGTCATTTATGGAATATTGAACTTATTTAAATGAACTTGTTAAATGAATTAATTTAAAGATCTAAACATAATTCAGCAAACAATTTTACTCCTTTGCGCAAGTAGCACAATAAACATGGATGAAATGTTTGTCAAGTTAATGCTTTTTTAAACCAACGCAATTTAGTGAATATAGATGTGTGGTACCTGTTTTTAATAAATGTACTTTTTCCCCCTCTGTGAATGTAGATCATAAGCAAACAAATTGCCTGTTCTAAATGAACTTTATATATATTTTAAATGAATGTATGTACTTATGTATAAATGTCTTTATATAGCTTGAATAAAAACACTGCTCATTAAATTGTGTTGCTACAGCATTTTAGGATAGCACATGAATGATATTCTCGGACCTTGTAGCAACTATGTATCTGATGATAACAGCACTGGTTAAACTAAGGTATTTAGTATCATAGTGAGGTAAACAATAGACTCAGATCAGGTATAGTTAATTCTGCCTGGATAGATATTGAAGGCTTCCTACATGTAGATAGAAGCATTTGAGAGGACTGTAAAGGCTTAGTAAAATGTCAGTAAAGACTTGCTCGACAAAACAGTATGTAAAGGCCTGGTCCTGAATGGGCTACAATGGAATGACCTTATATGAGGTCTTCCTGCTTTTACCATTATCAATATTACTTTGTACATCTTCAGTTGGAATCAGTTCTGTCTGTCCTGTGCCTCTGCATTCATCTATATTGTGGAGAATAGTTCAACAGCTGGGCACAGCTGTGTAATTACATAACCAGGTATATGTATAACTAGATAAGTGTAGCTGCTATTTAAGGATTCGAAAGTAGCATGGTTTCTAAGGCAACTGATCAAAAAATACCCAAGAATGAATTTGTGACCAGTATATTAACTGCTTTGGCCCAAGCAGACCTTCAGCAACAACGCAAGTGGTTATTCCTGCTGTCATTTTCACTGACCTCTAATATTGCCAGGATGAGTAACTCGTAAGTTTTAAACAGCAAATAAGGATTTGTAGGATTAGGCACTAAAACAGTCATGTATTTACAGAACCTTTAGGTTCCCTTTACAAAAAGATTGCATTTTATTCAAGTTCACCACCAAAGTTGACTAGCTTGGACTAGAATGGTCTAAGCAGGGAGTACAGAGGATGGATTCGGGAGACAGCTTGCAGGTGCAGTACTTGCTCTGTATCCACAGGGGCTGTGTTCTAAGGCCCCCAGTGGACTCCTGAAACCACAGGTGGAACCTAACCCTATATATACATTTTTTTCCTGTACATACATACCTATGATAGTGTATAAATTAGTCACAGACTCTTGTACTTTGGGGCCATGATAAAAATAACAGGGGCATAAGCACTGCAGTGCCACCACGGTCATCTGGTAACCAAGATGGTTACTAAGCGACTCTACATGGATATGCTAGACAAGGATGATTCACGTCCAGGCAGGACAGTGGGATGGCATGAGATTTTCACACACTTCTTAGACTGGTGGCACAATTTAAAACATACAAGGTATTTCTGGAATTTTCCATTTCATATTTTCAGATTCTGGTTGACTGCTGGTAACAAACCACAGAAAGTGAAACTGCAGACAAGGGGGGACTACCGTAGACAGAGATCATCCTGCCTAGACAACTGCAATACCTCCTACGTGAACTTGCCACCCCCGATCCATTCTTTACCTAGCAGTAAGAGAAAACTACATGTAAAACTATCATGGAGCTCTCTGCTCAAAACCTTTCAGTTTATTGAAAATAAAGTTTTACAGTTTACGAGGCCTAGGTGACCTGGACACTGCCTAATTTTCTAACTCCGTATCTAATGCTTATGTTCATTGTGGGATCAGAGAACCTAGTTTATGGCACTTTCATTATAAGAAGCAATATATTGCTGGGTACAGTGGCTCACCTGTAATCCCAGCACTTTGGGAGGCCGAGTTCAAGACCAGCCTGGCCAACACGGTGAAACCCCATCTCTACTAAAAATACAAAAATTAGCCAGGTGTGGTCACGCACACTTGTAGTCCCAGCTACTTGGGAGGCTGAGACACGAGAATTATTTTAACCCGGGAGGCGGAGCCTGCAGTGAGCCAAGATCACACCACTGCACTCCAGCCTGGGTGACAGAGTGAGACTCTGTTTCAAAAAAAAAAAAAGGCAATATATTCTTAGACAGTATATTCTCTGGGCCTCAGTTTATCTGTAAAATGGGCTCGACGCTTCCCAAGATTGCTATCGTAAGTAACAGAGGAAGGTAACGTACGTATATCGCAGAGCACAGTGCCTGACAACTATTTCAGCTGCTACGTTTTTCACCATAATCTCTCTTAAACAACTTTGAGGCAATACAATTCAAAGTATACAATTCAATGGTTTTAAATATGTTCAGATATGTGCAACCATCACCACAGTCAATCTCAGAACATTTCCTCACCTAAGAATTTCTGTACCTTTCAGTTATGCTATTTCCCGTCCCTAAGCAACCACTAATGTCCCCTGCAGATTTCCCTTCCTGGGTGTTTCCTATGAGTGGAATCATATACAGTCTTTTGTGACTGTCACACAGCATGTTTTCAAGGTCCACCCATGTTGCAACCTATATCAAAATGTCATTCTCTATGGCTGGTGAATATTCAGGATTCTATTTTGTGGATACACACGGTTTTGTTCATCAGCAGGACACTTCAGTTGGTTCTGCCTTTTGCCTATTATTAATGACTGGTACACACATTTGTGTACAAGTTTTTGTGTGGGCATGCTTTCATTTCTCTTGGTTATATACCTAAGCATTGAATTGCTGAGCCATACGGTAGCTATGTTTAATCATTTGAGATATTCCCAGATTGGCCTCCAAAGCAGCTGTACCAACTTACATTCCCAACGGCGGTACATAAGGGTTCCAAATTGTTCACATCCCCGCCAACAACTCTTACCCGACCTTCCAATTACAGTCATCCTAGCTGAAATGAAGTGGCGTATCGTGGCTATGATTTACATTTCTCTAGTGACTAATGGTATCAAGCATCTTTTTAGGGGTATTTATTTGCATATCTTCCTGGAGAAGTATCAATTCAGATTCTTTGCTCATTTTTTAAACTGGATTGTCTTTATTATTGAGCTGATATTTATAGATTATGAATATGAATCCTTATCAGATACATGATTTGAAAATTTTTCTCCCATTCCGTGGATTGTATTTTTCACATTATCGGTGTTCTTTGAAGCAGAAACATTTTAAATGTTGGCAATTTTATTGCTTTGCTTTAGATGGCATATCCAAGAATCCTTTGTCCAATCCAAGGCCATAAAGATTTATTCCTGTTCTTCTAAGGCTTTTAGAGTTTTAGCTCTTACATTTATGCTTTTAATTCGAGATAATGTTGTATATAGTAAGAGATCAATTTTTTTTTTTTTTTTTTTTTTTTTTTAAGAAACAGTCTCCCTGTGTCACCCAGGCTGGAGGGCAGTGGTATGATCATAGCTCACTGTAACCTCAAATCCCAGGCTCAGGCACTCCCCGTACTTCAGCCTCCAAAATAGCTAGGGCTATAGGTATGTGCCACTGTGCCCAACATTTTTTTTTTTTTTAATAGAGATAGGGTCTCACTATGTTGCCAGGCTGGTCTCAAACTCCTAACCTCAAGTTATCCCCCTACCTCAGCCTCCCAAAGAGTTGAGATTACAGGCATGAGCCACTGCATCCAGCCAATTTCATTCTCACATAGCTATCCAGTTCTCCCAGTATCATTTCTTAAAAAGGCTCTTCTTTTCCCCATTGGATGGTTCTAGCAGCCTTGTTGAAAATCAGCTGACCATAGATGTCAGGGTTTATTTTTGGACTCAATTCTATTAATTTGTATGTCTGCCCTTGTCAGTACCACACTGCCTTCATTACTGTTAGTTGGTATTAAGTTGTGAAATCAGGGAGTGTGAATTCTACTTTTTTCTTCATTTTCAAGATTGTTTTAGCTACTATGGGTCCTTTGCAATCCATATGAATTTTTGAAGCAGCTCATCATAGCCAGGCATGGCGGCTCATGCCTGTAATCCCAGCATTTTGGGAGGCCGAGATGGGTGGATCGCCTGAGATGAGGAGTTCGAGACCAGCCTGATCAACATGGTGAAACCCCATCTCTAAGAAAAATACAAAAATTAGCCAGGCATGATGGGGGGGCGCCTGTAATCCCAGCTACTCAGGAGGCTGGGGCAGGAGAATTGCCTGAACCCAGGAGGCAGAGGTTGCAGTGAGCTGAGACTGTGCCATTGCACTCCAGCCTGGGTGACAGTGAGACTCCGTCTCCAGAGGAAAAAAAAAAAATTAGCTCAGCATTTTCTACAAAGAAGTTGAGTGGGTTCTCACAGGGATCGCACTGGATCTGTATGTTAGTTTGGTGAATTCTGCCTCTTCCAAATGACCGTAAGTCTTCTGGTCCACAAACATAGGATGTTTTTCCAGTCTTCGGTTTCTCAGTTTCTTTCAATAAAGTCATATAGCTGGCGGGGACGGCGGCTCACGCCTGTCATCCCAGCACTTTGGAAGGCCGAGGCAGGCGGATCACGAGGTGAGGAGATCGAGACCATCCTGGCTAACACGGTGAAACCCCGTCTCTACTAAAAATACAAAAAATTAGCCGGGCGAAGTGGCGGCGCCTGTAGTCCCAGCTACTCGGGAGGCTGAGGCAGGAGAACGGCGTGAACCCGGGAGGCGGAGCTGGCAGTGAGCTGAGATCCGGCCACTGCACTCCAGCCTGGGCAGCACAGCGAGACTGTCTCACAAAAAAAAAAAAAGAAAAAAAGTCATACAGCTTTCAGAGTGTGGTTTGTACTTCTTTCATTAAATGTATTCCTATTCTTTTATTATTTATTTATTTATTTTTGAGACAGTTTTTCACTCGTCACCTAGGCTGGAGTGCAGTGGCACAATCTCAGCTCACTGCAACCTCCGCCTCCTGGGTTCCCACCATTCTTCTGCCTCAGCCTCCCAAGTAGCTGGGATTAGAGGCACCTACCACCACGTCCCGCTAATTTTTTGTATTTTTAGTAGAGACAGGGTTTCACCGTGTTAGCCAGGTTGGTCTCGATCTCCTGACCTCGTGATCCACCTGCCTCGGCCTCCCAAAGTGCTGGGATTACAGGCGTGAGCCACCGCGCCCAGCCTTATATATATTTTTTTATTTTTGTGGGTCCCCATGAGAATGAACTCTATGTAACTGCCTCACAGTTAAAGGGAGGCAGAGCCACACGAGGAAGTACCAAGAACAGGCAAAAGAAAGGAGAGAGCAGGACTTACAGCGTTTGCCATAGTTTCTGCAGGAAGCAATGGGCAAGGCAGAGGAGACAAGTTTGACAAGTTTAGGATTGGATAGTATGAATAATTTTGGTGGGCTCTGACCTGTAAGAGTGGTCTTTAGTTGTTTAGTACCTGGCCTTGGGGGTGATTTAAAGCAGGGAAAGTACTGGCTTGGTGTATAGGAATTAGATAGAGGAGGTAGTAGGGGATGTGGGCT
>NW_012107086.1:166697-169369 GCF_000951045.1 Mandrillus leucophaeus | reverse complement strand
GATTGGTTGGTTTGCACATGAAAGGCAAGTTGTTTGCTATCTCTAGGAATCTGATAGCCCTGGTGAGCTGCAGGACATCAAACCATCATAAAGTATAGATCTCCATAGGATGCCACAGTGAATAGTGCTATGTTTTCCTGAGGAGATATAAGACGTAGCGACTCATAATCATGACATAATCATGATTGGTAATGTGCGAAAGTAAATAAATGTCTCAAAGCTTCTATATGTATGTATGTATTTTTTTCATACATACAGAGAAAATTTTTAAATACAATTAATACAGTAATTTCCATTGTTGAACCAACTTTGAAGCCCTAGGATAAATTCCATTTGGTCATGGTATGCAATTCTTTTTGTATGTTGCTGGATTTAGTTTCATAGTATTTTGTTGAGGATTTTTGCATGCATATTCATAAGAGATAATGGTTTGTAATTTTGTTTTTTCTTTTTGAGATGGAGTGTCGCTCTGTCACCCAGGCTGGAATGCAGTGGCGCGATGTCAGCTCACTGCAACCTCTGCCTCCCGGTTTCAAGCGATTCTCCTGCCTCAGCTTCAGTAACTGGGATTACAGGCGCCCACTACCACGCCCGGCTAATTTTTGTATTTTTAGTAGATACACGGTTTTACCATGTTGGTCAGGCTGGTGTCAAACTCCTGACCTCGTGATCTGCCTTCCTGAGCCTCCCAAAGTGCTGGGATTACAGGCATGAGCCACCATGCCTGGCATGTATTTTTGTGTTTTTGTTTTTTTGAGACGGAGTCTTGCTCTGTGGCCCAGGCTGGAGTGCAGTGGCTCAATCTTGGCTCACTGCAAGCTCTGCCTCCCAGGTTCATGCCATTCTCCTGCCTCAGCCTCCCCAGTAACTGGGACTACAGGCGCCGCCACCACGTCCAGCTAATTTTTTTGTATTTTTAGTAGAGACGGGGTTTCACCGGGTTAGCCAGGATGGTCTCGATCTCCTCACCTCAGGATCCGCCTGCCTTGGCCTCCCACAGTGCTGGGATTACAGGCGTGAGCCATCGTGCCCAGCCAGCATTTCTATTTCTATGTCTTCCCTTGTTCTAGGTCTATTTAGATTTTTTTCTTGAGTCAATTTCTGTTATTTCTGCCTTTGTAGGAATTTATTTCATCTAAGTTATCTAATTTGTTGGTGTTCAGTTGTTCAAAGTATTCCTTTATTATCCTTTCTTTAATCATAGTTTTCTTTCGTTCTGTGAATATGTTTATAATGACTACTTTAAAAGTCTTTTTCTGATGAAACCTGCATCTGGTCACTCTGTTTTTGTTGCCTGTTTCTTCCCCAGTGTATGGATCATACTTTCCTGTTACTTTGCGTGCCTCCTAATTTTTCCTTAGAAACTGGACATTGTAGATGTATTGTAGCGGCTCTGGCTACTAGCTCTGCCTCTCCTCTGTGGCTTGTTCCTTTTAACTTTTATTTGCCAGTTTGTTTAGTGACTGGCTGAATTGTTTTAGGAAGTCTCTTATGTCCCCCAGCGCCCACCATTGTTCCTTAGGGAAGCACAGTTTTGGGTCCGCCCCAGTCACGCTGGGAGAACAATGGTTTTGGTAGGTCCCCCTTACTGTCTTTCCTTGCCCATGCTCAGCTGTAAACTTCACTCTTTGCTGGCTGGTTATTGTTTTCAACAATGTCCTGGGGTATAAATTGCTTTACAAATGAATCCCATCAAATTCTTTCTTTGAAGGGAATAGTTTCAAACCAGTGTTTGATACTTTTGACCTTCCAACTATCTTATTCTCCAGTTCGTCCCTGCCAGTTAGAGGGCGTACACTTTTACTTGTATGTGACTCTCTTCTCTGCTGTCTTTCATCCCAACCTCCACCACTCCCCAGGGCATCCTTAGGCCTGAACTTCCCCAGTCTATTACAAATGAAGTCAGTTCCTTTAGGAAGAGATGTTAGGCACCAGGGGTTGTGTGGCCTAATTATCGCCTCAGGCAAAATCTCTAAGCCAGGACTCTGGAAACAGATGTGTGAACAATAGTCAACTGCTCTTCAGATGACACGCCTGCTCTAGGAGCAGGGTACTCCGTGGAGGTGGGGTCCTAGCCTAAGGTCCTCTCAGCTTGTCTCCCCTGGTGTTCAACCATCTCAGGACCCAGGGCAAAAGTAGTCAGTACTCCAGTAAGCTCAGCATGCTGCAACCAAAACAGAGCCTCCATTCCTCGAGTGGGAGCTGGGTGTGAAAGGGAGACCCCCGGTTAACCTGACACTTGGCCTCACTAACAGGTAGAGAGAGGCAGAATGAGAAATGCTAGTATCTCGATCTTCCTAGGAAGAAGGTCCTCCAGCTGGGATCTGGAGCAGAGACAGAACCCTGAGTTACTGGCTTCAGACGTCTGGATGGAATCTCCACCTTCCTGAGCTGGCAAAGGAAAGGAAAGAAATGATCTCGCTTAAAATACCACAAACTCTTTTCTTACCAAATTTTAGTACATTTTCTTGAATAGATGCTTTTTTTTTTTTCTTTTTGAGACAGAATCTCACTCTGTCACCCAGGCTGGAGTGCCATTGTGCAATCTCAGCTCACTGCAGCCTCCACCTCCCAAGTTCAAGCGATTCTTATGCCACAGCCTCCTGAGTAGCTGGGATTACAGGCGCATGCCACCACACCCAGATAATTTTTGTATTTTTAGTAGAGATGGG
>NW_012107086.1:160430-164882 GCF_000951045.1 Mandrillus leucophaeus | reverse complement strand
ATGTAAATGATGAGTTGTTGGGTGCTGACGAGTTGATGGGTGCAGCACACCAACATGGCACATGTATACATATGTAACAAACCTGCACATTATGCACATGTACCCTAGAACTTAAAGCATAATAATAAAAAAATAAAAAATTAAAAAATAAAAAAATAACAGGTGTTTTTTTTCATTTTTTAATTGATAAGTTTTCACTAGTTTTACTGAGGAGTTCACCAGTTATGCAGGAATTCAGTCTCTCCACTACTGTAGTTATTGTTACTAGTATAGTTGGGTGTTAGAGAGCCAGCTCTCCTCAGAAAGTTAGAATGACTAGAGACAGCCTTTCAGAAATTCCGAGGGAGTGCAGGAACAACTGCTTGTCGTAACAACTGCTAGAAGTAACACAGTTAGAGAACAAACTGAGGGGAGGGTACGTTTCTGGCTTAATTTCTTAGTAGGTATGAAGACTTGCAAAACAACGAACTTGGATAACAAAGAGACACTAGAATGATTGACTCTGAATTTGTAATTTGACTGTAGAGAGAGAAGAATTCGGGGAGCAAATGTGTGATTTCCATGCATTCCAGAACCACCACCACTATACAGGACCCTAAGAACCCAGAGCATGCGAAGACATTTACTTTTGACCTGGCGTATTGGTCTCATGATGGATTTCAAAAGGATAAAGATGGTGTCCTTATTTCAGCTGATCCTAGTAGTAAATTTGCAGGCCAGGTAAGTTGCTTTAAAACACAGCTTCACTGTCAGTTTTTTGTTGTTTTATTTTTGATGATGTGTTCACAGTGTGAAAGTACAATAATTTTATGCAAGCATAAATATATGCTTCCACATGAGAATTTGACTTTAAATTTACTCCTTTTCTATGCTGACCATGAGGTCCAAAACTACAGCTATTGCCTAAGTAATTTTTAGATACTCAAATCAGTTCATTTGCCAACGTACTGACATACCTTGAAAAAAGCATGATATGACAAGCAAAATAAGCAAACTGTATGAGGCACTGAGCATCTGAGAACTTCTGTTTTAATGAGCATTTATCATGTGCTGTGCACTGTTCTGCCTTAAAGTTGCTCACAATTTGGTTTGGGGAGAAAGGCAAGAAAAGTGCACTCAGATGTTACAGGTTCCGTGATCAGATGTATGGGATACAGCAGGGTACGAAGGTGAGGTGGTCGTTCAATCTAGACAGGATATTTGCTGAATGGTTTAATAAAGGCTGTGATGTTTAGGCTGAGTTTGGACAGACAAGGAGAAACAGTTACGGGGAGGAAATGAACACAGCCTCAGTGACCTGTGGGACAACTTTAAACTCCACACGTCACTGGAGTCACAGAAGAAATGGGAGGGGGTGTGTGCAAGAAACACTTGAGGAATTTATGGCTGAAATTTTCCCAAATTTGATGGAAACTACAAACCCACAGGTCTAAGAAGAGCAATGAGTCCTAAGTAGAATAAACACAAGGGAAATCACAGTGAGCCCCATTTTAATTAAATTGCTATAATCCAGTGATAACAGCTTAAAAACAAGTGAGAAAAGGTGGAGGAACAAGAAGAATGGCAGCAGATACATTGTCAGAACTTTGTGAGCCAGAACACAAGGGAGAGACTTAAGAGCTGAAAGCAGTTCCCAGGCTTGGGCAGGAGCAGTGGTTCATGCCTGTAATCCCAGCACTTTGAGAGGCCGAGACAGGTAGATCATTTGAAGTCAGGAGTTCAAGACCAGCCTGGCCAACATGGTGAAGCCCCATCTCTCCAAAAAATACAAAACAAAACGAGTTGGGCGTGGTGGCACATGCCTGTCATCACAGCTACTAGGGAGGCTGAGGCAGGAGAGTTGCTTGAATCCAGGAGATGGAGGTTGCGGTGAGCCAAGATCGCACCACTGCACTCTAGCCTGGGTGACAGAATGAGACTCCACCTCAAAAAAAAGAAAATAAATTCTCAACCTAGAACACTGTGCCCAAGAAATTTTTTTTCTAATTTTGAATCTTTCAGAAAGATCATTGATTGTCAAAGCAAGAATAATAAATTTTGTTAGGATTCAAAACAAATACAGAAATAAAATATGACAACACTAGAAAAAGGAGACAGGTACCAGAAGTATATTAAGATTTTGCATTATATAGGAAGTAATATAATATTTGAAAATAAAATATTTTAAAGAAATCTATTGTAACCCTAGAACCCAGGGTTTGTTACAAACACAGGGTGATGTTTTATTAACATCAGTTAATAAAAACATTAAAAATCCATTACTAGTAAACATATATAATATAAAAATATTTTTATGAAAAGTAATTTTCTTTTTTTTATTATTTATTTATTTTGAGATGGACTCTCCCTCTGTCACCCAGGCTAGAGTGCAGTGGCACAATCTTGGCTCACTGCAACCTCTACCTCCCAGGTTCAAGTGATTCTCCTGCTTCAGCCTCCCAAGTAGCTAGAATTACAGGCATGTGCCACCACACTCGGCTAAGTTTTGTATTTTTAGTAGAGACGGGATTTCACCATGTTGGCCAGGCTGGTCTCGAGCTCCTGACCTCAAGTTATCTGCCCACCTCAGCCCCCAAAAAGGCAGGTCCTCTCAGCTTGTCTCCCCTGGTGTTCAACCATCTCAGGACCCAGGGCAAAAGTAGTCAGCTCCCCTAACCCTTTTGGTGGAAGAATTTTTATCCCTTTCTCAAATATTACGTGAACGTTGGTTATTGTCTGTTGTCCTCAGGTAAATCACACTACGTTGGTGTGTGCATTTTCCCCAGACACATGAAATAAATTATACAAATGTATATATTGTAATAAATGGAATATCTAATGCTTAGTGCTTTACCATTGCTATTAGCGAGTAGGAAGAAATACACGCTTTGAAACAGCCTCAAGTAAGAGAACTATTGCAGTCGATGGCCGCAGCCCAGATGGTAAAAGGAGCCAGACCACATCCCCTCTCTTTCAGCAACTGTGGGCACAAACGTTTCTATTTTAACTTAAAAAAGGGGGATGCACGTGTGTGTGTTTCAGAACCACTGGAAAGAGTAGAAAAAGAGGAGACGTCACCAGAGAGGACTAAAATGTGTGTGGCTATATTGTGATGTTATTGTTTGAGTTAACGAATAAAGTAGTCGAAAATGCTTTGACTGGTTTCTGTGCCTTGACATTTTTATCTAATTGCTTAATTTTAAAGACCTGGCCCATGTTTTGGCAAGGCTGTGAAGTCCGCAATTTCATGGCGCATGGGGATTAGCTAGTTCAGGATGTACCCGATGTGATCCATGAGGGTAAATGATCAGTGTTTTCCAAGTCGACAAATCCCTTTGTTTTCAGTTTCACTCCACCTGTTCTAAGCTGCATCTGAGCTGTATTTCAAGCAGGTCGTATGGTATGAATTGAGGTGGGATTTTTGAAAGCCAGGATATTTATTCGGATTTAAGAGGACTGAGAAAGCAGGGAAGAGGAGCCCTGCATGCCACTGACTGTGCTGGCCATGCCACCTGTCGTCTTTCCAGAGAGACGTCTTCCGCGACCTTGGCAGGGGAATCCTGGACAGCGCTTGGCAAGGTTATAATGCAACCCTCCTAGCCTACGGCCAAACTGGCTCCAGGAAAAGCTATTCCATGATTGGGTTTGGTGCAAACAAGGGTATTATTCCAACTGTGTGTGAGGAGCTCTTTCAAGCAATTGAGAACCAGGGGAGACATCAAGAACGCCAGGTACGTATTCTCGAATCCCTTCTCTAAGGGACTGTGTTTTTTCATTCCGAACCCCTCCCCC
Source organism: Mandrillus leucophaeus (assembly GCF_000951045.1). NCBI lineage: Eukaryota > Metazoa > Chordata > Mammalia > Primates > Cercopithecidae > Mandrillus > Mandrillus leucophaeus. The sequence continues at coordinate 161,111 of NW_012107086.1, read as the reverse complement.
AAATGGAAGTTCTCAGCGTCTCTATTTTAGGATAATGTTTGTTTTTCATACCAAAATGTTTATATGATTACAAAATCATGTTGCAGCTAAATAAGATGGTGGATTTTTCTGGTTATATGGAGGCAAATCCAAGGAAAGTCACTCTGGTGTAATATGCTAGAGTCAGACATCTTAATTGCTAACACTAACAAGGGATTATTATCGGATATTATTATTTGGTTTATAAAACAAAACCTTAGCCAACTCACATCTGTGGCTGCCTTTGCCACCCTCTTCTGCCAACATTGTGGCTCTATGCTCGTCTTCATCAACGTGTTTTTAGTGCTGAAGAATATTACTTTGTTTTTAAATTGTTTTTTACACAGAGCATAGCCTTTTACTTGCCCTAGCACATGAGACCCAAGACCAAATTTTAGATTCACTGAACGTTGGTGATATTTTCAAGATGGAGTGTACCATTAACATAATTAGCTTTAAAACATGACAGGAGAATGTCAACAAATGCCTGTAAGCATAGTTCATGGTTCTGCATTCCTAAAATGGTAGCACCGTTTAAGCTGGTGTTATGAAAACGCAATACTGCATATTTTTTATCTTATTTTTCTGATGTTAATGGTAACATGTTCAAGTTAGAGAATTTTATATTTACAATATCACCTAACTACCGCTAACATTTCAGTA
>NW_012107086.1:157903-158820 GCF_000951045.1 Mandrillus leucophaeus | reverse complement strand
TTCCCCCCACATACTCCCCAGCCACGGTACCTTCCCCCCACATACTCCCCAGCCACGGTACCTTCCCCCTACATACTCCCCAACTACAATATATCCCCCTGCCATACTCCCTACATTTAGGACAATGCTTATTATAACATTTGGTTAAATCAATAATTGTTAACATCTTATTATTTTTTCTTAACAGTGTCTGCCTCAGAATTTAATTATGAACATTTTAACTGCACAAGTATTGTTCACTGCTGCACCAAATACCGCATACATCCTTTCCACATTTTTCTTGGAATTTTTAATTGCCATTTCAATTATGTTTACTTTTCTATAAATCTAAGTGCTCCAAATCACTGTCACATACCTATTGAGAATCTTTTCCATACACTCCAACGTACTGGTACCATGATATTTGGGGTCTCCTTCAGCAGGGGTCCTCAGTTCTCCTATTACAATTGTGTTAATTGTATCAGCACAATTTGGAGCACTGTTGCTGCAGGGCTACTCAACGCTGTCATTCTGGAACTTGACTTCAACCTTCACCTTCGTTGGCTCCTCTGACTCCTGGACCCAATGTATTCTTCTTTTTTGATTTACTCTCTTTTTGCTGCAATTTTCTCAGAAAAGGTGCATCCAGAGTACATTTTTCTTTTCATCCTTTGCACAACTGAAAATATCTTTTCCTACCTCCACACTTGACTGACATTTACCTGGAACAGAATTCTCTGAGAATATTGAAGGCCTCCGTTATATTTTAAGTTCTAGTGTTGCAGCTGAGAAGTCGGCTACCATTCTGATCGCCAGTTCTTTGTGTGCAACCATTTTTGACGGTCAGTTTCTCTCTCGCAGCCTTCAGGGTCTTCTCATTATCCTTGATGTTCTGACATCTTTTTGTTGTTGTTGTTGAGACGGAGTCTCGCTCTGTC
>NW_012107086.1:154534-155058 GCF_000951045.1 Mandrillus leucophaeus | reverse complement strand
TTTTTTATCTTATTTTTCTGATGTTAATGGTAACATGTTCAAGTTAGAGAATTTTATATTTACAATATCACCTAACTACCGCTAACATTTCAGTAGGATTCATTTAGATTTATGTATTCATTTAGATTTATATATTTTGTAGATGATGTTAACAATTATTGATTTAACCAAATGTTATAATAAGCATTGTCCTAAATGTAGGGAGTATGGCAGGGGGACATATTGTAGTTGGGGAGTATGTGGGGGGAAGGTACTGTGGCTGGGGAGTATGTGGGGGGAAGGTACCGTGGCTGGGGAGTATGTGGGGGGAAGGTACCGTGGCTGGGGAGTATGTGGGGGGAAGGTACCGTGGCTGGGGAGTATGTGGGGGGAAGGTACATTTAGATTTATATATTCATTTAGATTTATATATTTTGTAGAGATGGGGTTTTGCTATGTTGCCCAGGCTGGTCTCAAACTCCTGACCTCAAGCAATCCCTCCTCCTTGTCCTCCTAAAGCTCTGGGATTACAGACATGAGCCACT
>NW_012107086.1:145940-146711 GCF_000951045.1 Mandrillus leucophaeus | reverse complement strand
CGCCCGGCTAATTTTTTGTATTTTTTAGTAGAGACGGGGTTTCACCGTGTTAGCCAGGATGGTCTCGATCTCCTGACCTCGTGATCCACCTGCCTCAGCCTCCCCAAGTGCTGGGATTACAGGCATGAGCCACCGCGCCTGGCCAAAAAGGAATGAAATTCTAACAGATTACAACGTGGACAAACCGTGGACGTGTCATTCTAAGTACAAGAAGCCAGAGACAAAAGACCACACACTGTATGATTCCATTTGAAGGAAACCTCCAGGATAAGAAAATCTAGAGATAGAAAAGAAATTGGCAGCTGCCTTGGGCTGGATGTTGTGGGGAGGGGAGAGGAGGGGAGAAGGTAGAGAAAAGGGAGTAACAGTTTTGTCAGTAAACAAAATATTCTAAATTTAGGTTGTTGACAGTTTCACAGCTCTGTGAGTATACTAAAAACCATTGCGTGGAAAGTTGGTGAATTATATGGTATGTGAATTATATCTCAATTAAGCTGTCAAACTTCAAATTGTTCTGAAAGGCTTTAATGTAAACCACCAGTCTCCCGCCCACCCTTTCCCCTTTCCCGGTATTCTCGTTACTTTCTTCTATCTTTTCACTGTTTGCCCTGGTAGCCATCTCCATATTTTAAAATAATGTTGGTTTTTCTCCTCTGCAAAAGCAATTCTGGACACTATCTACTGTCTTCCCACAGTGGCAGAAGAAAATTTAACTCGGACACACCAATGCCCCCAACCACAGTACGTTCCTCCCACATACTCCCCAGCCAC
>NW_012107086.1:125918-142670 GCF_000951045.1 Mandrillus leucophaeus | reverse complement strand
TTTTTATTCTGCATTCTAGAAGTTTCCCTTAATGTTATTATAACCCTCCTGCATTTTTATTTTGGCTGTCATTCATAAATTTAATTTACAAGCACTTTCTTTTATTCTCTGGTTGTTCTTTCAAATAAAATCCTCTTTTTTTCCATGGGTATAATTCTTTCTTTGAGGCTATTACTTCTAGGGCTTTAAAAAATATTTCTAAGCTGAGCACGGTGACTCATGCCTGTAATCCCAGCACTTTGAGAGGATGAGGGGGGCATATCACTTGAGGCCAGGAGTTCAAGACCAGCCTGAGCAAGATGGCAAAATCCCACCTCTACTAAAAATACAAAAGTTGGCTGGGCGTGGTGGCATGATCCTATAGTCCCAACTACTCAGGAGGCTGAGGCAGGAGAATTGCTTGAGCCCAGCGGTTGAGGCTACAGTGAGCTGAGATCATACCACTACATTTCCAGCCTGGGCGACAGCAGAACCTTGTCTTAAAAAAAAAAAAAAAAATGCTAGGCATGGTGGCTCACACCTGTAATCCCAGCATTTTGGGAGGCCGAGGCAGGTGAATCACAAGGTCAGGAGTTCGAGACCAGCCTGGCCAACATGGTGAAACCCCCGTCTCTACTGAAAATACAAAAAAATTAGCTGGGCCTGGTGGTGGGCACCTGTAATCCCAGCTACTTGGGAGACTGAGACAGCAGAATCGCTTGAACCTGGGAGGCAGAGGTTGCAGTGAGCCAAGATTGCGCCACTGCACTCCAGCCCGGGTGACAGTGCGAGACTCTGCCTCAAAAAAAAAAAAAAAAAAAAAAAAAAGAAAAGAAAGAAAAAAACATTGCCTTTTACTCTCTCAGTCTGTTTCTTGAGTTCCTTCTTTCTACTTGTTTGTTTTAACCCCTCTCTCTATATTGCAGGCTTTCTCTGTCTGCTAATCCTTGGCCCTTTGTTCATTTTTAAACATGAGACACCCTTACATGGATATATTACATATGGAAAATAAAAATAAAAAACATGAGACATACGGAAGCTAACAGGAAGCTCTGTGGCTGCAAGGCCTGACTAGCAAGACTTACTGCGGGGTGACAGACAAGCCAGCTTTCTCTTGGGGGAGGTGGGAAAATGCCAGTACTCGAGGCCTTTGCTCTAGACTAGAGCCATCCAGAGTCCCCCACTCCTGCTTAAGAGGTACGAGGTTGGCTAGCAGGAGTCGGAGAGCATGGGCGGGTGGAGACCAGTCTCTCCACATATGTTCAGATTGGGGCGTGAACATGAAAGAACAGCCTTTCTCTGTCCCCAGTCGAGACCAAAACACATGTACTACTGTTTTGTATCTTTTTGTTGTTGTTGTTTTTATTTTTGTGAGATGGAGCCTCACTCTGTCGCCCAGGCTGGAGTGCAGTGGTGCGATCTCAGCTCATTGCAACCTCCACCTCCCAGGTTCAAGTGACTCTCCTGCCTCAGCCTCCCGAGCAGCTGGGACTACAAGCACCCGCCACCACGCCTGGCTAATTTTTGTGTTTTTAGTGGAGATGTGGTTTCACCATGTTGGCCACACTGGTCCCAAACTTCTGACCTCAAGTGATCCGCCTGCCTCAGCCTCCCAAAGTTCTGGGATTACAGGCGTGAGCCACCGCGTCCAGCCTATATCTGTTTTTAATTATAGTAGGAACTTCCCCCATATCATTATTTGAGAACCTCATATTGCACATTGAAACAGAGCTTTGCTTTATTTAGCATCAGCTTTTTCCCCGTTGTTCAACATTTATGTTGTTTCCCTATCACTTCTCTGCCCCCAAAATAACTGTTTCAAGAGAATATTTACTTTGTGTGCTCTTCTCCATGCAGGTTACGTTCAGTATGCTGGAAATTTACAATGAACAGGTAATAGAGATGTTTCTGACATGCAAATCTGGGCGACTCTGCAGCTCAGCAAACCTGTGGGACTCAGGGTCACCTGTCCTGCCCGTAAACTCTGGCCTGGCCTCAACTCCCCAGCCCCACCTACCTCTCCAACTTCATCAACGTCCCCTTCTCTTCACGCATGGAACTGTTCCTCCTTTCCAGAGCATGTTCTCCTTTCTCGCATCTATCCTTTCTCTGCCTGGAGCACCGATTCTCCCTTCTCTGTCCTTAAAGAAGCCACTAAACTTGAAGATCCAGCTCAAGGTCAGCACCTTGCTCTGAGGCAGGTAGCTTTAGCCGGCATGACACTGTACAGGGACTGGCAAACTTTACCCGCCAAGGGCCAGGTAGTCAATAGTTCAGGCTTTGGGGGCCACGCTGTCCCTGCTGCAGGCACTCAACTCTGCTGTCATAGTTCAACAGAAGCCGTAGACGAGACGGGAGAAGGCGCAACTGTCTGTGTCTCAATGAAACTTTACTTATAGACACAAAATTTGAATATTACATCATTTTCATATGTCACAAAATAGTACTTTTGTTTCAGCCATTTAAAAACGTGATAAACACTCAGAGCTCAAGGGTCAAAAGCAGGCAGTGGGCTGAATGCGGCTCACAGGTTGTGGTTCCCCAGCTCCTGGAGAGTCGGAAGAGGATGGTTTCAAAGCCCAGCTCTCCTGTTTACTAGCTGTGTGACTTTGGAAACTCATCTTATCTCAGAGCTCAGTTTACATTTTCATAAGGAAAATTTAAAATAAGACACTACATCTGAAGATGTACTAAATTTTTAAATGTCTAACACAGTGCCTATCCAAAGCTAGATCTTCAGCATTTTTTTCATTCTACCCTTTCCCCTTGCACTTATTACACTGTACTGTAAAATTTTATTTACATAGTTGTGATTTCCAAATAATCACATACTTTTTCATCCACAGGACTTATGCAATATTTAGTCTAGAATCGGTGCTTCCTAGATGCTTGCTGAATGGATACATTGACAAATGTACCTATAATTGTAGGTTTCTTATGATCAGAGGCCATATGCTAGTAGTTTTAGTGGAACCCCAGAAACTACCCAAACCCTGGACCTTACTCCCTTTACTACTGGCTTCTTATGGGGAAGAATGTGGGGAGGAGGACAACTTACCATGGTTCCCCTACTGACAGCCACTCATGATGATCATCTCTCTGGAATTCTGTTCCTTATCTCTAAGTAAGAGAATCAGGGCCGGGCAGCCGGGCGCGGTGGCTCACGCCTGTAATCCCAGCACTTTGGGAGGCCGAGACGGGCGGATCACGAGGTCAGGAGATCGAGACCATCCTGGCTAACACGGCAAAACCCTGTCTCTATTAAAAAATACCAAAAATTAGCCGGGTGTGGTGGCGGGCACCTGTAGTCCCAGGAGGCTACTCAGGAGGCTGAGGCAGGAGAATGGCGTGAATCTGGGAGGCGGAGCTCGTAGTGAGCCAAGATTGCGCCACTGTACTCCAGCCTGGATGACAGAGCAAGACTCCGTCTCAAAAAAACAACAACAACAAAAGCAGAGAATTGGGCATCCTAAGTTTCACTCTTGTCCGTGTGAAGAGACCACCAAACAGGCTTTGTGTGGGCAACACGGCTGTTTATTTCACCTGGGTGCAGGCGGGCTGAGTCCGAAAAGAGTCAGTGAAGGGAGATAAGGGTGGGGCTGTTTTATAGGATTGGGGTGGGTAGTGGAAAATTACAGTTAAAGGGGGTTGTTCTCTGGCTGGCAGGAGGGGGAGTCACAAGGTACTCAGTGGGGGAGCTTTTGAGCCAGGATGAGCCAGGAGAAGGAATTTCACAAGGTAATGTCACCAGTTGAGGCAGGAACAGGCCATTTTCACTGCTTTTGTGGTTCTTCAGTTACTTCAGGCCATCTGGAGGTATACGTGCAGGTCACAGGGGATATGATGGCGTAGCTTGGGCTCAGAGGCCTGACACTAACATCCTTTTCAAGCCTCGTTTTTCTGTCAGTTCTTTCAGCAGCCAATTAAATAAGATCTGTTAAATATCCTTAATGTTTTAGACAGAATGCTAGACTCTGAGGATGAATAAAACCTAAGACGTGATTCCCGCCCTGGAGCAGCTTAGTGGAGGACGCAACACTCACTGCAGCAAGTAACACGATGCTATGTGTGCACACGAGCGGCACCCGGCGGAGGCTTGGAAGCCGGGGTGGAGCTAATACCACCACGGCTGTTCCCTGCCGTCCGCAGAGGAGTGAGGCTGGGCCTTGAAAGAGGGTTATGAGTTTGGCGAGGCAGAGAAGTGAGGGTGCAAGGTGCAGATAGAAATAGCGGCACTTCCGGCAGCAGGATGGGTATTTTAAATCCATTAACACATGAAAGTTAGCATTTACGGGGCGGGCAAGTACCCTGTGTGGCGGGAGTGGGTATGAGGCTGCTGAGGGTAGGGGGAGCATCCGGGGATGAAGCCAAAGATTGTTGCCAAGAAGGAAAGTCCTTCAATGAGCAGTCAACGGAGAACCAAGCAAGGCTTCCAAACGGGGCAGTAAAATATCAGATCGGGGTTTCAGGTGTTTCTCCAGCGGCAGAGTGAAGCCGGGCTTGAAGGAGTGCCAGACAGAGCAGAGCAGGAGTTAGGAGGCTCTCGATGGCCCAGGTCAGGGACAAGGTTGTGGCGATCTTTTTATCTCTTTCTTTCCTTTTTGAAACAAGGTCTCTGCCTGTTGCCCAGGCTGGAGTACAGTGGCACGATCATAACCCACCGTAACCTTCAACTCCTGCGCTCGAGTGATCCTCCTACCTCAGCCTCCAAGTAGCTGGAGCTACAGGCGCACACTACCATGCCCAGCTAATTAAAAAAAAAATAGGCCGGGCGCGGTGGCTCAAGCCTGTAATCCCAGCACTTCGGGAGGCCGAGGCGGGTGCATCACGAGGTCAGGAGATCGAGACCATCCTGGCTAACACGGTGAAACCCCGTCTCTACTAAAAATACAAAAAACTAGCCGGGCGAGGTGGCGGGTGCCTGTAGTCCCAGCTACTCGGAGGCTGAGGCAGGAGAATGGCGTGAACCTGGGAGGCGGAGCTTGCAGTGAGCCGAGATCGCGCCACTGCACTCCAGCCTGGGAGACTGGGAGAGACTCCGTCTAAAAAAAAAAAAAATAATAATAATAATAATAATAATAATAATTGTGGAGACAGGGTGTCACTATGTTGCCCAGGCTGGTCTCGAACTCCTGGCCTCAGGTAATCTTCCTGCCTCGGCCTCCCAAAGGATTACAGGCAGGAGCCACCGCACCCGGCCCATCGTCACTCTTGATCTCCAGGTATAACTTGAGGGTCCTGCTGCCAGCATCTGTCCCTGTCAGTCCCTGTACTTCTATTCCATCCAGATACACTTACTCGCCGTTTTTCTAATAAGCCTGATTCAGTCATGTCTTCAGTCTGATATGCCACTTCCTATCGTTTCTATCACGGGGGAAATTACAGAAAGGCTTCCTAGCTAAGGCAGAAGTTGTCCCCATTTTGATGTTTTATCTCCGGCACCTTATGTCTGTCATCCTAATTTTGCTTCCCCCAAACTTCAATCTGCCATCTTGCCTGGACTCTAGGACTTAAAGCCACAGACGCTCGAGCTCGGGGAGAGCTTAGAGATCATTTAATCTGTCCTTCTAGAAGAAGAACACTGGTAATGTCAGAGACTTTCCAAAGGTCTCACATGTTGGAGGCAGAACCAGGACTAAGATGCCAGGTCTGATTCTCAGTCTGGGTCTCTCTGCACCACGTAACACAGGCTGCTCCGGCTCGACTGGGACACAGCATGACTCTGCTTTGCCTTCTTAGTAGTGGCTTTGAGAGTAAGGGGACATGGGAATTTCCCTAAGGCCCTGGTGTAAGCATCATCACACAAACCTCCCATAATAAAATCCAAAGAATTACTCAGATTTTCTGGTTTGGTTAGGCTGTTGCAAATACTGGGGTTTTGTTTGTTTGTTTTTTTGAGATGGAGTCTCTTCTGTCACCCAGGCTGGAGTGCAGTGGTGTGTTCTCAGCTCACTGCAATCTCTGCCTCCCGGGTTCAAGTGATTCTCCTGCCGCAGCCTCCTGAGTAGCTGGGACTATAGGTGCCCGCCAACATGCCCGGCTAATTTGTTTTGTATTTTTAGTAGAGATGAGGTTTCACCATGTTGGCCAGACCGGTCTTGAACTCCTGACCTCTAACGATCCACCAGCCTCAGCCTCCCAAAGTGCTGGGATTATAGGCGTGAGCCACCGCGCCCGGCCACAAATACTGTTGAGACTGAGTTTCCCTTGGAAGTAGAGGTCTCAGGCTAGTGGTATTTGTTGTGCCATGACTTAACCCAGGCAGAACGTGTCTTCTGCGCATATTAGGTACTTTGAACATTACTAACTTCCAATTACTTTTATTATTTATCACTGTTCTTAGTAAAGTAAGACTTCATTACTTTGTAATACAGAATTTAGAAAGAGGCTATGGTGGTTTATTTTTATATTATCTGCGAAGGAGTTGCTAATGAAATAGAGTTAATGAGATTGCCAGGAGAATATTTGTGTTAATAAGAGAACAATGTGTTCAAGTGCAAAAACTTCAGAAGCACCTATTTATAGACAGACCGCTGTGGACACCTACTCACACACCTCATCATGCTGCAAAGGCAGCTTCCCCGGCCCCCGGAGCAGTGAACTAAGTGTCAGGTGTGAGCCCAGCTCCAGTTGCACTGTGCATGCAATGCTCATCGCGCGTGCTCTGTGTCAGGAACTGTGAGGATCCACTGATAAAAAGACACCCACCCTTAGGGAACTCAGTCTGGTTGGAGTGGTCTAGGTATATACCTGACAACAATAAAACTATATTTATAAAAGAAATTTTTTTTTTAACTTAAAAAGAAAAGCCGGCCAGGCACGGTGGCTCACGCCTGTAATCCCAGCACTTTGGGAGGCGGAGGCAGGCAGATCACCTGAGGTCAGGAGTTTGATACTAGCCTGGCCCACATGGTAAAACCCTGTCTCTACTAAAAATACAAGAAGTAGCCAGGCATGATGGCGCATGCCTATAACCTGAGCTACTTGCGAGGCTGAGGCAGGAGAATCGCTTGAACCCGGGAGGCGGAGGTTGCGGTGAGCTGAGATCACGCCATTGCACTCCAGCCTGGGCAACCAAAGCAAAACTCTGTCTCCAGTGGAAGCTTGCTTCTGACTTCACTAATTACGGCAGTCTTCCTATCCTTTTGCTTGCAATTTCCCTATTTCTTACTTTGCTAAATTATGAAATACCTACAGAAATTTATCCATTCATCCAATAACTATTATTGAGCATCTATATAGGCAGAGATGCAGAAGTGAAGTAAACAACAACCCCTGCCTTCCTGAAGTTTACATTATTTGTTCTATTTTCTATAGATAAGAGATTTACTGTCCAGAACCAAAAAACCTGGTGGGCTCAGAGTAAGGGAAGATCAACAGCTGGGCTTATACGTGGAAGGCCTGAAGTTGGTGCCCTGTCAGAACTATGCCCAAATTGAAAGGCTGATGGAACAAGGAACAAAAATAAGGACCACGGTTTCGACCAACATGAATGCCAGCAGCAGCCGGTCCCACCTGGTCATCACCATCCAGTTCAAGCAGGTGAGAGCCGAGTGGACACCGCTGTCCCCATCTCCAGAAAACGCCGCTCTGGGAGGAAGGCTGCCCCTGCGGAAGGCTCCCCCTGGTGGGATCTCCACACAAGGCTGCTCTGCGGAAGGCTCCCCCTGGCATAATGGGTTGGTGGGTATTATAGGATCCTGCAGATTTGACCTATGGATGAAGGTGGCTCTTCCAACCACAGCATATAGAGCCAGAAACAGGAAAAGGGGACATGTGTGCCCTTTTCCTGCCTCCCTCCCACCTCAATGGTCACACCCCACCCAGCCTAAGTGAGCCTATCAGAGCCCCAAAGGGCCCCATAGGACTAAGAGCTGTTTTCCCTCAAGTACATTCCAGGGCTTGGAGAAATAAGCTTTGACCCCAATTTGATCAAGGAGCAAATTGTGAAGGTATGAGAGTGTCTCCATGGTTTATCCTGGAGAACTGCATCAGCAACACATCTGTTCATTACCACCGTGAGACCAGCATTCAGACCCACAAGCCTGAGGACTGCCAGGTACTGAAGTACCCTTTCCATGCGTGGATGCATCAAGTTTTTTTGTTTTTTTGTTTTTTGAAACGGAGTTTTGCTCTTGTTGCCCAGGCTGGAGTGCAATGGCATGATCTCGGCTCACTGCAACCTCCGCCTCCCAGGCTCAAGCGATTCTCCTGCCACAGCCTCCTGAGTAGCTGGGATCACTGGCGTGCACCATCATGCCTGGCTAATTTTGTATTTTTAGTAGAGACGGGGTTTCTCCATGTTGGTCAGGCTGGTCTTGAACTCCCGACCTCAGGTGACCTGCCCACCTTGGCCTCCCAAAGTGCTGGGATTACAGGCATGAGCCACCGCGCCCGGCCGCACCCAGTAAGTTCTTAGGAACCAAGCAGTGCATGTAGCATTCCACTAACTAGAATCTTAGATCAACTAGAGCCCACTTTGATCCTCCACACCGGTACCTCGGTGGACATCAGAGAGTGATCTCTACAGTGCCACCAGTTTGATCTAGAAATGGCTATTCACAAATCCTGGGTCAATGTTACATGTAGCTATGATCCTACCACCTCTGTCCCCTAAGTCTTAGTACCAGTAATAGAACAGTAATCCATGAAAAGAATCTCGTTCTATGCAGGAATAAGGGGAAAGCACGGGACTGTGTTCAAGTCTGGACACCTCTGTTCACCAGCTCTAAGCCTTTGGGAAATAACCTCTGAGCCTCAGTTTCCTCTTCTGTAAGATGAGACGAGATACTCTCCTTGCAGTAATGTCAGGAAGCTTGAATAAGATACTGCATTTGAAGGAACTTTGTAAACTTTTAAGTACTATTCACTTGATTTCACAATGTTAGTAAAATTCACCAACTTTATATATGGTTTGCCCTGATATTTTTTTAACTTGGTATTTTAGGGGCAAGTGAAGAAATTAGCTAGGAAAAAAGGAGTGAAGAGAGTTAGCACCGTACTCTGTATATTGGGATCAGTAGTGATATTAACACCTGATATTGTGTGCCAGGCATGTGCTACAACCATCACCTCTATGATCTTTAACCCTCATAACATCTCAGGAATGTGTTCCTATCACTGGTTTGCCACTGTGAAAGTTGAAACTCTGAAAAGATAAGTCGTTTGCACAAAGTCACGGAGGCTGCAAAGGAATCTGTAGGATCCTGAAGTACATGTTCTTTCCACATGACCACACAGTCCTGAAGAGCTACTTATTTTGCATATTTCACAGTGATTTCTATTAAGAATTTATTGATCATAGAAATAATGGAGCACTAATCGGTATCTAGCGTTTTACTGGAAAGGAGATTTACAGAATGGGAAGAGGAGACTGAGATATTTTATTGTAAAATGTTATTGTAGGGAATGGCATTTTATGTTGCGGATTTTGTTTTTTCAGTCTGAAATACAATGAAAACAACCATTTAAGGCCAGGCGCGGTGGCTCACGCCTGTAATTCCAGCACTTTGGGAGGTTGAGGTGGGTGGATCGCTTGAGGTCAAGAGTTTGAGACCGGCCTGTACAATATGGTGAAACCCCATCTCTACTAAGGATACGAAAATTAGCCAGCTGTGGTGGCAGGTGCCTGTAGTCTCAGCTACTCAGGAGGCTGAGGCAGGAGAATCACTTGAACCTGGGAGGTGGAGGTTGCAGTGAGCCAAGATCATGCCACTGCACTTCAGCCTGGGAGTCTGGGAGACAGAGCAAGACTGTTTCAAAAAAAAAAAAAAAAGACCACTTTACATGTCAAGGGGAGTGCCCGCCCATGCAGCCTGCCACCTCCCTAATATTGTGGCATGACCTGTGATGCTTTTCTCCAGGTTTTCCTAGAAAGAGACCTCACCAAACAATCCAGCATTAATTTGGTGGACCTTGCAGGAAGTGAGAGGCAGAAATCTTCAGGATCTGAAGGAGACAGACTGAGGGAAGGATCACGCGTTAAGTTTAACCAATTTGGGAAATGTTATCAGGTAAATCATCAGTGGACCGGTATTTGTGTTATAAAAACGACCTCAGGTATGAAAAACTGGATTAATGATAACCCTTGGTGCATGATCCGCTGGTGTCACTGGCTCATGCCTGGGTGGCCTCCATATTTTATTTTAAACCAATTACTTTATTTTTAAATAGAGTAACACTGATACAACTGCCATCCAACCCAAGAATTGTTGGTGTTCCTCTCCTATGCTCCCCTTGGAGGTAACCATCATCTTGAATTTTATGTTCTCTCCCCGCTCAGCTCTCTCCTTCCTAGTTTTATCACATGTGAATATTATTGTTTAGTAACTCTCATTTCTGAACTTTATAAAAAGGGTGAAATTCCATTTTGTCTTCTGGAACTTTAAAAACTTTTCTCATTAAGGTATAAACTACAGTAAAGTACACAAATCCTACGCGTTCAGCACATAAGTTTTTATAGATGTATATACCTCCGTCATTATCATCCAGATCAGAGTATAACACATTTCCAAAACCCACACAGCTCTTCATACTCCCTCCCGGTTGACACTCCCACCAGAAGAAATGGACCTTTGTCATTGTGGATTAGATTTGCCTAATTGTAGTGATTTTCGTATAAATGCAATCATTTTTATGAGGTCACCGGCTTAACCATCTGGCTTCTTTCACCAAGGATTGCGTCTATGATATTAATCAAAGTTGTTTCATGTATCAGTTATTATTTTCATTGTTATACAATATATCAATGTGTGAATGTCTCATAATTTACTTATCCATTCTCCAATTGAGGGGCATTTAGCTTATTTCCAGGTTTGGGCTGTTATAAAGTTGCTGTGAATGTTTTTATACGTGTATTTTGGGGAAAATAGTCACTCATTTCTCTTGGGCATGTAGGCAGGAGTAGGACTGCGAGGACTTGCTTTTAGACTCAACGGTATTAACAGTATCTATCCACATGATGCTGTACCTAGAGTGAGTTTTCCATTCTTTCACTGAACATTGTCTATGAGATTCTTCCACGTTGTTGCGTGGAGCAATCGTTGTTTTTCATTGTTGCATAGGATTCCGCTGTGGGAATATGCCACAATTTATTCATTCCCTGACTGGCATTTTGATTGTCCCCAGTTTGTTTTTTGCTATTATAAGTAGTGCTATTATGAGCATTCCTGTGCAAATCATTGGGTATTAACACCGTCATGCATCGCTTAACAATGGGGATATCGGCCGGACAAGGTGGCTCACGCCTGTAATCCCAGCACTTTGGGAGGCCAAGGCAGGCGGATCACCTGAGGTCAGGAGTTCAAGATCAGCCTGACCAACAGGTAGAAACCCTGTCTCTGCTAAAAATACAAAATTAGCTGGGCATGGTGGTACATGCCTATAATCCCAGCTACTCGGGAGGCTGAGGCAGGAGAATCACTTGAACCGGGGAGGTGGAGGTTGCAGTGAGCCGAGATGGCACCATTGTACTCCAGCCTGGGTGACAAGAGTGAAACACAGTGTCAAAACAAAACAAAACAAAAAAACGCAACAACAACAAAAAAACAATGGCAGTATGGAGGCCAGCGTGGGTGGATCACTTGAGCCAAGGAAGTTGAGACCACCATGGGTAACGTGGCAAAACCTCATCTCAAAAAATTTTTTTAAATTAGCCAGACGTGGTGGTGCCTGCCTGTAATCCCAGTTACTCAGGAGGCTGAGGTGGGCGATCACCTGAGTCCAGGAGGCAGAGGCTGCAGTGAGCTCTGATTATGCCACTGCACTCCAGGCTGGGTGACACAGTGAGGCCCTGGCTCAAAACAAACAAAACTAACAAAAATCCAGTGGGGATATGTTCTCAGAAATGCATCAGTAGGCGATTTTGTTGTGTAGACATCAGAGAGTGTACTTACACAAACCTCGATGGCGACGGCGTTGCCTGCAGAGCACCAGGCTCTTTGTTATAAAAGATTGCTCCCAGCTGTGCTTATACCGCAGTACAGCATGTAACTGGGCTGAATATCGTAGGCAACTGTAACATAACAGTAAGTACTTGTATATCTAAACATAGAAAAGATACAGTAAAAATATGGTGGTTTCATCACTGCTGTGTGTACAGTCTGTGGTTGACCACCACATGGTTATGGGATGTGTGACTGTATTAAAGTTTGCATATAGACAAATAACTAAAATTGTTGGGTTCTAAGGTATATGAATACCCAATTTTGAAAGATGTTAACAGACTTTTCCAAAATAGTTGGACCAATTTAATTCCCAGCAGCAATGTATTAGATATCGGATTGATCTACATCTTTTCTAAGACTTGGTATTATCAGATTTCTTTATATTTACCAATTAAGTTGGTGCAAATAAATCTTACTATGGTCTTGATGTTCCTGGTTACTAATGAGTTTAAGCATCTTGATATGCTTCTTAGCAATGTACTTCCTTTTGCAATGCCTGTTACTTTTTTTTTCCTATCATTCTCTTGAGTTATTGCCTTTGTATTGACTTGTAGGCATTCTTTACAGATTTATTATTCTTTTCTCAGGTAAATGTATTAAAAGTATCTCTCCCAGTTAGCTTGTCTTTCCACTTTAAGGTGTTTGTTGATGAGCAGAAGTTATGGTTATGGTTTACGTTTTGCATTTGTTTCCTGTTTAAGAAAATTAGAAGGCCGGGCCCGGTGGCTCATGCCTGTAATCCCAGCACTTTGGGAGGCTGAGGCGGGCGGATCACGAGGTCAAGAGATCGAGACCATCCTGGCTAACACGGTGAAACCCCGTCTCTACTAAAAATATAAAAAAAATTATCCGGGCGAGGTGGCGGGTGCCTGTAGTCCCAGCTACTCGGGAGGCTGAGGCAGGAGAATGGTGTAAACTCGGGACGCAGAGCTTGCAGTGAGCCGAGATCCGGCCACTGCACTCCAGCCTGGGCGACAGAGCGAGACTCTCTCAAAAAAAAAAAGAAAAAGAAAATTAGAGTTAGAAAGGTAACTACCTGTATTACATTTAAGTTCCTATCCATCCTGAGTTGATTTCTGTGTATGATGTAAGGTAGGCATGCTTTTCATCCTTTTTCCTTATAGATTACCAATCTTTCCAGTTCCATGTGTTGAGTAGTCCCTCCTTCTCCCAATGATCGTCTATGCTACCTCTGTCATATCAAAGTTCGATATATGCTTTTCACTTTTTTTTTTTTTTTTGAGACAGAGTCTTGCTCTGTCACCCAGACTGGAGTGCAATGGTGCGAACTCCACTCACTACAACCTCTGCCTTCCAAGCTCAAGCGACATTCCTGCCTCAGCCTTCTGAGTAGCTGGGATTACAGCATTCACCACCATGCCCAGCTAATTTTTGTAGCTTTTGTAGAGATGGGGTTTCACCATGTTGCCTAGGTTGGTCTCGAACTCCTGAGCTCAAGTGATTCTCCCTCCTCGGCCTGCCAAAGTGCTGGGATTACAGGTGTGAGCCACTGTGCCCGGCCAATGTAGACCTAACTCTGTTTCTTGGCTCTTAAATCTGTGGTCAAAGTCTAAATGTAATAAATCCTCCTGGATAATACAAGAATCTTCATCCTACATGTGATGGTTACATATTTTTTCTTTGTTATGTATTTCAATTCTTCCTTCACCCCAGAAGACGTTGTCACTATTTTACACAGTGTTCATTCACTTTATCTTTTAAAAATGTATTTATTCTTATACCTCAGAGCTGCTCTCTCAGGTCAGTTTCCTTCTGGTTGAAGTGTGTTATTTAGGGTTTCCCCTAGTGATGATCTGCTGGTGGCAGTCTGTTTTTGTTAGGTTGAAATATCTTTATTTTTACCTCATTCTTTTATTTTTTTTGAGACAGGGTCTCACTCTGTCACCCAAGCTGGAGTGCAGTGGCACAATCACAGCTCACTCCAGCCTCCACACCCCCAGGCTCAAGCAATCCTCCCACCTCAGCCTCCCAGGTAGTTGGAACCACAGGCATGTTCTACCACATCCAGATAATTTTTGTATTTTTTTGTAGAGACAGGGTTTCTCCACAGTGCCCAGGCTGGTCTCGAACTCCTAAGCTCAAGCTACGCTCACACCTTGGTCTCCCAGAGTGCTGGGATTACAAATGTGAGCCACTGCACCCAGCCACCTCATTCTTAAAAAGACATTTGTGCTGGGTATGGAATTTTAGGTGGGTAGTATTTTCTTTCTGCACAGAAAGCATTCTCCTATTGTCAACCGGTTATCTAACTGCTTTTTCTTGAAGACAATCTGTCTTTTCTCCCCTAGCTGCTTTTAAGCTTTTCTCTCTATTTTTGGTGTTCTCCAGCTTCACTATGTTGTTGCATCTGAGTGTAAACCTATTTCTTTTCCTCCTCTTTGGAATCCCTTGGGGCCCTCATGACTTTATGGAGTAGTGATTTTTTTTTTTTTTTTTTTTTTGAGACAGAGTCTGCCCAGGCTGGAATGCAATGGCACAATCTTGGCTCACTGCAACCTCCGCCTCCTGGGTTCAAAGGATTCTCCTGCCTCAGCCTCCTGAGTAGCTGGGACTATCGGTGTGCACCACCACACCCAGCTAATTTTTTTGTATTTTTAGTAGAGATGGGGTTTCACCATGTGGGCCAGGCTGGTCTCGAACTCCTGACCTCGTGATCTGCCCACTTTGGCCTCCCAAAGTGCTGGGATTACAGATGTGAGCCACAGCATCCAGTCAGAGTAGTGATTTTCATCAGTTCTGGGAAATCCTCAGCCACTATCTCTCACCTATCACCTCCCTTTTTTTTTTTTTGAGACGGAGTTTTGCTCTTGTCGCCTATGCTGGAGTGCAGTGGCGTGATCTCAGCTCACTGCAACCTCCACCTCCCTGGTTCAAGCAATTCTCCACCCTTAGCCTCTGGAGTAGCTGGGATTACAGGCACCTGCCACCGCAGCCGGCTATTTTCTGTATTTTTAGTAGAGATGGGGTTTCACCATGTTGGCCAGGCTGGTCTCGAACTCCTGACCTACGGTGATCCGCCCGCCTCGGCCTCCCAAAGTGTTGAGATTACAGGCGTGAGCCACCGCGCCTGGCCTTAAGTGGTTCTTTTCATTGTATTTCAGACTGAAAAAACGTGAAGTCTGCAACATAAAATGCCATTCCCTACAATGATGTTTTACAATAAAATATCTGTCTCCTCTTCCAGCTTTATCTCCCATTTCTTCCTCGCTTCTAGGACTTCAGTTAGACTACTTGGGGGATCTAACTCTGTCCTCTGTGGCTCCTAAACTCCCTCTCTTGTTTCTCATCTGTGTCACTGGGCTGCAATCGGAATAATTTATTCAGAACTATTCAGTTCACTAATTCCAACTAGGCGGTGTCTAATTTGCTGTTAAACTTGTCCATCATGTTTTTAATTATTATATTTCTTCCTTCCTAAAAAAAATCATTTTGTTTCTTTTCCAAATCTGCTAGATGAATTTTATAGGTTTCCATTTGTGGTTATAATTTTTTTCTTTTTCTTTTTACTTTTTTTTTTTTTTTTTTTTTTGAGACAATCTGTTACCCAGGCAGTGGTGCAATCTCTGCTCACCTCCACCTCCACCTCCTGGTTTCAAGCAGTTCTCCTGCCTCAGCCTTCCGACTAGCTGGGATTACAGGTGCCCCCAACACACCTGGCTAATGTTTGTATTTTTAATATAGACAGGGTTTCGCGTGTTGGCCAGGCTGGTCTTGAACTCCTGACCACAAGTGATCTGCCCACCTCGGCCTCCCAAAGTACTGGGATTACAGGATTATAGGCTGAGCCACCGTGCCCGGCCGGTTTGTGGTTATAATTTCTCACACGCGGGATCTCCCTGCATGCTTCCCCACTCTCTTCAGTGCCGACACTGCTTTCTTTGTGGCCACTGGAGCTGGGCAGGTGCTTCTCATTCACTCCTATCCTGAGGCTATAGTCAGATGAGGTCCTAACTTTATGGGATCTTAAGGCAGCATGAGAGAGGCAAGAAAAGGCCCTAAAACTACCCCCCACACCTATCTGCACACTGCCAGGCCTGGCACCTCCTTCCTTGAACTGCAGCTCCTCCTCTGCACACAAACTTACAGTAACCTGCAGGCTCTTCAGGTTTTCCTCGCAGCTTTGGGTGGTTTGTTCCTCAGACCTGGGCTTCCTCCTCTAGGTTATGGCTTCTCCAGGGCTGATTTTGGAGGAGTCAGGCCGGTGTTTAGCTAGATTACTCCAGCACTGACGACAGAAGGCATCTCCACTATTGGATATAGTCATCAGGCTTATGGGGCCAAAGAGGGGATTTGAGAGCTGTGTCCGACGTATCCCAAAGGAAGGCGGATTTCTTCTTGAGGCCTTCTTTTTCTCTGTCTTGCATTTCTTTTTCTTCCAGTGCTCTGGCTGATGCAGCCGTGGGGAAGAAGGTCTTGCACGTTCCATAGAGATTCTGTTTTGACCAAACCGCTCCAGTCAGCTCTGGGCGGGAAGAGCAGAACCGCTCTGGTAAAATACCTTTCTTACAACGTTTTACACTGATTCTGCTATTGTAGTTGTTATTGTTGTTGCTGTTGGGATTAAAATTATTCCCAACACACCTGTAATATAATATAGTACTTCGTATTGACCTAGCCTAGCAATTTTTTTTAATTTTTTTTTGTTTTTGTTTTTGTTTTTTTTTGAGACGGAGTCTCGCTCTGTCGCCCAGACTGGAGTGCAGTGGTACGATCTCGGCTCACTGCAAGCTCCGCCTCCCGGGTTCCCGCCATTCTCCTGCCTCAGCCTCCCAAGTAGCTGGGACTACAGGTGCCCGCCACCGCGCCC
>NW_012107086.1:118136-125825 GCF_000951045.1 Mandrillus leucophaeus | reverse complement strand
TGAGCCACTGCGCCCGGCCTTTTTAAATTTTTTAAACGGAGTCTCACTGTGTCAACCAGGCTGGAGTGCCGTGCAAGCTCGGCTCACTGTAAGCTCCACCTCCTGGGTTCAAGTGATTTTCCTTCCTCAGCCTCCCGAGTAGCCGGGGCTACAGGCATGCACCATCGCACCTGGCTTTTTTTTTTTTTTTTTTTTTTAAATTTTTAGTAGAGACGGGTTTTGAACTCGTCTCTACTAAAGAGTTGATGTTAGTAGAGACGAGTTGTTGGCCAGGCTTGAACTCCTGATCTCAGGTGATCTGCCTGTCTCGACCTCTCAAAGTTCTGGGGTTACAGGCATGAGCCACTGCACCTGGCCTTGTTTTGTTTCTCCCACAGGACTAACAAATGATGACCTACCATTATCTCGTAACTTCTGGTCCTCTAGTACAATGTCCAATGTTTCTATTTACTAATTTTTAAATTTATTCTTTTCTGTAGTTTAAGTTCTCTACAAGGAATACACGCTACTTTTATTATCAGGAAAAAAACTAGTACAATTTAAAAAAACAACTAGCAATGTCATGTTATTCTAAGTTAGCAGAGTCGTTCCCCAGCAAGGCTGGAAATCAGTGTGACTGTGTTTCTTCAGCCTGGAGAGTAGCTGCACCCGTGTTATCTCAGCAAAGGCTCTGGAATCTCATTATCGAATGTTCGCCAAGTGGGCACAGCGTGGAATGTGTTAAAATCAGGACTCTGCTCTTCAGCTTCAGCTGCAGGGAGGGACAAAATGTGGTGAACTCTGCCCCCAGCCCGGTGCTGGCCTCCACTCTGCTGCCTGCTTAGGAGGGAAATGCTCCCTGTTGGGACCAGTTACATGCATTTCTCTCCAAAATCCACAGTAAAACACACCCTTACTCTTGATCACTTAATCCTGTTTTCAATACTTCATTTTAAAGTTTTTCTGGTTGTCAGTTACCTGTGGGTCTCAACGGGACATCCCCCCAAAAACCTGGGACACAAGAAGGCACGTAGGATGCTCTCTGAATGTTAACCTACAAGATTCAACCTAGCGGGTCTCAGCAGATGGGTGCAAAGCCACTGAGACCCACAGCACGACGCCCGGACCTGCGAGACTTGACAGGGGCTGCCTGATGGCAGTGCAGTGCTTTGACAAAGGAGCGTGCTCGGGAGAGGCCAAGGGTGGCATCCTTCATCTCGGGAACCTGCAAGCTTTAACAAAGGAGCATGCTCGGGAGAGGCCGTGGGTGGCATCCTTCATCTCAAGAAGCAAAAAGAACAGAGGACCTGCAAGGTCAACAGCCAAGCTCTCCAGTCTCTATGCGCCAATCTCAATTTTAGCACGAGTGTCTCACAGCCTTAATTTTTAGTGGTGATAATAAAAATCCACGTGAAAATATTGCCATGATGATTAAATGAGACAACATAAACGAACAAGCTTTATAGCTGTGAAGTTAGACAAACGTAGATAATCACTCAGCCACCCTCCCCAGCCACCCTCAGTGATCTGCCCACCCAATCATCACAAAGTTTGCTTCTGATTTGAAAACTTTTCTGAATTCTGGAACAATCAATCCAAAGTCAAGGCCGGGCACAATGGCTCATACCTCTAATCCCAGCACTTTGGGAGACCGAGGTGGGCGTATCCCTTGAGCCCAGGAGTTCAATGCCAGCCTGGGCAACATAGGGAGATCCTGTCTGTACAAAGAACACAAAAATTAGCTGAGTGTGGTGGTGCATGCCTGTAGTCCCAGCTACTCTGGAGGCTGAGGCAGGAGGACCACCTGAGCCCAAGAAGTCGAGGCTGTGAACCATGATTGCTCCACTGCACTCCAGCCAGGGTGACAGAGTGAGACCCTGTCTCAAAAAAATATAAGTATAAATAAAGTCAACAGCCAGACTTGAAACCATACAAGTGGCTGTCAGGAAATGAGCAAGGTCTCAGAGGCTAACATTCAACCGTCACTCAAGCCCCTGAGGGAGTCCACAGAGGACTCAGTCCTGAGGGCGGCCAGTCCCGTGACTGGCAGCACAGGTATGAGTTAGGCAGGGGTAGGTTCGAGCCCCAGCTTAGCAAGTGGCCTCAGGCATTCCTCTAAGCCTCCATTTCTAAACTGTAAAATTGGAACAATATCACAAATTACAAGATGCCAAACTGGTCTGTGAATATGAGCTACTTTAGTAACAATAAATTCCTCTATTAGTAACAAAGTCTGAATGGGATGTTTTTACAGATTGCGGCCGTAAGTCCAGCTGACATCTGCTATGAGGAAACTTTATCAACACTAAGATACGCGGAAAGGTACGTCTGAATATTTATCATCCATGGTGGTTCTATGTTCTAAATCTAGCAAAGTCTTAGTGCTCTTAGACTGCAGGGGTTGGCACTGGGAAGGGGGTCCGGGAGGAGAAGGAAACGACGTGAGAGAGAGGAATGAAAGGAACTAAAACACGAGGGGAAAGAATGGAGACCTGGAGCCTCGGGGCAGGGCTGTGTCGCTTGGGTCCTGGATGGGAGCAGAGCTGGGGGCTCAGGGATGGAGGCGGCGCGGATGCCAGTAGTGACGTGATTGGCCTGATCTGTCCCTGTGTTTTCCTGCCGAATAGCACGGCTGTTTCACAGCTTTCTCCTTCGGTTGCACAGGGCACGGGTAGAGAATGGTGCCAGGCAGGGGATTTTTGTGCTAATGACAAATGAAGATGAGCTCTGTGAGCGACAGCTTCTTGGTCAGAGCCACTCGCGGGGCCGCCCTGCAGCCCCTGCGCAGACCAGCTCTCCACACTGTCAGTTACCGCACTTCCCAGGGCCCACACCACACACTGCAGTCTGGAGGTGGCCTGATGGCCACAGGAGTCACCAGGCGGGGGTCTGTCACTGCCAGGTTCCTTCCCACCCACCTAGCTGGGAGACAGGCCCACTCGGTCAGCACTACGGGAGGCTGCCACCAAGCCGAGTTCCTGCCCCTCGGCCTCTGCAGCTCCTTCCAAGCCTGCTCTCCTGAACCTTCTAAGAAAGAGAGGCGTGGGGAGAGGGGAGTCTGTGACCACGGTAGGACCCTCCCCACATGCTGCCCTGCTCCTCCTCAGGCGAAGGCCAGCCTTGGGAATCTACCAGAACAGCTCCCCACCGAGTCTGGGCAGGAGCTTGGGACTGTCAGACCCGGTTCTGGGCAGCTGGAGTTGGCACGTGAGGTGAAACTGACTTGCCAGCCCTGATATGTCATTCGCCAGGTCTATGGGCTTAGAGGTCAGAGTCTGGCCCTAGCAGCTGTGACCATGGGCAAGAAATAGAACCTCTCCCCCATCCCGTTACCCTGAGCCAGCATTCCTCATTCTCAGCACTGGGGAGAGCTCTGACCGCGGGAGGTAGGTGTGAACTGTGCTCAGCAGAGTTCTGCCTGGTGTGTGAGGGAGGGTGGGGAACTGTGGTCACAACGATGCCACCCAGGAACTGCCTCCCCTTCCGGTCTTTTCTCTGGCCCTCTTCTCAGCACAGGAGCACTTGCATGTTGGTCACAAATGTCTTCCTTCTCATTCTTCACTGCACAGCCTCGGTATTGTCACCACGAGGCATTTTCCTCAGTATTGTCACCACGAGGCATTTTCCTCAGTATTGTCACACCATGAGGCATTTTCCTCAGTATTGTCACACCATGAGGCATTTTCCTCAGTATTGTCACACCATGAGGCATTTTCCTCAGTATTGTCACCACGAGGCATTTTCCTCCAGCATCTGACACAAGCTCAGGTTTTATTTTTATTTTCTGAGATAGGGTGTCACCCTGTCACCCAGCCTGGGGTACAGTAGCACATGGCATCCTCAACCTCCCAGACTCAAGTGATCCTCCCTCCTCGGCCTCCCAAAGTGCTAGGATTACAGGTGTGAGCCACCGTGCCCAGTGCAAGCTCAGAGCTTTAGATCGAATTTTGCCTTAAGCGGTATCCAGAACATTTGTTTTTTCCCTGCTTATCAGGTGCAAATCTGTGGCTCCCAGTCTTTACAGGAGAGACCATGTGATACAGAGGAAAGAGAAAATGGTGCCCACAGCCCGTGGGACTTGTAAACTCTGATTCCATCTCCCCTGTGTAAAATTAAAGGGGTACAGTTACCAGATTTAGCAAATAAAAATACAAGGTGCTCAGTTACATTGAAATTTTGGAGAACAAGGAATGTTTTACTGTATATCCCATGCAGTATTTGGGGGTATCTGTTTTCTCTGACAACACTGGAAGGAGTGACCTGAAACACCTCCCAGGCGCCTCCCAGCCTGGCGCACGCGCAGAGCGGTCCCGACAGCCTCCAGGCCAGGAGTTATTTCAGCAGCAACAGGGATTGAGCAGGTTCTTAGGTTAACCAAGTCAGCCCAATTGGCTGAGTGTGTTCAGGTCCCAGGACATGTCAGGGGCTGAGGCCCAGCCTGGCTGAGCTGCTCGTGTTTATTTGAACTGTGCAGGTGCTTCAATCACTTTGGTCTTAATGGTTGAATGGAACCAGACCCTGTGTGGAATCTCAAGTCATCTGGGGCAGGGGGCCTGGGGGTGCTGCTCAGGCAAGGGGCTCCAGGCCTAAGAGCGTGTCCATGTTTGCACATGAAAGGGCTAAAAAGATCCGGAACAAAGCAGTGGTCAACACCTGGACACTGATGAGAGAGTCAAGGGCGGAGAACAGCAAGCTGCTGCCCAGATGTAGACACTCCATAATGTCAGGTAAACCGAGTCAGGGGCCAATGCCCTGAGCAATGGGGGGGTCTGAGCTGGGCTAAGCCTGGGGCCGGGGGTGGAGGGAGCACCTGGATTCGAATCTGAGGGAGTGGTTGGGGCACAGTGGGGGGCATAGTGGGGGGCACTGGGGCTTTGTCCGGGATATTGTGATTCCATCCTTTAAAAAAAAAACTGAGATAAATGTAGACTCATTTGCAGTTGTGAGAAATAATAGCCCTGAATTTTAAGATGGTCATCTTACTCTCATTTTTATTGACATTTTATTTGGTATTTGAGACAGGGTCCGCTCTGTCACCCGGGCTCGAGTGCAGAGGTGTGATCACTTAGGACAACCTTACATCTCCTGGGCTCAAGCAATCCTCCTGCCTCGGCTTTGCAAAGTGTTGGGGTTACAGGCGTGAGCCACCGCGACCAGCCTCATTTTTATTTCGAGGTCATTGTTTCTCCCAGGATGTTTTTCCTTACCGGATTTGGACAGTGGCCACCTGATGTCTGCCCACTGAGGGCTTCCTGCGGAGAGATGATGCCAGAAGCCCATTGAGGGTTGGCCACCTCCTCCAAGACGGAGCTCCATCCTGGCTGTGCATCACAGCCACTCGGTGACAGGGCTCCCCCCAACCTCATAAACCGGAGTCCCGGGCAGCTGTCAGCCCTAAATCCCCCAACCTCATAAACCAGAACCCGGGCAGCGGTCAGCGCTAAATCCGCCCAACCTCACAAACCAGAATTCCGGGCAGCTGTCAGCGCTAAAGCGTCCCAGGTGATTCCAACATGCGCAATTATCCAGAGCCCCCGTGACAGGTGAAGGCCTTCAATCGCAGTTTGGCAGCATAAAGATATATATCGTTTTATGCTCATTAATGATTTAAAGTGAGATGGACAAAAAGGTAAAACTACTGGGTGAAATTGGCACGAGCATCCGGTATCAAAGCAACAATATCAAACGGGCTCCCTCCCTCCTGGGGGCCCTCGGGTAGTGGCGGGACCTCCTGCAGCCCTTGCCCTACCGGTCATGCCAGGCTACCCAAAGGACGTGTGGCTCAGACAGAGGGTGGGCCAGCCCCGAGCCCCACCTGGCCCTTCCCAGGCACACGACCCAACTCACTGAGGCTTCACTCTCAACAAAGCGCTCCCTAAATCAGAATCAGTGCGCACGTGTGTGGCTGGCCTGGGCCTGGCTCTGCCTGTCGCAAATCTCTGTACCATCCAAACCTGACATGCCAGATGTGGACCTACACGTAGCACGTAACCCGTAACCCCCACGGCTCTCCAGCAAAGACACGGACTATGTGGAAAACAGTGTAATCCTATGATTCTTCCCGAATCCCCCGACCCCATGGGAGTTCCCCGTAGCAAGAAATCACGTGAAATGCCCTCACAAGCCCGAGCAAGTACAAAAATAAGAGAGCACTGAACTCCTGCCTCCCCCTTAAAGGACCTTCTTGCCCTAACGTCTTACGAATTAGGAGGATAATTAGTCTTCTTTGTAGGACTTACCAAAAGATCTCGTCTTCACGCATAAGTGTGGTGCATTCCTGCTGCTGCCGGGATCCCGGGCTTTGAGAAACGAGCGGAGACTCCCTGGTTATCCCGCGCCTCCCTTTGGCACTGCAGACCCCCTGCTTAAAAAGCCTCCCTCCTTCCAGAGCCGTCAGCCTGTCTCCGGGCAGAGCCGCAGCTGGGGACTCCTGCTGATCAGGCGACCTGGGCACACCTGCTGGAGCAGGCCCAGGTGAGCTTCACTCCCGGCACCTGCGGAGGCTGAGTGAGCCCAGGGAAGGGGGCCAGGCCCAATTGTGTCAAGGCTTTTTCGATGAATGTGTAACGTGTGACTGGTAATGATGCTACTGGCAGAGCTAGGGAGAGAACATCAACGCATGCAAGTGAGGGAAGCAGGGTGGCCTCGGTGCCTGGCGGGGCGTGAGGCCGGGTATCGATCCTGGCATTTGCTGATATCACACCCTAAATGGGCTATGATGTGAATTTCGGCCTCCCCTCGCCACTCCGGCTTCCAACCACCCCACTTCCTGTGGCCACAAGGCCCTGGGAAAATCCCGAAGTCGAGAATCAGACCTGGAGTACTTGGGGACTGGAGCTGGGGATTCAGGAAGCTCACACTGCCTAACCACGGCCTCAGGGCCTGGGGGTGGAGCAGGGTGGGGTCTGTGGCATCAGGAAGCCGGACGGTTAGGGCCGTGCTGAGTCACGTTCTGTGTAAGTGGTGGCTGGGACTCTCAGCATCAACGGTCAAGTAGGGTCACATGGAGGAATACGGGATTTGGGGTTCTGCATATACAGTAAAACTGGAAGGATTTTTGCTCTGTTTACGCTTTGTCAGAGAGGATTTCAAGCTGTAAAAGTCTTCCTCATGCCTGCATAATCATCCCCGTTTTGTTTACTGTTAAATCCCTACCCACCATACCCATCCATCCTTGTGTGGATGAACGACATGTGTTCAGGTTCCCAGGCCAGGGTTCGTGCCATACCCCACTTTTTGCCATCAACATCTGATTCTCAACCAGCCAGCAGCACTTCGGGAGAATGAGAGGCTGCATGGAGACCTGGGGAGGGGCTGCCCAGGCGGGGGACGCAGACAGCTGGGGAGGGCAGCGGGGAGAACGGCTTCTTGGAACTGTCCCATTCAGATGTACTTGGACTCCTGACCGCTGGCCCGCCTGAGACTCCACCCCGCCATCAACACTGCCCCAGCCCCTCTCAGCTTTTCTCCCTCCCCAGGCGGGCTGACCAGGTGGATGGAGACGGGAAAGAAGTGTTGCTCTGCCCAGTGGGCAGGTGCGGACTGGTGATGCCCACCCTCTCCACTTCTCCTGCAGGAGCGGCAGATGATGACCTTCCCTCACCTTCTTAATGTCACCGAGGACCCACAGCTCACTGGGGTCCTCAAGTACTTCATTCAACCTGGTACTCCGCCAGCCCCCTGTCCCTGCCCTGCCCTGCCCTCTCCCCA
>NW_012107086.1:116939-117921 GCF_000951045.1 Mandrillus leucophaeus | reverse complement strand
TCCCCTCCCTGCTCATGCTTCTTGCCCCACGGGCATGTTTCATTTCTTTTCTTTCTTGTTTTTTAAATATTTTTCATTTCAGTAAAATATACATAAAGTTCACCATTTTAACCATTTTAAGAGTACAGTTCAGTGGCATTAAGTACATTCATATTGTGTGACGGTCACCACCATCCATCTGCAGTACATTTTCATCTTCCCAGACGGAAACTCTGTACCCATGAAACGCAAGCTGCCCCTCCCCCTCCAGCCCCGGGAGCCACTGTCCCACCTTCTCTCTGTGCGTTTGACGATGGGGACCTCAGATAACCCCTCCCCCTCCAGCCCCAGGAGTGTGTCCCACCTTCTCTCTCTGTGCATTTGACGATGGGGGACCTCAGATAAGGACGTTTTCATCTTTCTCTGACTGCCTTATGCCCTCAGGAGAATGTCCTCAAGGTGCATCCATGTAGCATGTGTT
Source organism: Mandrillus leucophaeus (assembly GCF_000951045.1). Lineage (NCBI taxonomy): Eukaryota > Metazoa > Chordata > Mammalia > Primates > Cercopithecidae > Mandrillus > Mandrillus leucophaeus. The sequence continues at coordinate 117,461 of NW_012107086.1, read as the reverse complement.
GAGAATTTCCTTCTTCTTGTTGAAGGCTGAAAAACATTCTCTTCGATGTATACAGCACGTTTTATTTATCTATTATCCTGGCATGGTTCTTGTTACATTTTTATTTAGCGGTTTCTAAGGAGGGCATCAGCCCTTAAGCTGTCTTCCTGACCTAAATGAACAGGCTGGAACACAGCGCCCAGAACCTCAAAAGCCCCAGCTTCCCCTCCCCAGCTGTGCACCCCAGGACGGCCGCGAGGGCTCCGTGCACCCCCAGGATGGCCGCGAGGGCTCCGTGCACCCCCAGGATGGCCGCGAGGGCTCCATGCAAGATGGCCATGGGGATGTGGGGATGTGGAGGGTGACGTGTCTGCACTCCTTGGGGTCAGTCACTACACAGAAACGGAGCTTCCAACACCAGAACCTCTCCTGTGGCCAGTATTCAGTGGGTCTCCTAAGGCTCAGGCCTAACGGTTTCTTCTTCCAGAATGCTCATGAAGAAGGTGGAATTTTTAAAGTTAGGAACTCCCCCCCACTGCCCCA
>NW_012107086.1:45574-116887 GCF_000951045.1 Mandrillus leucophaeus | reverse complement strand
CAACACACACACATTCCCCCCCACACACACATTCCACACACACACACACACACACACACACACACACACGGCGGAAAGAAAAGTATGTCCAAGTACCACGATGATTGAAAATCCCAATTGCAGAAATCCCTTCAGTGCCATCCCACTGTGGAGAAAATGTCATGTCCAACACATCAGACATGTTAACTTCTTAGGGTCAAATTCTGAAAGTGTCTGATTTATTTTAAAAATAAATTATACCTTGATTCTTTTCAGGTTCATGTGACGCCGGTCGGGCTGCCTCAGATGCCATCACGATTCAAGGTTTGGGGTGAGTTTCCATGCGTCAGTGTCCTCGTCCAGCATGAGAGAACTGTGACCCCTCCACTAGACAGCTGCAAAGCCACACAGTCTGCAGGACCAGCAGGGCCACTTCCCAGGTCTCCCCGGGCCACCCACTCCAGGGCTGGTCTGAGAAAGCTGAGGGCAGGGCTTTCGTCCGCTGGCTGAAATCCAGGGTGCAGTGCTGGTTTGCTTCCTGGGCTCCAATCCTGGGAGAAAAGCGAAAGCTGGTTTCTAGGTTCTGTGTAATAATTCTTCACAAACAGATGTAAGTAGAGCTGGCCAGGGAACGAAGGGAGCTGAACGAATACGCCCACCAGGGGTGGCCCAAACATAAGCGCATCCTTGGATCTCCCCTGGTGCTTGGCGCCCTCACCCACTGGACTACAGAAAGCCCAGACTGCGGAGTGACCCCAAGGGCTCCCTCACGAGGCCCCTGCAGGAGCCCTGGGAACCCCATGACGGGCCTCCCCCAGTCAAGTGCTGTCCCCAGCTCTGTGGCTGCCCTGCCTGGGGGGCCGCTGCTGGAGGGTCCTCCTCCTGCTTCCAGCTCCCCTCCCCGTTGGGAAACCCGTGGGCCTTCGTGGCGGGAGGGGTGCTGACCCAGGGCCGGCGGGCCTCGCCTCGTCCTGCACTGCCAGCCTCCTTCTCGGGACACCTTCCTGGGGATCCCCTCAAGTCCCTTTCCAGAACACGTCCTCAGTCTAACGCACAGGTGCGTGAACGTCTGAACTCCAGCGAGGAGGCTGACACCTTTCCCACAGGATCCCTGGGCCCCACGCAAAAAAGGGTTTGGATGAACATGGTCTCCACATCCAGAACATTCCATGATGGCCAAGGAGTGCAGGAACATGGAGCATGCTAAGGCAGGGAGCCAGTCATTCAGGACATACAGATGACATCCAGTGCTGGGGAGTGGGGTGGGGAGGGGGGACGCCAACCTGACACCCCTGACGTCCAGCCCCAAATCTGATAACATAAGGTCTGAGTGTGTACGGTGAGGACGCAGAAACAGATCGAAATGTACCTGGAGTAGGCGAGGCTTGTTAAGAGTCGCCTCCTGAGCTGAGCGTCTCTTCTGAAGCTTGCTTGCTGCCATTTTCCCACCACCCCATCCCGCTGGCCTGGGAGGGTGAGGACTCCAGTGTGGCCTTGGCCGGCTCCCCGCAGCGCTGGGCCTGCAGCTGGTGTTCGTTCTGTTAACGAAGCCCTTGCCTGCTGTCTCCCAGCTCCCCATGCTCCCCAAGCGCAGGGGCCGTCGACACCCGCTGCTTTCCCCATGCACCGTGAGCCACAGCACACAGGAGGCCCCGAGATGCCACCTGCTGTCCTCGACAGCTGTAGATCTTCCCCTCTGTGCAGATGAGAGAGATCAGCCTACCTGCTCACAAAAGCCGCCACTGGCTGGGCGTCTTAGACTGACTCGTCTTCTTAGAATTTCAGATAAACACGCTTCCTTCACAAATGCCGACGGTAAAGTGACGGTCACTCCACACAGCAAATGCAAGGTTGCCGTTAACGGGGTGCCCATCGCCACCAGGACAAAGCTGCAGCATTTGGTAAACCTTCCTGCAGGCCCACAGAATGTCCTAGGTCCCCCCCAAGAGCTGGGAGGGGACAGTCATGTGAGGTGCCCACATCACAGACGTGGCAGGAAGGGGCGTTCACACTGGCTCCTCTGCCATGGTCCGGGGACGACATGGCACCGCTGCTGGAGGGACAGAACTGCTCCTGACTCGCTGTGTGGTCTTGGGCAAGTCACTTCACTCCTCTGACCTCACCTGGAAAACAAGGAGGGCTGAACTAGGTGTTCTCCAAGGTCCCTTCCAGCTCCAACATTTTGTGCCATTTTAGATTTTTCTAAGAGCCTGTCGCTGAGAGGGGTTGAACAGCATCTTGCAAACGTCGCTGCCTCTTCCTCTCCAATCTGCCAACTCTGGGGCCCCTGCCAGCTTCCCAGCAGCCCTGGCCCCTCCCTGGTGGCCAGAGCCTTTCAGACAGGACAGGCACATGGGGACTGGCCACTCCCCTTTTGGAAAGCCCCTCAGTGACCTCCCTCGGCCTCCTGTCCCTGGCCACACCGCCCTTCTTTTGGTTGTTCAGCAGCTGTCTCTGCCCCACCAAGACTCACCAGCCGGGAGGGCTTAGCTTAAGCATCGCCCCTCGGAAGAGGCCTTCTCTAGCCTACAGTCTGCGTTAGTCCCCGGTGTCCCCGCAGCCACGGCTGCACTCTCCCAGCCCAGCCCGGAAACGCGTGGAGGGAGGGCCTGGCTCTGGGTGGTCCCCACAGACCCCCAGGGCCAAGGGAGTCACGCCCTCAATGCGTGCGATGAAGGTGAATGCAGGAGCCAGACGCCACCTGCCCTCCTGTCTGGGTTTCTCCCTGTCTGTGGGATTCCTGAGGGAAGGACATTCCTCAGGTCCTTCTCACTGGGGAGGTTCACCTCACCCTCCTTGGTCTCAAACCCCTCCTAAGCCCACCGTCTCCTCCCCAGGACCGCCTGATTTTGGGATCCAACAGCACCTACCTGTACGTGGGATTTCCTTCGGAGCGGGGCAGTGAGGACCTGAGCAGGTTCGATCACGACTTCTTCCAGTCGGAGAGGGCAGCCGCGGAGGGAGTCAGCGCAGACAAACTCGGTGAGCCCCTCCTGACTGCTGGCCTCTGCCGTGTGCTGATCTGACAGCAGCGATTTCACACTCTGTCTCTCTGCTTTCCTTAAGAAAATCATCATTTGTTTTGTCAAAGTCTAATGTTTACAAAATTGAATTATGATTTCCATATAGAATGAGTACACGTTAAACATTCAACTCGTTAAATGACGAATGAGGGTAAAGATGGTTCAAAGGGGTAGAGAAGAGAGTGGGGTACACAGCAAATGAGGAAGAATGCTGAGCTAGAGAAGCCGGTGAGCGGCCTCCGGCCGCCCCCAGGGGCCTGCTGGGCCTGCAGAAACAGTGGCCCAGCTCAGGAGGGGCCGGCTGGGGCCTGCTCTGGGCTGGAAGTGCATGGCCCAGAAGAACGCACAACCGAGGCCTCTGAGACGGAATCTCCCCTTCTCCTCTGAACGCAGCCCTCGGCAATACCCGAGGCTGGCCGCCCGCCGCTGCCTGTCTCCGCTGGGGCTTTCACAGGCCTTCCTGCTCCTCTTCCCGCCCCGATTCACTGTGCTCCGGGTGGTTCCCCCAGAATCCAGGTGAGGCTAGAGCCCGCTGAGATCTCAGTGGTGTGCGGGCTTCCTGGAGGGGCCCCAGGCTTTGCTCAGCAGCGGGACTGTGCCTGAACTCGCAGTAATGACACCGCTGGTGGAAAGTGGGCAGACCCACCTGTGTGTATGCACGAGTTCCTCCCTGTTCCCTACACCACAGTGTTTCTCTCAGAATTTCGGCAAAATACATCGATTTGAAATTCACCTCCTTGCTCTTCTGCTGCCGAAGTTCTGAACTTTTAAAAACAAACCAGGCCGGACGCGGTGGCTCACGCCTGTAATCCTGGCCCTTTGGGAGGCCGAGGCGGGAGGATCACGAGGTCAGGAGTCCAAGACCATTGCAAACATCGCTGCCTCTTCCTCTCCAATCTGCCAACTCTGGGGCCCCTGCCAGCTTCCCAGCAGCCCTGGCCCCTCCCTGGTGGCCACAGCCTTTCAGACAGGACAGGCACGTGGGGATTGGCCACTCCCCTTTTGGAAAGCCCCTCAGTGACCTCCCTTGGCCTCCTAACACGGTGAAACCCTGTCTGTACTAAAAATACAAAAAAACTAGCCGGGCGTGGTGGCAGCGCCTGTAGTCCCAGCTAGTCAAGAGGTTGAGGCAGGAGAATGGCGGGAACCCAGGAGGCGGAGGTTGCAGCGAGCTGAGATCGCGCCACTGCACTCCAGCCTGGCGACAGAGTAAGACTCCATCTCAAAGAAATTAAAAAAAAAAAACAAACAACGAACCAGCAAGACTCTGTCATACCAGGCCTGGAAAAGCCATCTGTTCATTGACTTGCTCTCCGAGGTTGACTGTGCCGCTGCCCTCGTGGCCCTGGTGGTGCCATGAAGCTGAACCAGCCCCAGACCCTGGCTCGGACCCTAGTGAAGACTTGGGTCCCCAACAAGGCAGCAGCTGTGTGAGCCGTTTGGGGTCAGACCTCAGGGCCAAGGGCACTGTCTGCACCCACAGGCCGGGGGGTCTCTAAAGAGTTGAGATTTGCTGATTAGAGGCAGTACCAGCCTGGGTCTGGGAGGGGGATTGATCCTTCCATAATTTCCACAAGCCTCTCCTTCAAGCCATCCCAAGTATAAGAGAAGCACAGGTCGCTTGTGTGCCAGCAGCAGCTGGAGGTCACCTCCAGGCCTTGTGTCTAGCCAGCCATGTCTCACCTCGCCCCACCCTCCTCCAGTCTGAAGCCACCTTGGCTCAAGGACCCTGAGACCAAGAATGGGAACTGGGAGCACAGGGTCTGCTGCCTGCGGCCCGGATGCATGGGTTGAGATAAGCAGCTACATAAGGCGAAGTCAGGCAGTGTCGTTTTCCCCTCAGTTTTTTTTAAATTACATGCTTGTAATTTAAAAATGTAGATATTTGATGAACAGCTGAACGAATGAACAAATAAGCATACAAATTTATTCATGGTAACTGGGCATGGTGTCTCATGCCTGTAATTCTAGCACTTTGGGAGGCCAAGGCAGGAGGATCGCTTGAACCCAGGAGTTGAAGACCAGCCTGGGAAACAAAGTGAGACCTCATCTCTACAAAATATTTAAAAAATTAGCCAGGCATGGTGGCTTGCACCTGTAGGCCCAGCTACTCAGAAGGCTGAGATGGGAGGATTGCTTGAGTCCGGGAGGTGGAGGCTGCAATGAGCAGAGATCATGCCACTGAAGGCTAGCCTGGATGACAGAGCGAGAAAGCTAAAAAAAAAGAAAAAGAAAAAAAGAAAAAAAAAAAGGGCCTGGTATGGTGGCTTATGGCTGTACACCTCTAATTCCAGCACTTTGGGAGGCCGAGGCAGGCAGATCACCTGAGATCAGGAGTTCTAGACCAGCCTGGCCAACATGGTGAAACCCCATCTCTACTAAAAATACAAAAATTAGCCAGGTGTGGTGGCACACACCTGTAATCCTAGCTTCTCGGGAGGCTGAGGCAGGAGAATCTCTTCAACTGGGGAGGCGGAGGTTGCAGTGAGCCGAGATGGCGCCACTGTACTCCAGCCTGGGCAACAAGAATGAAACTCTGTCTCAAAAAAAAAAAAAAAAAATTCATGGTGGAACAAGTGACTGACTTTCACCTCCCCTGTGATTGTTGCCAGGTGCTGCGGACGGTGGAGACGGCAAGGCAGACCCCAGTGTCCTGGCTGCGTTCCAGGACTACATCAAACTGATGCCGCTGGTTGCAGAAGCAAATCAAATGAGTGAAGAGCTGAAGAAGGTAATTTAGCTAGAGCCAGGAGCTGGTATGCCAAGTGCCCCTTGTGGGGCAGGGGCGCCTTCTCAAGGACTCTCAGGGAACTAGCGACAGAAGCCAGACTGCCCAGCCCAGTCCCGAGCACCATTCCTTTCACCAACAGCCTACCAGGGCCATCAGGATCCCAGACCAACTCTCACTGGCCCTGAGCAGGCCCTCCCAGATGGTCCTGGGGCCTCTCCGGGTCTAGGCACCCTGATGGCTGCTGTGACACAGAGACCACCCGGGCCGGGGACAGCTCCCTGGAGACATGAGCTCCCATCGGCCGGAACCTTGTAAGAGATTTAATCAATTTGGTAGGGACTCCAAGTGTTAGTTCCAGGATATATCGGAGAAAAACTGGTGCTCTGTCCTTCCTCTTAGTGGGAAACCCAAGGGGCAAGAGTGGGACACCTTCTTAGAGAAAGTCTTATCCATTCGTTGTTTAGGAAGCTGGAGGGTGGGAGGATGAAAAAGCAATTGCAAAAGTGGTATGAGCTGTGAATGTAGGATTTTTTTTTTTTTTTGACAGGGTCTCACTCTGCTGTCCAGGCTGGAGTGCAGTGGTGCAGTCGTGGCTCACTGCAACCTCCACTTCCCAGGTTCAAGTGATCCTCCCACCTCAGCCACCCAAGTAGCTGGGACTACAGGCGTGCACTTCCATGCCTGGCTAATTTTTGTATTTTTAGTAGAGATGGGGTTTCACTATGTTGCCCAGGCTGGTCCTGAACTCCTGGGCTCAAGCAATCCACTCGCCTCAGCCTCCCAAAGTGCTGGGATTACAGGTGTGAGACCTGTGCCCGGCGAATGTACAATTATTGAGTGAGAAGCCTTTCTTTTACCAGGGACTTAACATGGAATTGAAGGTGAAGAATTTGGCATCATCAGATTCCAAGGGCTATGACCTACAGAAGGAGGTCTTGGTGAAGGTGACCCACCACGGGACTCACGAGGTGAGGCCCCACAGGGACGGGACTCGGGAGGGGAGGATCGGGGGGACGGGACTCGGGGGGGAGGATCCGCGGGGACGGGACTCGGGAGGGGAGGATCCGCGGGGACGGGACTCGGGTGGGGAGGATCCGCGGGGACACAGGTTACCTTTACCAGCTGCAGCCTCCGGAGACCCAGTCAAGGGCAAAACGTATTCCAAGTGTGAGCTGGAGCTCTGGGGAACAGGGGGATCCACTCTCCCGTTCCCTGTCCTAGGTCCTCCCTCACAGCACCAGCCATTCCCTGTCCTGGACCCTCCCTGGCAGCACCGGCTCCTGGGAGCTTCCGAACCTACCCTGCACTGAGCATCTGTTCATGCTGAATATGACTCAAAGGCTTTGGTACCAGAAAGGGGCCTGGTAGTGGTGTCTGTGCATGTACGTGTGTGTGTGTACATGTGTGTGTGTACATGTGCACGCGGGAGCACAGACTGCCTGTCCGCAGCAATGAGAAAAGCCACCCTCCTAGGTGCTCCAGAAAAGGCCGTTTCACCAGCTGCACTGGCTGATCCACTGGACCTTACTGTCAGGAAGGTCAGTTTTAGAAACTGAAGACCCTGCTTCCTCTCCCTCCGCCTCAGAGGAGGAAACAGAAAATGCAGGCCCGTCTTGCAGTGCCCCTTGCGCACATCAGGCCCCTGGAGCAGCCCTCAGGCTTCGGGCTCCAGCACACTCAGCCGTAGCCCTGCCAGGCTGCGCCTCCGGCCCCCACCCTGGGCTGCTCCCTCCCTGCTCAGTAACTGGAGCTTCACTTTTCTGCTCATCTGCTCATTGCCTGAAAATTGCCAAAATGTTCTGGGCCAAGACTGATTTTTGTAAAGCTTTTAAAAATTGTGAAATATGTGTGTTCGTGCCATGTGGTCAGCACCTGTGCACCCACCACGTTGTCCATGGGGGTTTCGCCCTCCAGATGCTGGGGCTGGGCTGCCAAGACCCTGCCCCAGGGAGGAAACCGAGCAAGGATCCTCCTGGAGTCCAGCTCCTCAGAGACCGGCCCCTTTCCTGCAGGTCTGTGTGATGTGGAGAGGGTCTCCCATGAGACCCTCACCCTGGGGAGTCAGGCTGGACTTCTCTGCCATGTTCCGTGAGGCCGTGGGAGGGGATCCCTCAGTGTGTTTGTACTTTGCATTTTTCTTTTTTTCCAGCAAAGGCCACTGGGGCAAAGTGGCTCTGCTGCCCCCATATTGTATGTGCTTCTTTCAGGCCAGGCTTTCCCCTAGAATTTGGCTTGGCAGTTTCCTGTCTTGTCCGACCTTGTTTTAAGAAAATCTGTAATTCTAAAAAATCCTTTTCTATGCTATTCTATTTTGTATTATAGTCTAAGATAGTTCGAAAAATAGCCTTTTAAACTATTGCTAGCAGAAGGGTTACTGAGTGCACATGAAGGCATTCGTGAGCTCCTGCTTGTCATTACCAGAAACAGGACAGGAGACGGAGTTTTCACACCATCATTGGGAGAATTGTATGGGAGGGCTGAGGGCCTGGATTCAGGTGAAATGTCATTTTCCTTCAGTCCAGCATCCTGTCACTGGGACAGGCAGCCGTTTGACAGGACTGTCACTGGGACAGGCGGCCGTTTGGCAGGACTGTCACTGGGACAGGCGGCCGTTTGGCAGGACTGTCACTGGGACAGGCGGCCGTCTGGCTGGACTGTCACTGGGACAGGCGGCCGTCTGGCTGGACTGTCACTGGGACAGGCGGCCGTCTGGCAGGGCTGTCACTGGGACAGGCGGCCGTCTGGCAGGGCTGTCACTGGGACAGGCGGCCGTCTGGCAGGGCTGTCACTGGGACAGGCGGCCGTCTGAGTGGGCTGTCACTGGGACAGGCGGCCGTCTGAGTGGGCTGTCACTGGGACAGGCGGCCGTCTGAGTGGGCTGTCACTGGGACAGGCGGCCGTCTGAGTGGGCTGTCACTGGGACAGGCGGCCGTCTGACTGGGCTGTCACTGGGACAGGCGGCCGTTTGACTGGACTGTCACTGGGACAGGCGGCCGTTTGGCAGGGCTGTCACTGGGACAGGCGGCCGTTTGGCAGGGCTGTCACTGGGACAGGCGGCCGTCTGAGTGGACTGTCACTGGGACAGGCGGCCGTCTGAGTGGACTGTCACTGGGACAGGCGGCTGTTTGACTGGACTGTCACTGGGACAGGCGGCTGTTTGATAGGACTGTCACTGGGACAGGCGGCTGTTTGATAGGACTGCTTCTGCTTAAACACACCAGGTTCTCTGTTAAGGGGTTGTACAGTTTGTTTTTTTTTTCCATTTTTCTCATGAAGATATGAATCTTACCAATCTGTCATCCTCAAGACTGTTCATTTTTACATTAAAACAAGTAAGATCAGGCCCGGCACGGTGATTCCCATCTGTAATCCCAGGATTTGGGGAGGCCAAGGTGGGTGGACGGCTTGAGCTCAGGAGTTCGAGACCAGCTTGGGCAACATGGTGAAACCCCATCTCTACAAAAAATACAAAATTAGCTGAGTATGGTGGTGAGCACCTGTAGTCCCCGCTACTGGGGAGGCTGAGGTAGGAGAATCACCTGAGCCTAAGGAGGTCGAGGCTACAGTGAGCTGTGATCACGCCACTACACTCCAGCCTGGGTGACAGAGTGAGACCCTGTCTCAAAAAAACAAGCTTAGTGCCAGTGACCTGTCCTCAGATGAAGCCTTGCTTTCCTCAGGAGGCTTCTGGAAGGCTGTAGTCTGAGGGTCTCTTGTGACATGGTGTGTAGTTGGAAGCTTCTTGAAGGCTGTGGTCTGGGGGTCTCTTGTGACATGGTGTGTAGATGGAGGTTTCCGGAAGGCTGTGGTCTGGGGGTCTCTTGTGACATGGTGTGTAGGTGGAGGTTTCTGAAAGGCTGTGGTCTGGGGGTCTCTTGTGACGTGTGTAAGGCTGTGGTCTGGGGGTCTCTTGTGACATGTTATGTAGATTGAGGTTTCTGGAAGGCTGTGGTCTGGGGGTCTCTTGTGACATGTTATGTAGATGGAGGTTTCCGGGAGGCTGTGGTCTGGGGGTCTCTTGTGACGTGTGTAGATGGAGGCTTCTGAAAGGCTGTGGTCTGGGGGTCTCTTGTGACATGATATGTAGATGTGGGCAGTGCATGTGAGACAGGCACTTCTGAAGACTAGAAGACCAGCAGAGACAGCTGTGGGTCCCAGCTAGACACACGAATGGTACTTTGCTGGCTGATCTTGTACGTGTTCACCTATCCTCCCCGCTGACCGTGTGGACGGTGACTGCTGCTGCAGCTCTCAGGGAGGACGCAGTGTTGTGCAACTGTTGGAGTCACACATCACAGACAAGCCCAGGAGCAAACCAGGGCTGTGTGAGGGTTGCGGTGGGTTTTCTGACCGGCAGATGCTGCCAGCTTGTGGTTAGCTTTCAGCAGTATTCACCCAACAGCTGTTGGCTCTGGTGAGCAGCACATCCCGCCAGGGAACTCTGAGTCAGGCCTGCAGAGCCCACTCGGGAGCGGGCGGGGGTCAGCATGGCCTCGCAGCCAGTCCCGGAGCCTCGCTGACCTGTCTCCTCTTCAGGCCAAGGATGACATGCAATTTTAACTGACACCAGGCCTGTGGTCTGATATCCATAGGTAATGAGGCAGTGAATTCATTTATTATCTAGATTCCCATGATCTTAGTTCCCTAAAGTCTTTAAGAAAAAGCAGCATAAGGCAGTGCAGTGGCGCACGCCTGCAGTCCAGCTACTCAGAGGCTGAAGCAGGAGGCCCGCCTGAGCCCAGGAGCTCGAGGCTGCAGTGAGTTAAGCTTGGGCCACCGCACTCCAGCCTGGGTGACAGAGTGAGATCACGTCTTAAAAAGAAAAGAAAAACACACAAACAGAAAAACCACAATGACTAGAACTCCCGTTGTTCCCTGCCGCCCCACATTCTTTTCTTTTCTTTTTTTGAGATGGAGTCTCTCTCTTTTGCCCAGGCTGGAGTACAGTGGCGTGATCTCAGCTCACTGCAAGCTCTGCCTCCCGGGTTCACCCCATTCTCCTGCCTCCGCCTCCCGAGTAGCTGAGACTGCAGGCGCTCGCCACCACGCCTGGCTAATTTTTTGTATTTTTAGTAGTGACGGGGTTTCATCATGTTAGCCGGGATGGTCTCGATCTCCTGACCTCGTGATCCGCCCTGCCTCTCGTGATCCTAGACTGCCTCTAGGAGAGTACTATGGTTCTTCACTTTGAGGCCAACAGAAAAAGATGCAATGTTTTCAGAGTCCTGAGAATGTCCTTTTTATGAAGAGACATCATACATAGAATGACTTATCTGTTGATTTTCGCTTTTCAAGTTGCCCAGAAAAGGAGTTGCTAGTTTTACCTGACATTTATGGTCTAAAAATTACCTACCTGGAATCCCTTATACTGTGGCTTCAGGTTTTGTCCCCTCTCCAGACCCAGTGTTGACAGAGGCTCTGTCCTCACCCAGTAAGGAGGAAGACAGTGGCAGGCTGTTGTCCTCGATCTGCTGCGCACTGGGTGTGAACCCCTGAACAAGGAAGGACACCTGCTTGGGTCTCTGCAGAATGAAGCTCAGCATGCCTGCCGTGCTGGGCCGGGAGGGCTGTGGGAGTGTCTCCTGTGCGTGTGGATGTGTGCCCGTGTGCCCAATCACGGCGGGATGTGTGCCCGTGTGCACACCAATCATGGCGGGGGAGCCACCTCTCAGCTCTTCTCCAGACTAATAGCCCTGCATCATCTTCCGTGGTTGCTGTTAATGAATGACCAGGCTCATTAAATGACACAAACTTACTACCTTATTGTTCTACACAAGAAGTCCAAACTGGGTCTCACTGGGCTAAAAGCAAGGTGTCGACAGGGCTGTACTGCTTTCTGGGACTGAGGAAGAGAATCCGTTTCCTGGCCCTTTCCAGCTTTTAGAGGCCACCTCCCTCCATCTTCAAAGCCGCCACATGGCCTCTCTCTGACCCCGCAGGCACTGTCATCTCTCTTTCTGACCCGTTTTTTATGCCTCTCTCAGCCACACTGAAGACCCTTGTGATTTCACTGGGGCCACCTGGATACTCCAGGCTAATCTCCGTATTTGAAGGTCAGCTGATGACAAACCTTAATTTCCGTTTGCCATGTAAAGTAATATATTCACAGGTTCTGGGGATTAGGACTTGGGCATCTTTGAGGACCATTCTGCACATCACAAGCCTAAACCTTCGTTTCTCCTGAGAGGGTCTGTTTTCTGACCCCTTCACCGTCTCCTCTAAGTCATTTCCTAGGCTCAAGCGATGCTGAAGCAACAGGTCCAGGAACGAATATGGTATTCTCGACGTCAGCAAAGCTAAGTTTGGAGAGAGTGGGATGTGGCCCTGAGTACCTCAAACCCAGTCAATGGAGAGAGCGTGCTGGGAGAAATCAGAGTGATGAATTGTTAAGAGCAGCAGATGAAATCAAGCACTGGTGACATACCTCTGTGTTTCCAGGTGTGAATTTTGCTATCCCCTGGGGACCTAAGGAATGAGGAGGACATCTAGCAAAGAGGCAGGTGTAGTAGAAAGAGTCCTGGACAAAACCGAAAGAGCTGGGTGGGTTCCAAACAATGGACCCTCAGGAGAGAAGCCAGGTGGACTGAGGGGCCTCCCCAGCCACACTCCCCTCCTGGCCTGGCATCTGCCGCACGGGACGCTTTCCCATGCTGAAGTCCCAACCTGCTTCAGGAGCCAGAAGTAGAAGCTGATTTTCCAGCTCAGCCCTTTTCTTGAGGTAGGGACTGTGAAGCCCGACCTCATTCTGTGCTGTCACCTGACCTTTCTGTGGGCACAGGCTTGTTCTGAGCTATCAGCTCTGTCCTACACATTGCCTCCTTACCCTTTACTGTCCTTTCTGGATACTCATCTGCTTTCCCTCTTTAGGCCACAGGCAGTTTTTACAAAAGCTAAAGTCTTTGAGCAATCCTAAGCCAAGAGGCCGGCGGGGCGTGGTCTGGGTGCCAGGGCCCTCACAGGCACTCAGTGCAACCTTTCCATCTTTCTGAAGAAGAAATCAGCTCAAGAAGAGAGCCTCAAGCTTCCATGACCAAGAAACCAAGCTGCCCAACAACTCACTGCCTTTACCCCAACAGCGCTCTGATCACTTGGCTACCTGGAGCTTCTGGGCTGCCCAGCACATTGTATTTCCTGTTGCAAATTAATGAATTTAATTGGAAAGGTTTCAGACTTTGCGAGCCTGGTTGATAGGACAGCATTCCCTTGTTGGAAAGCTGTCCACGTCAGTGTCTGAGGTTGTAGGCCTGGGGTTCTCTCTTGACTATAAAGAAACAGAGGAAAAGGAAAATGACAACCGGAGAGGCTGCATCTGGGCGGCCGCTGGCTTTCCCACTCTGTCCCACTGGGGATCTACTTAAGTCTTCAGTGTGAGTTTAGCATCCACATCTGTGTGCATCTATCGCATGAGACTGTCTTCCTTTTCCTCCAGGCAGGGAGATCCTTCAGAAGGCCTGGTCTTACTTTGACGTGCCAGGGTAACGGGCTCTTGTTTAGTGCCTCTTGAATGCATGAATGAACTCTACTGTTGGTGATATTACCTATCCTGTCTTCAGTGAAATTAGCTCTCTCTTAAGGATTCTATTTAATCCCCTTAACATCACAATCTTAACTTGCTTGGACCCAGCCTAACCTGAGGTCAATGTTCACCTCTTCCGTTTGTAGAACGCATGGCGAGGAGGATGTGGTTATCGACCCTTTGGAGCTGCTGGGCAAGAGGATGGATTTTCAGATTCACATTGTCCGGTGTCTTGGTGTCAGCTGGATGAAGGAAGATGCAAAGCGGGGCATTCAGATAGGGTGCCAGCCTGCACCGCGGAACAGAGCCACACATGTCATCTGCCATGTGGCCCCTGGGGAAGGCAGCCCAGTCTTCCTTCAAGTTTTAAAAATGAGCTTATCACAAAGTTTTCTTAAGTTTCTGTTTAACTTTAAGATGACTATTTCCTCATCTATTTAATAGAGGAAGTTTCTCTGTTTAAGATGACTATTTTCCCTCATAGTTTCTCTGTTTAACTTTAAGTGACTATTTCCCTCATAGTTTCTCTGTTTAACTTTAAGTGACTATTTCCCATCTATTTAATAGAGGGTCCACATGCCTCTCCAGGTCTCTGGCCTGTGGTCAGTGTGTACTGAACTTTTTACAGAACTGAAGCAGAAATTCTAATTATCAGAAAGAACATCCAGTAAAACCGTATTATCTAAGCAAAACAGTTTTTTGGTTTTAGTTGGAAACAAAAGGACCATATTATGATATGGCAGAAGCATCAGATATGCTTAAACAAACTAGGCTAAAAGGATATTGAAAGATAATGCAGGCCAGGTGCGGTGGCTCATGCCTGTAATCCCAGCATTTTGGGAGGCCGAGGCTGGCAGATCACTTGAGATCAGGAGTTTGAGACCAGCCTGCCAACATGGTGAAACCCCTGTTCTACTAAAAATAGAAAAATTAGCCAGGCGCAGTGGCATATGCCTGTAATCCCAGCTACTTGGGAGGCTAAGGCAGGAGAATCGCTTGAACCCTAGAGGGAGAGGTTGCAGTGAGCTGAGATCACTCCAGCCTGGGCGACAGAGTGAGACTCCACCAAGCAAGAAGAGAAGAGAAGGGGAGGGGAGGGGAGGGGAGGGGGAGAGGAAGAGAGGAAGAGAGAGAGAGAAAGAGAGAGAGAGAGAGAGAGAAAGAAAGAAAGAAAAAGAAAGAGAAAAAGAAAAAGAAAAAGAAAGAAAGAAAGAAAGAAAAGGCAATAAAGGGAGACTCTGAAGAACAAAAACCAAATCACTGCCTCACATGGAAAATTAACCGTTTTTGATTATCTAAGTAGAAGGGATTTATTGAAATCCGTTTTGCCTGTTTTTTGTTTTTGAGACAGAGTATCGCTCTGTCGCCCAGGCTGGAGTGCAGCGGAGTGCAGCAATCTCAGCTCACTGCAACCTCCGCCTCCTGGGCTCAGCCTCCTGAGTAGCTGGAACTACAGGCATGCACCACCACACCCCCCGAATTTTTGTATTTTTTATAGAGATGGTGTTTTACCATGTTGCCCAGGCTGAATTCCTGGGCTCAAGCAATCTGCCTGCCTCAGCCTCCCAAAATGCTGAGATTACAGGCGTGAGCTATTGCGCCCAGTCTGGCCTTTTAAAAATTTTATTATCATCTATATAGTGATGATATCCATGTTGAACAAGGTGCTGCAGGTTGATAAACATGAAAATCAATCACAGGTCATCTTTCATCTGACACATGGGCTGTAAATCTTTGGCTCATCTGTCCCTTTTCTTTACAAATGTGTCCCTTCTGGTTTTAAATTTTGTTTTATGTTCTTCTCAGGTACAGAATTTACGACCTTCCAAACACTATCTATACCAAACCTGTATGGAAAAGTGTGAATCCACAAATCGAAGAGACTGTCCAATTTGCAGCCTTAACTGCATCTCAGGAGTTTCTGAATTATCTGCAGACAAATGCCCTTATTGTTGACCTATGGGGCCTTCAAGGCACCTTGCTCACGTATTCTCTCATCAGATACACCATACATTGAGGGCTGCAGAAGAGGCAGAGGAGCGAGGTAGTCAGGGTCCTAACAGCGGTGGGCCAGAGCCATCTGTTCCCCTGGGCTCCCGGGCTCTCGTCCAGCAGGGTGGTTACTTTAACAACTTCTCACACGACACTGGAGCTGGGCGACTGGGATGTTTCTTTCTTTGACTCTGTGTCTCCCCACTACAGAAGGCTGCACCGAGCTGAGCTGCTCTCAGCTGGGCCTCATGGTCACAGGTGAAGGCCACATCCTGGTAGACACCAAGAAAATTTCCACTGTGAAGGATCCAAGCCAGGTGTGTACATATGACATTAAAATGGGCATCCCAGGTGGCTAGAAAATCTCTGACAGCTGCTTGATGTTCCTTCCCCCTTAACAAATGTTTTCTTTATTTACTCCTGTGTACCCTGAGGTGCTTAAACCCTGCTCACCATACACACACCCCCGTCCCATTTGATTTTCCCATGGTAGCAAACATTGCTGGTCTCAAAGGATATGCAGATGATACAGCAAAAGATGAAACTGACATGTTTTCTCGTAGGCGGCCTCAGACCAGATACCAGAACTTTATCTGAAGCTGCTCAAGCTAGAGCAGGAGACAGAGCTGCTCAGGAACATCAACAGAGCCCTGAGAGAGGAGAACGTGCTTCTCAAAGAATCACTTGCGAAAACTGCTTCTGGGCAAGGTGAGAGGCTGCTCCAGGCTTGGCTGTTTAGCTTATTCCTCGCCTCCTACATTTGGGATGTGTATTTGTCTTTTAATAAACAAACTTTTAAATGAGTTAATTCACATCTTGTTTCATAAACAGAAAATGCAGGACATTTCTTTTCTTCTGCCCTGTGAGATTTCTCATTTCCCTTGGATGGATCCAAACTGGTGCCTGATAAATGCTGATGTAGTAGAATGCCACCAAAATAAGTAAGTATAGCGATGCCCAAAGAAAGAGAGCCATACATCAACGCTGCCTTTTCTTTCCGCCTCAGCCCAGAAGCCTTCCGACACTCTGAAGGTCAGCGGGATGACTGCGCAACTGCCCTCCGCCAGGGAGACGAGTCAAATGTGCACACAGCAAGCCGGCTCCGACCGAGAACTCGCCCGGGCTCTGAAGGTGTTCTACCAAAGCATGCACACGGCAAGAGGGCAGCTTTTCAGACTCAGACGGTATAAACCTCCTGTAAGTAACTGGAATCCCGGGAGCACACAGAATTTCTTTCCATCCAATTTAGACATTTGATGTAACTGTACTTCCTGAGCTTGGAGATGTGTGTGCTGATGCGGAAGAGCAAGGCGAGGGGGCCTTGCTTGACCTGCTCTGTGAGCGCGAATCTACCGCCCTCTCAGGCCGCCATCCGTCTCTGCTCTGACCTTTTTATTTTAGTGCCACATCCGGCTGCTTCCATGCAACCATGTCACTGCATGATTGAAATCCATTCACTTTACAATACAATATACAGACTACCCTGTTCGGTTTATCATTATAAAACCAAATGTAATTCATCATATTAAGAGACTACAAGATAAAATAATTTGATGACTTCAACAGATGCAGAAAAAACATGTGACCAAATTAAACATCTTATGACAATAAAAATTCTTGGCAAACTAGGAATAAAATGGACATTCCTTAATCTGATAAAGGCAATCTTAAGACAAACACACAGTGGACAAAATGCTTAGTGATGAATGACTGAAAGCATTTCCATTCAGATCAAGAGGTCAGGAACGCCAGCTTTCTTGACATCTGTCCTTTAGGTGCTAACTAGTGCAGTAAGGCAAGAAATACAAAGTATGATTGGAAAGGGAAAGAAAAGTAATTACAATAATAGCATACACTTATGTAACACTAAGTGCTTTACATTTACTGACTCGATTCTCGCAGCAACTCTATGAGGCAGGTACTATTATTCACCTTATTTTACAGTTCATGGAACATGTTTAAAGACACATCACTAGGCCGGGCGCGGTGGCTCACGCCTGTAATCCCAGCACTTTGGGAGGCCGAGGTGGGCGGATCACGAGGTCAGGAGATCGAGACCATCCTGGCTACTAAAAATACAAAAAATTAGCCGGGCGCGGTGGCGGGTGCCTGTAGTCCCAGCTACTCGGCAGGCTGAGGCAGGATAATGGCGTGAACCCGGGAGGCGGAGCTTGCAGTGAGCCGAGATAGCACCACTGCACTCCAGCCTGGGTGACAGAGCGAGACTCCGTCTCAAAAAAAAAAAAAAAAAAAAGACACATCACTCATCTGTGGCAGGGCTGAGGTCCAGACCCCAGTTCCCAAGTCTATACTCTCCCACCACACTGCGCTGCCTCTAGTATTATCCCAGATGACATGCTTGTATAGACAGAAAATCCCCAAGAATTTATAAATGAATTACAAAGTTGCTGGATACAAAAATCAAGATTTAAAAATTAACTGTATTTGAATATAACAGCAGCAAGCAGAAAATTACTTTTAAAATAAAAGACACCATTGATAACTGCATCAAATATATGGAATACTTAGGCCTATAGCTGACATTAAATATGTAAGAGTTGTATGGAGAAAATTTTAAAACTTATTTGAGAGATGTTTGAAAGGATATAAATAGATAGAGAAATTGACATCTCTCTGTGGTTTGGAAGATTTGTTACTGTACATCTGTCAACTCTCCCCCAAGAGTCAGTGTAATTCCAATGAAATGTAATATAACCTAACAAGATAATTCTACAATTTGTATGGAACTGCAAAAGCAAAACCTAGCCAGGATGAGAGCAGACCCAAGAAGAGGACAGAAACACTTGCCCTACCTGACATCAACACTTCATTTCAATGCCACTGTAACAGAGGCAGTAAGGTATGGTGTTGGCCCAAAGATAGATAAATCACCAAAGAAAAAGAACAGAAACTCAGAAACAGATTTATTCAGGACTACAGACTTGATATACAAGCAAGAGGAACTGCAAATCAATGTGGCAAGGATGGACTTTTCAATAAACAGTGCTAGGGGAATTAGGAATATGTATGGGGAAAAATGAAACTGGATTCCTATCTAAAACTACCCCAGAAATCAATTTCAGGTGAGAATTAAAGAGCTAAATGTGGAAGGCACAACCCTAATGCTTTTATTTATTTATTTATTTATTTATTTATTTATTTATTTAAGTATTTTAAAAATAGAGATGGGGTCTTGTTATGTTGCCCAGGCTGGTCTCGAACTCCTAGCTTCAAGCGATCCTCCAGCCTCAGCCTCCCAAAGTGCTGGAATCACAGGCATCAGCCACCACGCCCTGCCTCTAATACTTTCAGAAGATACTTTAAGAGGTTGTCTTTATGACCACACAGTGGAAAAGGATTTCTTACGCATCACACACACACACACACACACACCCACCCCTAGCTTTAAAGAGGGAGACTGGTAAGTTCAGCTGAATTAAAATGGTGAACTTTGTCCATCAAAAGACACCAAATGAAAGAGCCAGAAGGAATGGGAAAAGTTCTTTGTAACACATTTAACATAGAATGAACTAATATCCAAAATAAAGAACTACTACTACCCAAAAAGAAAAATAGACAACCCAGTAGAAAAAAAAAACGGTCAAAAGATTTGAACAGGAACATCACCAAAGAGGAGACTAAAAATGCCAATCAATACATGGAAAAGTGCTTCATCGCATTAATAGTTTGGAAAATACTACCTGATACCACCGTGAGATACCATTATTAACCTTCCGTACTGGCAAAAACTGAAAAGCCTGACAATATCAAGTTTTGGTGGAGACATGAAGTAACAGAAACTCTCACGTATGGCTGAGAGGAGTATAAACTGGCACAACCATTTGAAAATTATTTGGCATTTACTTATTAAAAGCTGAAGATACTAGAATCTAGAAGCCTGCAATTCAGCTCTTCCCTCCTTCACGGGCGAACTGGTTCTGCAGAGACTCAAGCCCTAATGCCTCAGGCAGAGGTTCTCAAGGTGAGCCCTATGGCCTGGCAGCTTCAGCAGCATCTAGGAGCTTGTCAGAAATGCAAATTCCAGGGCCCCACCCCAGACCTACTGAATCAGAATCTCTGGGTGTGAGGCCTGGTAACATGTGTTTCAACAAACCCTCTCCATGATTCTGCCTTCAAGTTGGAGAACCTACTGCACTGAGGCATCTGGCGTATGAAATACGCTCACTCTGTCAGACACATCTAGGACGGCACTAGTTACACAGCATTCTTGAAAGAACAGAGAAAATAGTTCTTCAGACCACTTCTGTTCTGTGGTTCAGATGAGGGGCCAGTTGAAAAACACGACCGCAATCTTAGTTCATGTGCACTGCTGTTCTAAAGCCCTCTTCCATAGTAGCCCCAAACCGGAAACATCCCTAATATACGTTCACAGAAGGCGGTAAATGTTGGCCCCTCTATGCTGTGTAACACTACAGTGCCATGAAAATAATGAACAACAGCCACAGGCAACACGAACAGTGTCCCAATAGTGATGGAAACCAAGTTACGAAAGATGACATCCAATGTGATTCTATAAACACCCAAAGAGGGCAAAATAGACTGTTCAGGGATATACTCCAGGTGGCAAAACTACTGAGAAAGGCAAGAAAACGGGGACCACACAAGTCAGGCTGGCAGCTGCTTCTGGGACGGGGAGGAGGTGACAGGAGGCGTTCCAGGCAGTGGGCTCTCTAGAGCAGGTGTGTTCACTTCATGCCGGTCAATACATTTAGGGTACTTTTCTGGTCTACGTATCTCAGAATAAAAAAGAATAACTGGTTAAATGAAAGACCCCATAAACAGAGTTTCAAATAAACCACAGCCTGGAAAATATATTAGTATTATTTAGCAAGCATTAGTATTCAGAACAAACAATTACTTTTAAGATAAAAAAGATAATATGTTGGAAAGCACATTAGAAAAAAATCGGCAAAGGATTTGAACAGGCATTTCGCTAATACTCAGGGAAACAGAAACTGAATCCCGGTGCCGCGTCCTACTACCTGCTCTCTGCCGTTCGCATCTGCAGCCAGTGCGGTGCCATCTCCTCCACCATCTGTCTCCAGGACTCTGCCCCAGGCCATCCCCAGTTCTCAGGGGCACTTGTTCCACCGGTCAGGGGAAGCACTGGCAAAACCCTACCAATGGGAGAGCTCCCACATCCACTGGCTCCTTAAGACCCCTTTAGTACTCCTTTGACAGTCTAAAACACTGTGTAAGTAACATTCCAACTGAAAATATCTGAATTACCTCGCTCGTTTTCCCTACTGGCAGTAACTTAGGGTCATCTGAAACACAGGCGCTCCGAGGTGACGCTCTGCCTCTGCTAGCAGCTTTCAAATGCAGTTTTCTATCCCTGAGGGGAACTTACTGGGCACCCCACTCACGTACACACAATAGTCTTTACTCTGATGACATGAAGTCTATCACTATCATTTTTTTCACTTCTTTTTTTAGGAAGATGATCAAATGCTTCGACCATTCGTAAACCAACGGTCACAGATGTTTAAGGATTTGGGGGATCTACTTGAATCCAGCTTGTGGAAACTGAAAAAGGATGTTGCTCTTATAGTGAAAAAGAAGAGAGAATATTTACTGCATGTCAAGTAGTGAAGACACACCAACTAAAAACTGAAGATATTCAAGCTTCAAGTTGTGAAGATGATTTGTGTAGCTAACAAGCTTACCTCGTTTCCCACTTACTTTACCTATTTCTTCTACCAGTTTTAAGCAAAATCTTCTTTCCATGTGATTGTAAATCATCTCTGTAACCTAAAGGCTGCTTGAATGGCCCTCCGTTCCTGACGCATAGAGGGGAACCACACACACTGGGGTCTATTTGAGGTTGGAGGGTGGGAGGAGGGAGAGGGTGAATGATTAGCACTCGGAGCTCTGGGATCAGACTGCCGAGGTGAAATCCTGGTTGAGTCCATCACTTACTAACTGCAGGATTTGGGGCCACTGACTTGCCCTCTCTAAGCCCCTCTTTCCTCATTTGTTTTATGGGAAGGATAACAGTATTTATTGCAAATGGTTAATGAACGTAAAGCACTTAGAACAGTGCCTGAAACACAGACGTGATTGATAAGCATTCACCATTAATATTTTTATGGTAAACAGTTCAAAACTTCAAATGAAGCTCTTTTATCTATATTGCTTGCTGTCAGACCTACAGACAATGGTTATTTCATGTCTCTCATTTTGTATCTTGCTCTGAGCAAGTTTGAATTCTACCTCTACTTATTATTCTCTTCTCATAAGTTTATCTGAAATACTGTTATGTTCGATTTTTTCAGCAGCAGGAGTGCCCGTATGATGGGACCTTTTCAGTGTAGGGTCTGCAGTTCAAGGATTATAACTGTTAGTGAAAGCTCTGTTAGGAGTTAGTCTATCTTGAAGCCAATCTTGATTCCACAAATTAACTGATGGGTGTTAGTCAAGGATATGATAAAAAGCTCAACACCACTGATCATTAGAGAAATGCAAACCCAAACCACAATGAGACACCCTCTCACACCAGTCAGAATGGCTATTACTAAAAAGTCAAAAAATAAAAGATGCTAGGCTGGACATGGTGGCTCATGCTTGTAATCCCAGCACTTCGGGAGGCTGACGCAGGCGGATCACCTGAGGTTGGGAGTTTGAGATCAGCCTGACCAATGTGGAGAAGCTCCGACTCTACTAAAAATACAAAATGAGCCGGGCATGGTGGCACATGCTTGTAATCCCAGCTAATCGGGAGGCTAAGGCAGGAGAATCACTTGAACCCAGGAGGCAGAGGTTGTGGTGAGCCAAGATCGTGCCATTGCACTCCAGCCCAGGCAACAAGAGCAAAACTCCGTCTCAAAATACAAACAAACAAAACACAGATGCTGGCGAGGTTGCAGCGAAAAAGGAATGCTTACACACTGTTGGTGAAAGTGTAAAGTAGTTCAACCGTTGTGGAAAACAGTGTGGCTATTCCTCAAAGACCTCAAAACAAGTACCTTCCGACCCAGTAATCCCATTACTGGGCATATACCCAAAGGAATATAACTTGTTCTATTATAAAGGCACACACGTGTGTATGTTCACTGCAGCACTATTCACAATAGCAAAGACATGGAACCAACCTAGAAGTCCATCAACAGGAGACTGGATACAGAAAATGTGGTGCGTATACACCACGGAACGCCACGCAGCCATAAAAAGGATGAGATCATGTCCTTTGCAGGAACATGGATGGTGCTGGAGGTCATTATCCTCAGCAAACTAACGCCAACTAATGCAAGAACAGAAAACCAAACACCACATGTTCTCACTTATAAGTGGGAGCTAAGTGACGGGAACACATGGACAGAGGGGAACAACACACACTGGGACCTCTCAGAGGCTGGAGAGTGGGTGGAAGGAGAGGGTCAGGAAAACTAACAAATGGGGACTAGGCTTAATACCTGGGTGACAAAACAATCTGTATGACAAACCCCCTTGTCACTTTACCTATATAACAAACCTGCACATGTACCCCTGAACTTCAAAAAAAACAAAAACCTTTTGGGGCCAAAGACAGACTTCTTCTTCTTCTTCTTTTTTTTTTTTGACACGGAGTTTTGCTCTGTTGCCCAGGCTGGAGTGCAGTGGTGTGATCTCAGCACACTGCAACCTCTACCTTCTGGGTTCAAGCAATTCTCCTGCCTCAGCCTCCCTGAGTAGCTGGGATTACAAGGCACCTGCCACCAGGCCCAGCTAATTTCCGTATTTTTAGTAGAGACGAGGTTTTACCATGTTGGTCAGGCTGGTCTCGAACTCCTGACATCAAATGATACACCTGCCTTGGCCTCCCAAAGTGCTAGGATTACAGGCATGAGCCACCGTGCCCAGCCCAAAGACTTCTAATAACAACAGTGGTGATAATGTTGAAACTTTGTAAGTGCTTACACCATGTGCCAGGCACTAATCCAAGTGCTAACCATGTTAGCTCATTTAATTTTCACAATAATCCGATGAAGTTGAGTAACTTGCCTAGGCCATTGTAAGCACAGAGGCTGATGCCAGAGCCTGCATCCCTAACCATGATGGCCTACTGCCTGACGGTGCAGGACCATACCTGGGAGTCCTGGCTGATATGCAGAAAAAAATCAGGAAGGAGAAAATAAGGGGGTGACATCCTCACTCCTTGCTCCCTAAAATACGAAGTTAAGGAAGTCAAATGGGATGACGCTGAAGCTGCACTGGCAGGAGAGGCTGTCAAGGGCTCCAAAAAGGAACCTCTCTAGAAAGCCAAGGGAATCCAGGCTAGTGATTTCAGCTTAATAGCAGGGTCCAGGGATTCGTACGGGAGGCATGGGTTTTGCTTGCAGCTCAGGTCCTGACCACACACACAAGTGAACTGAAAAAACTGCTGTAACCGTGGAGCCCACATGTGGAGCACCTCGTGGTGACAGCCAGGACAGGGTCAGCAAAGGCCTCACAGAACCCTGGTAAGACTCTGTTAGTGAGACACAGCAACAGTAGAGGCTGGGCAGACTCAGTTCAAAAGACAGAAGCCATTCCTACTCCCAGTGGCCAGGCCGAGGGAAGTCTTTTGAACTGAGCCTCAATGTTTTTCACAATTAGCAGTTTACTCACCTGAGGTGAGTCATATACTTTCAGCAAATGGGAGCAGGCAGAACCTTGGGGGATTAAAAGGAAAATCAGGACGAGACACACACGTACCTCAAAGCCAGAGGATGGGGTCACACTGCTACCTTCAGAATCAGCGTCAACGCTCGAGCATACATTGCAAAAGCTAGAAACAGGGACAGGATAGCTTCACCTAGCGGTTCCCAAATGTGTATCAAAAACACGGAGGCTCCGACCTCCTGACCTCCTGAATGCAAACTCCTGGAGGCGCTGAGGAGCCGGGAGGCGCTGAGGAACCCGGAGGCGCTGAGGAACCCGGAGGCGCTGAGGAACCCGGAGGCGCTCAGGAGCCGGGAGGCGCTGAGGAACCCACTGCTGTTCTGTGACTCGGACGTGCAGCTCGTCGCGGGCTCGATTGCTCCGGCACCACTTTCTAATTTTAGAGCTGGTAAAGCCTTTCCTAAGGTCCCACAAGTTAGGGCACAGCTGAGGATCTGTATCTTGTGACGACCAGGCCAGGACAGAGGAAGCAGAGGTAGGCTGGGCAGTAGTACTGCCACCAAGCATCCCCGTCTTCGAGTTAGATGCCCCCCTTCTTCTTACAGGCAGAGCAGAAGGGTCTCCCAACACGAATCATAGTCCTAAATATTTCATGTTCCTCACTGTTTATAGAAATTCCATAAAGGAGTGGCTGTCTTGTTTAGTTAACGAACAACATGATCGCTCTGTATATATGTGTTTATTATATGCTTATTACAAAAGGAAAAGTCTTTTGCCTTATTTTAGGGCTTCCATGTAAAATCTAGTTAAAATACAAAAAGTAAATTAGAGAAAAATTCTGCTTAGGCAGTGGAAATTGACAGCAACTTACAAGCTGTATCCTTAAACCTAGTCACAGACATAGAATTAGGTAAAGATAAAATGATAAGCCCACTTATTGGCAAGAAACAGGTTAGGCCACTTAAGCAGCACGTTTCTACCACTATACAAATACGCAGGCAGGTCCAAACACTAAACCACCATTCAATTGACAACCCTTTATTTTTCAACTTAGGTAACAGTCCAAAATCAGTGTAGATGGGTGAAAAACTAGGCAAAAATAGCAAAGAGTGCAGTTTCATTTAGCAAAGGCTCAAGACAGCATGTGGAGACACTCACTGGAAGGTGGGATTCCCTTCCCGCTGCGGTAAGGCAAGCGGCAGCTCCTGTGGGACACTAACGCTGCTGCGCACCCTCCGGGAGCAATGCTGCTGCAGCACAGCATGGGCACTGCCTCCCCTTAGACCTGCCAGCTCATTCATCAACACCTACCAGGAACACATCAGTGAAAAATACGTCAAATATGAGTTCTCTCTTATAAGCAATAAAATCACAAAATCAGCTGAGATTTGAAATTTAGGGTAAGCTAGGACAATTTCCTGCTTTTTAATATATAGGTATTTTAGATTTGACAATCGTTTCCACATATACTCAGGCTTACAGAAGAGTTTCAAATATCAAACAGAGAAGCTGTTAATTCGCGCATGGTATGACTTCAGTTAATTCTTCCCGTGCTCAGACTTCAGAGCTGCTAATAACACTAAACTCAATACCGTGTTTGTTGAGTCTGTCAATCAACTTTGTTTTGGAAAAAGCTGCTCCAGGTGTGAAGACCCCGCCCCTAGAAAACAACAAGAAACAGTGCACTCAGCTCCTCTCCAGTCTCCTGTTTCACAGGCCTCACTATCAAATTGCTACAGAACCCATGAAAACCCGTCTTCTTGCTCATCACGGCTACCTTTGATTCCTTCCTAAAACCAGCCAAATGAGCAAGTAGCTATTAGTCAGGAGAAACCTGCACCACAGCCAACCCTATCTAGACTGGCTCCGTTCCTGGTGATCCTGTTTCCATTCTATGCCTGTGTCCAAGGCGCACACTGTGCGCCATCACCCTGAAGAACCGCTGTTGTTTATAAGGACAGTCCTCAGACTCGGGGGGATTAAAGAAAGACCCGAATGGAATAAATTTAGGTAATCAATTATTATTAAAGTGTAAACAGAACTTAAATTGGATGAAAAAGAAGTTTTTAAAAATATGATAGCTAACATTCATAAATGCTAAATATTTTCAAGGGGGACCTAAGTATTCGAAACAATTGTATATAGGTTTTACTATGTACAAATTTTACTTTTATTAATCCTGTTTTGGGTCATGCCCGATTTACTTCTCAGCAGCAGGACTCTGTTCATTTGAAAAGCTGGCCTCGTTTCAGGTGAGAGCTAAATGCTCCAGTAAGACAGTACGTCTGATCACCATCTAGCCAGGATCTCATGGTTCTGCTTATGCTGGTGTCAGGCAGGGTTAGCACTGCCAGCTGGGTGTAGTTCAGCACTGACTGGAGGCTCCTAGTAATACTACTTAACAACAGGGACCTGTTTTGTGTGGCTGGCTCTGGACTTGAGCTATTTTTATAAAGAGCTGAAGTTAACTTATGGCTCTCCGACTTTTCTGTCTCCTCTCATTTACCTCCACAGTTGTTCCTCTGGGACCAGCTCTGGGCTGGTAAGAAGCTGTCCTTCTCAAAGTTTTAATTTACCTATATTTTTGGAGCAAAGGAACTGAACTATAAATGCTTATGTGCAAACCCAAAGCCTGAAAATCAAATCAAAATAAGCTAAAATATAACACAGATAAAAAAGATATCTTCTGATTGGAAGAAAACCAAACTTACGCCTTAGGCAGATCAGAAGCATCATTTAGAAGAGTCATGGCTGCCTGGACCATAGCTATGGGGGTAGCCACATAGCCAGCCTCTGCAGAAAACAGTTGATCAAGGAAAAAGAAAGCATTCATGAAGTATCCATGCAATGACATCAAAAATCAAATGGTAGATTTTATATCTCACTCTAGGTGTGCAGATTTCTTTTCAATAGATACTCTAGTCACTTAACAAAAATAACATTTCTATAGTATTTATTAAGTGTTAGGAACTGTACTGTTTTAAATCTATTAACCTCATTTAATTTTCATAACAATTATTTAAGGTCAATATTATTTTTATCCCATAGAGAGAGAGGTTAAGTGACTTGCCCAAACTAACAGGTAGTGACTGAGCCAGAATCGCACCCAGGCAGCTGGTTCCAGAGGCCACACTCCCACCCACTGCACCGCACCGCACCGCACTGCTTCTTGACAATCACTGAAGCCAATGATCCTGGCCGATCCCTATCTGTATTCACACACTTCACTTAAAAACAACAACAAAAAAAACCCTCTCAATTTTTTTCTTAAAGAAAAATGACTAAACACGAGTAAGTTAAAAAAATGTTTATAAACAAATGGAACATTAGCATTTATAATCCTGTCAAATAATGAAAATACAATCAACTTACCTTAAAAAGTCAGGTGGGAATTTGAGAAAAGGGCAAGATGGAAACATACTATCATCTGGCTTGATTAAAATCCCCGCGGGCCAGGCATGGCAGTTCATGCCTGTAATCCCAACACTGAGGATTGAAGGCTGAGGCAGGAGGATTGCTCGAGCCCAGCCTAGGCAACATAGTGAGACCCCGTCTCAATAAAAAATAATAGCCTGTGACCTATCAGGGCTGACAGTAATTATACCACAGTTCACAAGTGGACCTGTCTGTCTCTGACAGTAATTATACCACAGTTCACAAGTGGACCTGTCTCTGCACAGTTCTCTAAAATGTATAGCAAAAGTTCTTGAATGTTTTTGGGCAACATTCTTTTAACAACCTATCAGAAGCCATTCCCTTCCCTTGAAAAGTGCACGTGTGCATACACATTTTACAAACAATGTCAGGGTGTTCAGAGACTAAAGAAATCCTAAACCACAGATTTGACTGATGTTATAATTACATTGCTTGCATATGAGACTCAAACAGGTAAATACCAAACAATCCCTTTTCCTATTAATACTAATTAAAACTTGCCATTCGGAATTATTGAATCAGGCTCCAAAAAAAGCCAGAGGGAAGGATGCACTAATAAAATTGGATTATATCAATAATTTCAATCTTCTTTTGACAGAATAATTTTAAGTTACTTAATTTGTACAAATGTATTTCTAAAACAAGTTTTAAAAAGAACATATTGTAATGGCATTCTACTTTACAGCTAAGGGTACAAGATTCCCAAGCATTCTTAAGTGATACGTGAAATACCTGGTCCTTTCACCTGCGTACAGATTTTGATATTTGGTTTGTTCTTATCAGTACCAATGCCTTGGCTGTATCCTTGACCAAAGAACGTCAACGTGAATGAGGCAGCATCGATCTGTGAAAGAGAAAGCAAAGGGCGCATTTCATAAATACGTCATTTCCTCCTGGAACATAGTAAAACCGACTATTCTATTTCAAGGGAGACATTTTCAACAGATGAAAACATTATTTTATCTGCCAGAATATCCTGTCATCATTTAAGCATGGAGCAAAAATTAATTCTTTGAAGCTGTAAGTTTTGAAGACTGATGTGATGCTGGGGGGAAGGGGAGTGGTAAGAAATAGGGAAGAAATAAAGATGAACTGGAAATAGTTTTTATTGGGGGACAGAATATAGAAATCTGGTTTTAGATACCTATTTGAGGCGATAAGACAAAAATAACCAGCAAGTAATGGAAATATGGGCCTGGAGTACAGGTATATAATTGTTCCATAATTGTTCCACTTAAAGATGTAAAAATTCGACTCAAAAAATTAAATTATAGAGGACTTATCCTAGCATGTTTCACAATCACTAAATTTAGGAATGAGGTGATAAAGAATTCAATCATGATACTTAATAAAAAACACATTTTTATTAAGTATTAACTAAGGGTCAGTGACCATGTTAGGCCCTGAGACATAAATATATGATCACTGCCTTTCCTGGAGCTTACAGTTTAATAGGAGGGAAGGGGGAGAGAGAGAGAACCAGATTAAATGACAATATGAGACACGAACTAAAACACACAGGAATAGCTCAGAGGAGGGTGTTGCTCATCTACCAGGCAGAGGGCGATGGTTCTGAAGTGTACACACACACACACACACACACACACACAAACACATTTTAATATCTTTTTTTAAAACCCAAAAAGTAGATGGATTCCAGAAAGGAGAACCCATTATTTAAAGGGAAGAAGGGATGCAATCGCATAGCCTTTCCAGAACATACAATTCAAGAAGTACAGACGAGGTCAGATACACAGGCCACACTTGTCCCCTCTCCTGCTATGGTGCCCACACTCATGGGTTCTAATCCTCCCTCAGGCTACACACACTATCCAACCCAGCATAGTCTCCGGGTGGCTCCTACCAATCAATCTCAAAGTTGGATGAAACATGAAACCGATGTGCTACCCAGAACTAGATCATGAAGGGTCTAGGACGGCCTCACATCTCTGAAGATGGACTTCCGGCCAGTTGTGCTCCAGGGGTGGGTACAAAAACCACTCAGATCTGGAACCTTCTTCCTTCCTCCACAGCAGTGATTCTCAACCCTGGCAGCACATCAGCGTCACTGGGCAGGTTTAGAAAGCCCCAGTGCCCAGGCTGCATTCCAGACCAACTGAACCAGAGTCTCTGGTCATCTGTTTTGGCTTCTCTTCCACAGTTGGGAACCAATGCTCTATGCTTTCAGGCCCCACTCCAGACCCACTGAATCAAACTGTCCAGAAGCAGGATGAGGGCATGTGTAGGTGAGAAAAGCTCCCTAGGTGATTCTTTTTATTATTATTATTTTTTTTTTGGAGACGGAATCTCGCTTTGTCACCAGGCTGGAGTGCAGTGGCATGATCTCGGCTCACTGCAAGCTCTACCTCCCGAGTTCAAGCAATTCTCCTGCCTCAGCCTCCTGAGTAGCTGGGACTACAGGTGTGCACCACCACGTCCAGCTAATTTTTGTGTTTTTAGTAGAGACGAGGTTTCACCCGCCTGCCTCAGCCTCCTGAAGTGCTGGGATTACAGGTGTGAGCCCCTGTGCCCGGCCATGATTCTGATATATGAAATCTCAGTTGAGAATCACTGATACAGCAGTGGGTCAGGACGGCCATGGTTCTGATACATGAAGTCTCAGTTGAGAATCACTGATAAAGCAGTGGGTCAGGAATATTTTATAAAGAAGGCAATGACAAGGTCAGATTTTCTGTCTTAGAAAGATCTCTTGGACAGCAGTGGGAAGAAAGAAAGCACAGGAAGGCTATGAAAAGTTGAAGCAAGAGACGGAAGCCTGCACTACCAGCCACGAGCCGGAAGCCTGCACTATCCACAAAGTAAAACAGCAACCCAAAGAATAACAGAAAATATTTTCTAGTCCTTTTGTTCATTTTTGAATTGGGTTGTTTGTTTTTTGTTGTTGAGTTCTAGGAGTTCTCTTTATTTTCTGGATATGAATCTTCTGTCAAATATATGATTTGAAAATATTTTCTTCAAAGAAGACATACAAATGGCCAATAACTGCAAATGAAAAGATGTTCAACACTAATAATCATCAGGTAAATGCAAGTCAAAAATACAGTGAGACACCTCCTCGCGGTCACTACAGAAAATAACATGTCGGTGAGGAGGCGGAGAAACTGGAACTCTCGTATCCTGCTGGTGGGAAGGCAAACGGTGCAGCAGCTCTGCAGAACAATTTAGTGGTTCCTCGAGAAGTTAAATATATAATTTACGTATGGTCTAGCATTCCATTTCTGAGTATATGCCCAAAAGAATTTAAAGCAGAATCTTGAAGAGGTTATCTGTACACCCACGTTCGCAGCAGCATAACTGGCAATAGCCAAAAGCTGGAGGCAACCCACGTGTTCACTGATGAATGAATGGATGCACAAAATGTGATCCCAACAGGCAACAGACAATCATTCACCCTTAAAGAGGAAAGAAATTCCAACATATGCTACAATGTGGATGAACCTTGAAGACCTTATGCTAAGTGAAATAAGCCAGTCACAAAAAGACAAAGACTGATTCCACTTACATGAGGCACTTGGAGTCATCAAATTCAGAGAGACGGAAAGTGGAATGTGGCTGCCAGGGGCTGGGGGAAGGGGAATGAGGAGTTACTGTTTAATGGGTGTAGAGTTTCAGTTTTGCAAGATGAAAAGTGTTCTGGACATGGATGGTGGTGATGGCTGCGCAAAAATGTGAATGTACTTAATATCACTCAACATTTTAAAATGGTTAAGATGGTAAATTTTATGTTTTGTGTATTTTACCACAATAAGAAGAAAAAAGAGGCTGGGCGCGGTGGCTCACGCCTGTAATCCCAGCACTCTGGGGGGCTGAGTCGGGTGGATCACGAGGTCAGGAGTTCAAGACCATCCTGGCCAACATGGTGAAACCATGTCTCTACTAAAAATACAAAAAAATTAGCCGGGCATTCCTGCACAGTGCTTACGTTAAGTGCACAGGTGGGGGGATTAGCCTTGTACAAGGGAATATATCATCCAGAGAGGAGGAAAGAAGTCAAGATGGGAACAGTGATGATAGGTCTGAAGGTAGGAATTTGAGGGGATCCAAAACAGTGCTCTCAGTTATTTTAGTGAGGTAGGAGTTGGGATAATTTGCAGATAGGGAAGACAGCTGCAGTTGGGTAGATTTTGAAAAAAGCCACTGAGAGGAAATAAGAGGCAGGACTAATGAAAAGGAAAAGAATCAGCAAGTGATGCTAACATTCCACAGAGGGGGAAATGGGAACCTGCTGCTACCATCTGTTCAGCAGTGGGATTTCCCCCGGGGTGCCTGGTGTCAAGGAGATGAAAGCTAATGACCCAAGGCCTGAGCCAGGGTTGGGATCTGTGAGCCAAATGGTAGAAAATGAGGCAGTCCTATTGTTAGAGATACTGGACACACAGAAATTCACTTGATCCACCATCGGAATCCAGGGGGTGTGGAAGAGGAAGTGAAACTGGGGGCAGAGGCGGCACAGAGGAAAAGCTAACAGAGGAGAAAAACGAGGAGGAAAAATATTTGAGATTTCCAGAAGTGAAGAGAACATAATTTCTGGAGCTAAATGGCTGGGTTCTCATCCCAGCTGGGGCATGTACTAGCTGGAGAAACTTGGGCAGGTTTCTTAGCCTCTGTGTGCCTCAGTTCTCTAATCCGTGAAATGGAGATAATAATAATACCTACATTCAAGGGTGTTTGAAAAGATTCAATTATCTAATTTACATAAAGCACTTAAAAGAGTGTCTGAAACACAGTGCCCTGTCAAGTGTTAGATGATACTGTCATTGCACTGAGGAAAAGTAAAAACAAAGAAAAATATTATTTTAGTGTCTGAATACAAAAGAAAGGATTACCTGTTTTTGTGTTGGGCCTTGTTTTGAAAAATAGCCAAAGGAGAAGAACCATGGGAACTAAAGGAAAAAACAAAAAACAGAAAAACACCTCAGTGATATTTTTTTAAAACCCATGGAAAATACTTCTAATACAAATAATCTAATTTCATAAAATCTTACTTACTTTTATGAGAAGTTGCCTTCCAATTCCAAACCTCACAAAGAATAAAAAGAAAAGTCCTGCAAACATCAGCTTAATAACAGAGGTGATTCCTCCCACAGTTACGTAAGCAGCATACTGAACCTGGATGATGGAGAATACAAAGTTAGAACAGTACTCCCTGCATTTTAGACCAAGTAATACAAGAATGTTAGCTACCTGTACCTTTCTCTTCCATCACAAATGTGGAACAAAAGCAGTTTCCACTTTACAAATGCATTATGTTCTGAAACCCTGTTCAGAAACCAGACACTGGGAGCCTATTCTCTGTCTTGTTTGTCAGACCTGGTGAACAGGAAGTGTGATTGTCTACTTTTTAAAGAAAATTGTTTATAAACAGTAATTAGCTTCCCCTATTTGGACACAAAAATCTACATAATCCCTAATGTATCTGAGCTTAGCAATCATGCATTACAGAATGCAGAGAATTTCCTAGGAGAAAATGCCCTCCACCTTTTAACTTGAAATATAGTTTCCTCCTGAAGTCTCGGCAATGAAAGCAATTACTTTCCTCACCAAAAGCAGCAGGACGGCACTCCAGGTGTGGCAAGGAGAGAAGGACAGAAAGAGTTCCAGACATTTCCACAAGCAAAAGAGTTTCTAGCAACTGAAACGCTAAACAGGGATTCTGGGGTGCTTATGACAGCAGGATTTCCCATACTGAATTTGCTGCTATTGTGTTACATTAAAAAGATATTCAGCAGCCAGATCTGAAGCAAAAGACAAGGCTGTAAAATACAAAATGTTCTACCCTAATGATTCTGTGTATTTCCAGAGGCTGAAACGTATTATTTAGCTCTTCCTTTTTCTGCCTTATGAACAAAAATATCCCACACTGAATAGATAGGGGAACTGTAACACACACAGAATATTCTTTATTGATAAATAAACCATATATACTTACTGGTGATTCCTCTAAATTTTCATACAAGTAACGTTGAGTCCTCTTCACAACAGACACATCAGATCCCATAAAAGGAATGGAATAACCTTTGAGTTCCCGACAATAAGAAATTGGCCACCTGCAAGACAGGCCTATGAATATTTTGCATTTCCTGCAGTTACAGCTTTGGCTGGTAAATGTCTGAATAAGCAGATCAGTGGCCGGGCGCGGTGGCTCATGCCTGGAATCCCAGCACTTTGGGAGGCCAAGGCAGGAGGATGACTTAAGGCCAGGAGTTTGAGACCAGCCTGGGCAACAAAGAGAGACTCTGTCTCAAAAGGAAAAAAAAAAAAAAAAAAACCAGAATGCTCCTTTCAACAGCCCAACCCTAAATTCTCATCTCTGAACTCCTCACATATGTCCTGCAGTACAAAACTAAAGTACATTTTTAAAAAAGAAAAAAAGTTCTCACATAAAATTTAGTTGACAGTTAATTTCTACATTGATAGGCAAAAGTCATAAAATTCACTTATTTCCTAGGATTCAAATGTTTTATTATATATGAAGTACTTAAGCTTATGGTAATGTATTAATTATAACTTATTTATCTGTGAAAACAATTCTGAACTTACTACAAAATAGTCCCCAAGCTTTTCTTAGTAACATACTTTATTAATAGCCAACCCAACAACAATATACTTAGACTACGTATATAAAAAATGGATTTTAAGTAAATATACCTTCTCTTCAATTTTGGACCAATGAGTGGGACAGGTTTCAGATTTGACGCATTTCGTAGTTTTCTCAAATTACTCTGATCTCCAAAACCATAAATTGCTGACTTCCAGGTACCATCATGAATGCTCAACCCCTAATAAAATATTTCAAGAGTTAAAGAAACGTGTCTTAAGGGATAGTTACAAACAATATTTCACTTATATTTGGACAAGACATAATCCCTTATTTAATAATCTTGAGGTGAATTTTCATGACCAGCTAGGGAGCAGTCACATTCATTAGCTCGATCATACTCAATATTTACACCAACAGAAGCCCTTTCTTTCCCCCTCCTATCATTCTTTATATTCTGTAATAAGTTACTTAGTTTTACTTCACCGATTTTACTCAGCTAATTGACCATATTCCTTTAAGATCAGCCACTCTAATCCTTTTTTTTTTTCTGCCCCATATGATCTGCAGAATAGCCACTCTAATCCTCTCTCGATCCTACACAAACTCCTCGACATTTCCGGATATGTCCGTGTGCACATTTATGCATACATACACTGTGTACTGTGCATCTCTCCATCCTGCTACACCTGGATCCCTGTCTACCTCCAACACCTCTTACTCCAGCCCCAAGTTATAGATCTGTCTTCCTACAGAAGTCTTGGTAAAATAATCTTTTAAAACATTTAAAGTTCACTAATATGATTTGTATTTTAATTGCTTTCCTCAGTCCCTTGATTTCTTTTTGGTATCATAGCCAGTGCAGAGTCCTTAGTATTTGCTTGATCTTACTCAGACTCTCATTTATTCACTGATTTTTCATCCTTTCATGAGACTTTGGGCTGTCAGTGCCTTCCATTCTACCAATACTCTTTACACCTTCCCCAACCCTTACCCCCAGCGCCACCGAGAAACAAGTGGCTGAGATGAGACCCCAGGAGAGGACATGACCTCTGAACTTACTATCACAGCGCTGGCCTTTTTTTTGAGACAGAGTCTCACTCTTATCGCCCAGGCGGGAGTGCCAATGGCACGATCTCAGCTCACTGCAACCTCCACCTGCTGGGTTCAAGCAATTCTCCTGTCTCAGCTTCCTGAGTAGCTGGGATTACAGGCGCGTGCCACCACGCCCGGCTAATTTTTGTATTTTTAGTAAAGACAGGGTTTCACCATGTTGGCCAGGCTGGTCTTGAACTCCTGACCTCAGGCAAGCCACCCGCCTCGGCCTCCCAAAGTGCTGGGATTGCAGGCGTGAGCCACTGCACCTGGCCTAGCGCTGACCTTTCTTTCCCAACCTCTAGGTGGGCCTTTTAATTCTCTATTACATGAATAAACTTCATTTATTATATTGATTGTACATCATTGTATTATGTCCTTCCTTCCATGTTGTTTACATTGTTTAGGTGAACAGAGTAATTCAGAAAGATTCAAAACTAATTCTGTCACAAGATTTTCAAAGAGGGATATCCGTGAGGCAGATATGACGGTACCTTTCATTGTTAATAAACAAACTAAGAGCAACAATAAAACCATCAAAAGATTCAGGTTTTCCTATCTCAGCTTTGATGATACTGAAAAGCAGAGATGCCAAATCTAACTTTCATTCTGGTACAGATTTATTTCTTCTGTTTTATTAAAACTACAACAGAACTAAAGTCTTAAAGGTTTGATTTGTTGTCTACTCAATCTGAGCCTAGCCAAAAGGGCCTATGTGAATCTACAAATGTGAAGATTCCAAGCACCAGGAGAAAACAGCTTTTTAAAAATCTAAAAATATTTTCTTATACGACTAAGCCATCAAAAATTACATTCAATTAAAAAAAAATTGCCTTTCACAGAAAAATATAGAGATGTACCTACTACAATTTTATTAAATTGTATATTGATATATGTTATGAAGCCAACGTACATGTAAACATCCAGGCCAAGAACTACAGGTGGCCAGCAACTAAGAAGGCCCTCCTTCCGTCCTGCCTTTACAGTAATCAAGAAAAATTCTTTTCTTTAGAGTTTAATCACCTCAGAATTCATCCCTAAGCATTACAATTAGTTTTGCCTGTTTCTAAGCTTTACAGAAATGCAATCAAGCATGATTTATTACTTAGCATTTGGCTTTTTATGTTTGAAATTGTGATGTCAGGATTTATCACGGGTTGTAAGTAACTCCTACACTGCAGCCAGCCTTTTGACTTTCTTACCCATGTGTTTTGGGAAACATTCTCAATTTTAAAAGTACACAAGTACATCACTTTTTCATTACATTTAATGCCTCTTTGTCTTTTTGTAGAAGCCATTCCCAACCGTGAGGGCTTCCATAATCCATCTAAACTTGATTTTTGTATAGGGTGCAAAAGTATGAATCCAATTCCATGTTTTCTCCAAGCAGACACTCAATTGTCCCAGCATCATCTCCTGAAAAGCCCCCTTCCTGTTCCTGCCGTCTTGAAGCCTGGAGGCCTGCTGGCAGGAGGAATTCTAAACGACAAGCATGTCTGGAAAGCTGTGGTCCAAGGCCATTTTGCTATGAGCGGGATCTCTAGAACCACAGGGCGGACACAGCTCTTCTTAACACTGAAGGTATTTATGGCTGAGATAAAATGAGATGTGATTTGGGCAGGAGATGCGCTAATGTGTACAAAGACTAATACTGACTCCTGGCAGCAAACCAGGCAAAACCACAGTAACGCGGAGAAAGGTGACGTGTGCCCACGGGCACAGTGGCACAAAGTGTGCCTAATTCCAGAGCAGCTTCCTGCTGAGGCCATAGGCATAGCAGCTCTGTGATGCTGTACGCCTCGAGGATCTGATCGAATGAAAAGTAAATAAATACAAATAAAAGTGGATTTGTAAAAAGAAAAGAAAAATGATAGGAAAAGCCCCTCCATCATATATCAAGGGTTTACCCTGACTTCATACCAGGTCTTCATACCCAGGAGTGTCTTGCTGCCTTTCTCTCTCTCGAGAATATCTTGCCTGTTCTCAGCCCTTTGAGTTTCCACACACATTTTAGAAACAGCTTGTCAAGATGCACATCAAAACAAAACAAACCAAAAAATCCGTTTGTGATTTTGATGGGAACTGTATGAGATTATAAACAAACTTGAAGAAAATTAACAACTACAAAATGGATTCATATTTTAATCCATGAATACGCTGGATCCTTCAATTTATGTCTTCTTTATGGCCCCTCAATAAACGTTTACAGTTTTCTTCACAGAAATCTTGTACACTTTCTATTACTTACTCTTAGGCACTTGATTTATTTAATGCTATCATAAATGGTCTTTTTTACAAAAATAATCACCTTCTAACCATAGCTGACATACAGAAATACCACTGATTTTTATATTAATTTCATATCCAGGAACAATAAAAACTACTGTGGAAATAAATGAAACAGAATAGAAAAACCAACAAAACCAAAAGTTGGTTATTTGAAGAGGTCAACAAAACTGATATATTTTAGCTAGGCAGACCAAAAAAAAAAAGAGGGAGAGAAAGAAAACCCAAACTACTAAAATCAGGAATAAAAGAGGGAACATTATTACCAACATTATCGAAATAAAAAGGAGTATAAAGGAATACTATGAACAAGTGTATGCCAACAAATTAGATAACCTAGGTGAAACGGACGCATTCCTGGGAAGACACTGTTATGGGCTGAATTGCATCCCCACCCAGAATCAGAAACTGAGATGTTGAAGACCTAACCCCCAGCACCTCAGAATGTGACCTTATTTGGAAAAGAGTTTTACCAGCAGTTCACAAAACTCTTGTATTAATGCTAATGTTATCTGCAAGTTCTTTTTAATTTTCTACATTCACAGTTATATCAGCCATCGAAAATAGTTTTGTTTCTTCCTTTCTAATCTATTTGCAGTTCATTTCTGTTTTCCCGCCTTACTCCCCCGACTAGGATCTGGCTGAAGTAATGATAATGGGCATCTGTGTCTTATGCCTGATGTCAGAGCAAAAGTTTTTAATGTTAAACACTGGGCATCACACTTCTTACAATTTTTGTTTGTTTTAAAGAGATGGGGTCTCTTGCTCTGACATTCAGGGTGGAATATAGTGGTGTGATCATAGCTTACTGCGGCCTTGAACTCCTGGGCTCAAGCTATCCCTGCCTCACCCTCCAAGTAGCTGAGACTACTGGTGCACACCACCACACCCAGGTTGTTACAGCTTTTTAAAAAAAAATCTTCCCTGCTATTGTTAGTTTGCTGTAAAAATTAAAAAAAAAAATTTTTATTATTATACTTTAAGTTCTAGGGTACATGTGCACAACGTGCAGGTTTGTTACATATGTATACATGTGCCATGTTGGTGTGCTGCACCCGTTAACTCGTCATTTACATTAGGTGTATCTCCTAATGCTATCCCTCCCCCGGTCCCCTCCTCACAACAGGCCCTGGTGTGTGATGTTCCCCTTCCTGTGTCCAAGTGATCTCATTGTTCAATTCCCACTTATCAGTGAGAACGTGGTGTTTGGTTTTCTGTTCTTGCGATAGTTTGCTGAGAATGATGGTTTCCAGCTGCATTCATGTCCCTACAAAGGACACAAACTCATCCTTTTTTATGTGCTGTAAATTTAATCATGGATATTACATTTTATCTATCTACTTTTCTCTACTGACATGATCATATGATTTTCTAACTTTAGCCTGTAATGAGGTAAATTATAGATTATATAGTGCCAAACCTTGCGTTCCTGCTCTAAAACCAGTTTGGTCAAAATATATTATTCTGTGTATATATCGCTATTTTTAATTTACTAAATTTTGTTTAGGATTTTTACATCTATGTTCCCATGAGACTAGACCGAACTTTTCCATTATGGAATTGCTCTTGCAGGGTTTTGAAATCAAAGTTACGCTAGCCTTGTCCACTGAATTCATTCAACAAACAACTATTGAGATGTTATTATGTGACCAGTACTGTTCTAGGTGTTCAGTGAATTAAATGAGGACGATCCCTCCTTATGCGGTGCTCGCATTTAGAGACAGTGATAAAGCTAACAGAAAAGGTCATATCTAGAATTTAGAAGGTGGGAAGCATCACAGCAGAAGAGAAAAAGGACAGCAGATAACATGAACTGCTAGTGCTAGGCAAGGGAGGTGGTTTGCAATTTTAAATAGGATGGTCAGGGCAGGCTTCAGTTAGGAAAGTGACATTTCAGAAAAGACGTGATGGAGGTGAGGGAGCTAGGCATGCAAATATCTGGGAGAACTGTTTGCAGGCAAAGGAAACCGCCAGTAAAAAAGCCCTAAGGCAGGAGTGTGCAGGTGTGTTCAAGGAGCAGAGCAGAAATCAGTGTCAATGGAGAACAAACGGGCAAAGTGTGGGGGAGAAGGCTGGAGAGGTCACTGGGGCCAGATCGTTCACAACCATTCAAACTACTGTAAGGACCAGGCTTTCTTTCTGAATGCAGCAATTCTGAGCTGAGGAGTGACACGGTCTAGATTATGTCTGAAAAGGATCACAGTGGCCGTTATGTTGAGCATAGACTGTAGAATAGGTGGTAGCAAGGGAAGTGGTTTAAAAAAAAAAAAAAAAAGGGGGTTGGATTCTGACATGTCTTAAGGTAGAGTCAACAAATTTCCTGACAGGTTGCCAGGTCTGGCACTAGACTGCTGTTCTGCAGCTACTCCTTATCCTTCTTCTCTTAAGCTTTTTATTTACACATAAAAACTTGTAGCTGGGAGTGGTGGCACGCACCTGTAATCTTAGCTATTCAGGAGGCTGAGGCAGGAGAATCGCCTGAACCAGGGAGGCAGAGGTTGCAGTGAGCTGAGATCGTGCTACTGCACTCCAGCCTGGGCGACAGAGTGAGACCCCATCTCAAAAAAAAAAAAAAAAAGAAAAGAAAAAAATTGAATCATAGACTGATTCTGATTGCTCTTGTCAAAGGCAAGTATCTTGGGCCCCCAAAATCACTAAGGAAAACTCTAGCTGAAAACTGCTTAGGGCAAACCTGCCTCTCATTCTATTCAACGGCTCACTGAGATAGATGCATATCTGACTGCCTCCTTTGGAAAGGCTAATCAGAAACTGGGAAGAATGTAACCGCTGTGTCCCACCTGTCTGTGACCTGGAAGCTCCGTCCCCACTCCCAGGCTTCCTGCCTTTGCTTCAAGCTGTCCCGCCTTTCCAGACCGAACCAATGTACTTCTTACATGTAGTGACTAACGTCTCATGTCTCCCTAAAATACAGAAAACCAAGCTGTGTCCTGACCACCCTGGGCACACGTCGTCCCGACTTCCTGAGGCTGCGTCACGGGATGGGTGCGTCCTCAACCTTGGCAAAATCAACTTTTTTTTCTTTGAGATGGAGTCTTGCTCTGCCACCCAGGCTGGAGTGCAGTGGTGTGATCTCAGCTCACTGCAGCCTCCGCCTCCTGGGTTCAAGTGATTCTCCTGCCTCAGCCTCCAGACTAGCTGCGATTACAGGCACCTGCCACCACACCCAGCTATTTTTTTGTATTTTTAGTAGAGATGGGGTTACACCATGTTAGCCATGTAGGATAGAATAAATTCCTCTTCAAAGGTTTCAGCCTGTAAATTGTTAAGTACAATGAGTTCTGAGATCCTCTCCAAGAACCAACGTATCAGTATGTTCCACTCCCCTGTTCTTTGTTCTTTAAAGTTTAACTTTCTTGTTCTTTACGTCTCCCTGTCCCTAGTTTCAGTAAACAACCTCCTCCTAGCCTCTATCACCTGCTCTGACCTTAGTTACCCTTGGTCACCTGCTCTGTTCTTAGTCATCCTGAGCCACCTGTTCCATAACTGCTCGTACCCCTGCTCTCTTTAAAAGAGCCAATCAGAATTAGCTTAGACTGTGCAGTCCAACCCTAGCCAATAGCAGAACAGCACAGCAGGAGGGGCTACCTGTGTCAGGGATAAGAACCCCTTCCCCTCCCCTGTTTAGGTGCGCTCTCACCACTGCTCCATCCGCAAGATGCACCCTTCTATAGAAGAAAAGTTGCCTTGCTGAGAAAATTTATGTTCGAGCAAAAGAAAATTTATTTCTTTTGCAGCACCAAATATTTATTTCTAACAGCCAGGCTGGTCTCGAACTCCTGACCTCAGGTGACCCACCTGC
Organism: Mandrillus leucophaeus; assembly: GCF_000951045.1. Classification (NCBI taxonomy): domain Eukaryota; kingdom Metazoa; phylum Chordata; class Mammalia; order Primates; family Cercopithecidae; genus Mandrillus; species Mandrillus leucophaeus. The sequence continues at coordinate 75,850 of NW_012107086.1, read as the reverse complement.
CTCGGCTCGGCCTCTCAAAGTGCTGGGATTACAGGTGTGAGCCACCAGGTCCAGCCTAACTTTCTTAATTAACTGAAACCTGTCTCCAGATTTTCTGGGTTCACACTCTGTTACCCCAGGTCACATCGACTGGCTTAAGAACAAGCAAAACGACTAATCTTCTCTATTGTTTGACATATAAACTGGGCAGCTCTTCCCAAGAAATCATGAACCTTTATGACAAAGTATACCTGAGGATGCCAGTACTTCCCTGCTCCATCCAGAGCCTACACAAAGAAAAGTAGCACAAACGAAAGAGACAAAAAAGGAGAAACAAGAGGGGAAAAAAAGAGTTCGGACAGTATCATTTGAACATCTAGATCCAGCCATATGATTTACCTTCAGGCATTTGGTTACATGAATCAATAGATTCTTTTTTGTTTTGTTGGTTTAAGCTGGGTTTCTAACACATGCTACCAAGGGCCCCAAGGATGCATTTCTCATTCCTGTTTCTGAGCCTTTGTTCCAGTTGCTGCCTTTCACCTGCCAAATGCTACTCACTTTTCAAAGCTAGTTTCAATAAGGCCTCTATGGAGCATTCCCAAATTACTCCCACTATCACTTATTTTTATTTTTGACACAGCCTCTTGCTCTGCTGCCCAGGCAAGGGTGCAGTGGCGTCATCTCGGCTCACTGCAACCTCTGCCTCCCAGGTTCAAGCAATTCTCCTGTCTCCATAACCTGAGTAGCTGGGATTACAAGCATACGCCAGCCACCAGGCCTGGCTAATTTTTCTATTTTCAGTAGAGACGGGGTTTCACCATATTGGCCAGGCTGGTCTCAAACTCCTGACCTCAAGTGATCCACCTGCCTCGGCCTCCCAAAGTGCTGGGATTAGAGGCGTGAGCCACTGCGCCTAGCCATTTATTTTTATTCTTATAAGGAAGGAGAACACCCCTAATATTGTCTTATGCCAAATTTCTGCCTCCAAAGAAAGAAGGAGTAAAAACTAAAAGGCAGAAATGAAATCCACAGGCAGACAGCCCGGCCGGCGCCCTGGGCCTGGTTAAAGATCGACCCCTGACCTAACCGGTTATGTTATCTACAGATCCCAGACATTGTATGGACAAGCGTTGTGAAAGTCCCTGTCCTGTCCTGTTCTGTTCTGATTACCGGTGCATGCAGCCCCCAGTCACGTACCCCCTGCTTGCTCAATCCATCACGACCCTCTCACGTGGACCCCCTTAGAGTTGTGAGCCCTTAAAAGGGACAGGAATTGCTCACTCGGGGAGCTCGGTTGTTGGAGATGTGAGTGTGAGTCTTGCCAAAGCTCCCGGCCAAATAAAGCCCTTCCTTCTTTTTTTTTTTTTCTTTTTTTGAGATGGAGTCTTGCTCTGTCACCCAGGTTGGAGTGCAGTGGCACAATCTCGGCTCACTGCAAGCTCCACCTCCTGGGTTCAAGCGATTCTCCTGCCTCAGCCTCCTGAGTACAGGCTCCCACCACCTCGCCCAGCTAATTTTTTGTAATTTTAGTAGAGACGGGGTTTCACCGTGTTAGCCAGGATGGTCTCGACCTCCTGACCTTATGATCCACCCGCCTCAGCCTCCCAAAGTCCTGGGATTATAGTTGTGAGCCAGCACGCCCAGCCAGCCATTCCTTCTTTAACTCGGTGTCTGAGGGGTTTTATCTGCGGCTTGTCCTGCTACACTTATACTCTACTAAAGAGTCTGTGTAACCACAAGTGATAGCATATTTTACATAGAACCCACAATCTAGACGAAGACAGTCATTCCTCTTATTAAACACATTCCGCACCACCCCACCTTTGTCTTTGATTCACTATTTCCTCTTCCTTCACATCTCCACAGCACCAGCCCTTGAAATTCAGTCTATATCCCAGCTTCTCCAGAAAGTTCTTGATCTCTGGACTCTTAGTTAGATATATTCACCATACTCAGAATCCCACAGTATTTCATCTGATCTCTTCAATAACAAACATTTTTTTCTTTCCTGCCAAACTAAATTATTACACCTTAAAGGTAGGGTTTGTATCTTATTCATTTACATGCCATTTTCTCTTGCACAGTTACTGTATGCATTTGCACTACTATACAATATTTGTTGAATGAATATAATTTAGAACAAATACTTTGGAAGCCACAGTACAGACCTAGAACTGGGTTAGGTACTATCGGCAATAAAAGTCTTGTCATAAAACATGGTCCTTTCCCAGAAATGCAACTGTCTTATGTTCCCGACGTCAATGTCTTCTGTTACCAAATACACTGTAAATTCAGTGAGACTAGATTTACCTCATATACCTCTTTTTGGTCATGACAGTACCTAAGTTATGCGCAGGATAAAAACTATGCTGACTTGCACTAAGGTGAAAATTTTCCTGGCCAACAACATTTACTGTGCACCAATGATAAAGGCTTTAGTGTTGAGATCATGATAATTCATTCTTATACAATGAACACTGCAGTTGTTTTTAGAAGAAATTATATTTTAGGGGCCCGGCGCAGTGGCTCATGCCTGTAATCCCAGCACTTTGGGAGGCCAGGGTGGGCAGATCACTTGAGGCCAGGAGTTCTAGACCAGCTTGGCCAACATAGCAAAATACCAACTCTAATGAAAAAGAAAAAAAACAAAAATTAGCCAGGTGTGGCGGCACATGCCTGTAATCCCAGGTACTCAGATGGCTGAGGCAGGAAAATCACTTAAATCTGGGAGGCAGAGATTGAGTGAGCCAAGATCACACCACTGCACTCCAGTCTGGGCAACAGAGTGAGACTCTGTCTCAAAAAAATAAAATAGCAGGGCACGGTGGCTCACGCCTGTAATCCCAGCACTTTGGGAGGCTGAGGTAGGCGGATCACCTAAGGTCAAGAGTTCCAGACCAGCCTGACCAAAACCCGTCTCTACCAAAAATACAAAAAAATTAGCCAGGCATGGTGGTGTGCGCCTATAAGGCTGACGCAGGAGAATCACTTGAACCCAGGAGGCAGAGGTTGCGGTGAGCTGAGATCGCGCCATTGCACTCCAGCCTGGGCGACAAGAGCGTAACTCCATCTCAAAAATAAATAAATAAAATAAAATAAAAAGAAAATAATGTATATTTCAAGTCAAAGTAATCTTGGTATCTTTTAAAAAATTAAACATGGTGACTTTCACACATTAAAAATTACACATACATAAAAAGTTAGTCTAAATATGTTTTAAGACGCACGTGTCATTTCCAAAATATTTTTAATATTAACTTGAAACAACACAAGACAAACAGAAAACCAACCTCAGGGCCTGAATGTATAGTCAGGAAACTTTCCACAGCAGTCAAAGTACCTAAAAGAGCAGGAGAATGGTAAAAAGCAAAATAAAATCTAAATTATTTAGGACAAGTAATAATAAACAATGCCTATTCACTTAGAGACTAGCTTTTCTATGCCTACAGCTGACATAGAAAATCTGTACAGATAACAGTTTTATTATGTTTTTGTACACAGACTTAAGAAGTAGCTATGGCCAGGTAAACCATCAGAAAGAGTAGACTAGCATAAACTCTATTCGCTAGTACTGACAAAATCTTTTCTAGTATTTAAAAACTGATGACAGTAAGAATCACCCCCAATAAGGCAACAATTGAGCTCACTCGAATGCTGGTGGCACAGGCCTATAATCCCAGCGTTTCGGCTCGAATGCTGGTGGCGCAGGCCTATAATCCCAGCATTTCGGGAGGTCAAGGCAGGAAGTCACTTTCTTTCTTTCTTTCTCTTTTTTTTTTTTTTTGAGACGGAGTCTGTCACTCAGGCTGAAGTGCAGTGCAGTGGCGCGATCTCGGCTCACTGCAAACTCTGCCTCCTGGGTTCAAGCGATTCTCCTGCCTCAGCCTCCTGAGTAGCTGGGATTACATTTTTAGTAGAGACAGGGTTTCACCATATTGGCCAGGCTGGTCTCGATTTCCGGACCTTGTGATCTGCCCACCTCGGCCTCCCAAAGTGCTGGGATTTCTGGCCCCCATCTTTTTTAGAAAAATTAGCCAGCCACAGTGGCATGGATCTGTAGTCCTAGGGACTACTACTACTCCCGTACTAGGGAGGCTGGGGTAAGAGGACTGCTTGAGCCCAGGAGTTCAAGGCTGCAGTGAGCTATGATCGCGCCACTGCACTCCAGCCTAGCCTAGGCGACAGAACAAGAGCTTGTCAAAAACAAAAAGAAAGAAGAAAGAAGTTAGATCCATGGGAATTATTCTGCTTTAAAATATGACAGCTTTCAAGAGGCTTATTAACAGTGGGTTACAATGAATGTACACAAAAACTATCAAAACACCCTTTGTGATGGCTTATAAAACACTAAGACTACTAAAATGAAACAGAAATAAGTATAAAATAAAAATTGGAAACCAAGCCAGGAAAAAGCAGACATCAAGTGTATTAACCATGAAGACTAATATGCAGGCATAGTGGTTAAGCATTGAATTAATTATTGAGTTTCTCAAGAACAATGAGGCAAAAGAAAAATATAATGGCTGGCTAATTCTCAAAATCTGATAAATGAAATATATTCATTCCTTAAGTGCTTTTAATTCTAAGAGAAAATTAAAACATGGGGCCTTACAAAGTTGACACCAAGCAAAATAATAAATAACCACATAATCAACAAAGCTGTTACAGCAGAAGAGAACTACAGCCAGGTAAACATCATTAGTCTGGCCACAGACAAAAATAAAAAACAGATCATTCAAATATAACTCACTAGAGGCGATTCTGATGGTTACTAAAAGAATGTGGCCTGGGTATGTGGCTCTGTGATCTAACCCCATCCACAGAACCCCTAAAGCGTAATCTAATAAAAGTGGACCACCTGCATCAACGATCAGCTGGCTGACTTCTAGCGTTCAGGATCCGAAAAAATGTTTACACAAACCTTAAACTAATATTTCTCCCTTACGAAGGAAAAAGTCTTATTCAAATAAAAGCAGAGAACAACCTCAAGAAACAGGATTATCGTGAAGAAAACTAAACTTCACAGACTTTAAAGAATTATTTTAATAAATGGAGACATATTAGGTCTAAGGATTGGAACACTGAATATTTTGAAGATGTTCAATTCACATTTCCCTTTTTAATTGGAATGGTTCTAGTGTTTAACTATTCATTACGTATGATACAGGCTACTGCCTTCTGACATTCATTCATTCATTCATTTATTTATTTATTTGAGACGGAGTCTTGCTCTGTCGCCCAGGTTGGAGTACAGTGGCGTGATCTCGGCTCACTGCAACCTCTGCCTCCCGGGTTCAAGCGATTCTCCTGCCTCAGCCTCCCGAGTAGCTGGGATTACAGGCGCCTGCCACCACGTCCTGCTAATTTTTTTTTTTTTTTGCATTTTTAGTAGAGACAGTATTTCACCACGTTGGCCAGGCTGGTGATCCAACCGCCTTGGCCTCCCAAAGTGCTGGGATTACAGGCGTGAGCCACCATGCCCAGCCCTGAAATTTATTATGTAAGAAACTATTCTATTCCTAAAAATGTAAAATCACTAAATGGTGTGAATTCTCAATTTTCAAATCATTTTTTGAGATGGGCACATAGCTGCTCACCTCTGATATGATTATATAACTTCCTAATGCTAAACCTTGGTCTCAATATATTGTTCTTCTAAAATGCCACTGGATGAGCTGGGCATGGTGCCTCACGTCTGTAAATCCCAGCACTCTGCCAGGCCAAGGTGGGAGGATCACCTGAGGCCAGGAGTTCAAGACTAGCTTGGGCAACACAGTGAGACCCCATCTCTACAAAAATTTTATAAAATTAGTTGGGTATGGTGGCATAAGCCTGCAGTCCTAGCTACTTAGGAGGTTGTGGAGGGAGCACTGCCTGAGTCCAGGCGTTCGTTACAGTGAGCTATGGCACAGCAAGAACCTGTCTCTTAAAAAACTTTTTAAATGACACTGGATTTATTAAAATTTTATATAGTATTTTCTTTTTACTTCTAATTTCACAAGCAAGCAAGATCTGTAGTTTGTGTGTGTGCGCTATCTTTGTTGGACTTTGGTTTCACAGTTATGCTTTTTAATATACGCTGGAACATTTTCCAATTTTTTAAGTCTAGAACACTTTATATGGCACTGAAGTCACCTGTTTCAGGTTTGTTTTTTGTTGTTGTTTTGTTTTGTTTTGTTTTTTGCTTTTTTTCTAAGAGACAAGGTGTCACTCTGTAACCCAGGCTAGAGTGCAGTGGTGCAATCACAGCTTACTATAGCCTCAAACTCCTGGGCTCAAGTGATCCTCCTACCTTAGCCTCCTGAGGAGCTAGGACTGACTACAGGTGTGCACCACCACATCTGGCTAATTTTTTATTTTATTTTTTAAAGACGAGTCTTGCTATGTTGCCCAGGCTGGTCCTGAACTCTTCGCCTCGAGAGATCCTGCTGCCTCAACCTCCCGAGTAGCTAAGACTTGGGAGCAAGCCACCACAGCCTGCTCAGGGAATTTTCTAAACCAGACACTCTTAAATATGCAAAACATTAGTAACTTCAAATGTTTTATTGTAACATTCATTATTTTATCCATTATTAAATAACTGTCTCCAATTCTGTGTTCAATACTTTCTAGCTTTGATGGTTAAAAATTTAAAACCTTTTTAAACTATAATATACAAATTATGCTTTAAAATGTGCTGATTCCTAAACAAAGCAAGCTTGAATTTATAATGGTTGCCAAAGGTGTTTTCCAGAAATCTGACAGCTCAAACCAAACTATACTGAGACAATAATATATCACTGTAAAATACAGTATTATCCATGTCTCAACAATAGTCTCAATAGCATTTTATTAAAAGTGCAGCTATATTAAAAACAAAACGTGTGTTTTAATATTACCCATTTATGGCTATGTTTCTTTTTTCAACTAGATTTTAGTTCACCACAGTTACAAACATGAAGCCCTTGCACCGTACTGTTAAGTTCCATGATTGCTTATTGATCAATAATTACCATTCGTTTTATTTCTGGTATATATTACTCCCAGATCTGCCGGAATGGAGTCAAAGCCACTGCTTCCAATGATATAAACCCCTTTGTCTGCAGCTTTCTCATGATACTTCAATTGCATTAGTTCCAGAAACTAAAAAATCCAGGATAAGAATTTTAATTAGAGTTATGCAGAAAGACATAGACCAGTATTAAATAATTTATCTTTAAAAACAAAGCAATCAAACTTTGAAAATGCTAACCAGTGTGGCTCTGCAGCAAAATATTAACTGTCAAAATATTTTTTCACTTATTCAGCAAATACAGCACCTACTGTGTACCAGATGGCATGGAAGATATGCTCACCTGACTTTATGACACTTAATATTTTTAGAATGACTTTTAAATATAAAAGTAATGCCTATTATAAAAAATTAAATAAAACATAAAAAATAGAAAGTAGAAAAAAATTACCCCAAACGGCATTACCCAGATGAACACTGTCACAGACACAGAGCTCTGCACACGCACAGAGAGCAGGAAAGGAGATGACGGCAGAGGGCACAGGGGAATAACGTCCGCTCTGCTCTTCCGCCTGTTTTTAGAAATTACTTTTTAAAAACAATGTAAGATTTACAGAAAAATGGAATAGGAGAGAGTTCCCAAGTACCCTGCAGTCCAGTTTTCTCTACTTTTAACATCTTTTACATGAACGGTTGTTACAATTAATGAACCAATACTGACATATGATTTAATTCGCTAAAGTTCACAGTTCATTCTGATTCCCTTAGTTTTTACTGAACCCCTTTTTCTGCTCCAGGATCCCATCCAGGATTACAGTCGGTTGTTATGTCTCCTTCGGCTTCTTTTGGCTGCGACAGTTTCTCACACTTTCCTTGTCTCTGATAACCTTGATGGTTTTGAGGAGTACTGGTCAGGCATTTTGTAGAGTTCCCCTCTACTGGAATTTGTCTCATGTTTCTCTCATTATTAAACTGGGGTTACGGGTTTTGGAAAGAGACCACAGGGGTAAAGTGCTATTCATTTCATATCATATCATATCATATATCATATCATATCCTATCAGGACTACGCACTGTCAACATGATTTACCAGGGTTCGTCAGGTTTCTCCACTGTCAATTTATGCTCCCTCTTCCAGAGGGTGACACACATACACAATCACACCTGTTCAGGCACATACACAGACACAAACACACACCACATACACACTCATTCATGCACATACACAAACACGAACACAATCACACACACATTTGCTCATGCACAAACACACGTTAACAGTCACACTAACACAGTTACACTCACACATACACACAAACACATTAACACAGTCACACACACAGCTGCTTGCATATCAATGTGGAGAAGTTACATAAATTATGTGGAATTCTTCCACACAGATTTGTCTCTTCTCATCCCCTGCCCTTTTTGTTTTGTTTTGTTTTGTTTTGAGACGGAGTCTCGCACTGTTGCCTGGGCTGGAGTGCAGTGGCGTGATCTCGGCTCACTGCAACCTCCACCTCCCAGGTTCAAGCGATTCTGCTGCCTCAGCTTCCCGAGTAGCTGGGATTATAGGCATCTGCCACCACACCCAGCTAATTTTGTATTTTTAGTGGAGACAGGGTTTCTCCATGTTGGTCAGGCTGGTCTCAAACTCCTGACCTCAGGTGATCCACCTGCTTCAGCCTCCCAAAGTGCTGAGATTACATCCCCTGCCCATTTTAAAAATAAATTGTCTTTATTTTATTATTGACTTGTAAAAATTCTTTATATATTTTGGGTTTTGTTTTTTTTGTTTGAGATGGAGTCCTGCTCTGTCACCAGGCTGGAGTGCAGTGGCATGATCTTGGCTCACTGCAACCTCTGCCTCCCAGGTTGAAGTGATTCTCTTGCCTCAGCCTCCCGAGTAGCTGGGACTACAGGCATGCGTCACCATGCCCAGATAATTTTTGTATTTTTAGTAGAGATGGGGTTTCACCATGTTGGCCAGGATGGTCTCGATCTCTTGACCTCGTGATCTGCCCGCCTCGGCCTCCCAAAGCACTGGGATTACAGGCGTGAGCCACCTAGTCCGGCCCTCTGGTTCTTTATTAGGTTTCTTGTTGTTGTTTTGAGACAGGATCTCACTCTGTTGCCCAGGCTGGAGTGCAGTGGTTCAATCTTGGCTCACTGCAGCCTCCACCTCCCGGGTTCAAGTGATTCTCATGCCTCAGCCTTCTGAGTAGCTGGGATTGCAGACATGCACCACCAAACCTGGCTGAGTTTTGTACTTTTAGTAGAGAAGGGGTTTCGCCATGTGGCCAGGCTGGCCTCAAACTCCTGGCCTCAAGTGATCCACCCACTTTGGCTTCCCAGAGTGCTGGGATTACAGGCATGAGCCAACGTGCCCAACCCCTTATTAGGTTTTGATATTATGGCTGGGCACAGTAGCTCATACCTGTAATCCCAGCATTCTAGGAGGCCGATGTGAGTGGATCACTTGAGGCCAGGAGTTTGAGACCAGCCTGGCCAACAAGGTAAAACCCTGTCTCTACCAAAAATACAAAAATTAGTCAGGTGTGGTGGTGTGCACGTGTACCCCCAGCTACTCAGGAGGGTGAGGCGGGAGAATCGCTTGAACCTAGGTGGCAGAGGTTACAGTAAGCCAAGATCGTACCACTGCACTCCAGCCTGGGCAACAGAGAGAGACTTGTATCAAAAAAAAAAAAAAAACCCCAAGAGATTTGATACTACTTTTATGATAGTTTATAGATGACTTAAAAGGTTTTCACCATGCTCTGGGTTATTTTAAATAACACGGGAATTGTTTTTTGTTTTTGTTTTGTGTTTTTGAAGACAGGGTCTCACTACATTGCCCAGGCTGGAGTACAGTGGCGTGATCATAGCTCACTGCAGTCTTGACCTCCCAGGTTCCAGTGATCTTCCTGTCTCAGTCTCCTGAGTAGGTGGGACCACAGGTGTGTGCCACCAACTCCTGGCTAATTTTTTAACTCATGGGTTCAAGTCATCCTCCCAAAATGCTCCCAAAGTGCTGGGATAACAGGTGTGCGCCCCCTCACCTGGCTTTTTTTTTTTTTTTAATTTGTTTCCTCCTCCTTCTTGAATCAATTTTGGTAATTTACACTTTCTCAGTATTTTCCAGTATTTTACCAATTGATAAACTGCAAATACATATTAGTATCATATTGGCACACTGATGATGATAACCAGTAGTTACTACAGAGACACATGATGTTACCATTTTAAAGGCTGAAGAAGAGCTTAATGCCTGTTAACACATAACTTCCTGTGGTCAGGCAAACCTCAATTGAAGACCTAGTTCTTCTACTTACTAGATGCATTACTGAGCCAGTTATTTAAGCTTCCTCAGCTTTAATTTCCTCATCTATAAAAAATGGAGGAAGATAACTACTCTATACGTATTTTTTAAAAAGTTACATAAAACACTTAGCACAATGTTGGGCATATAGTAAGCATTCAATAAATGTGAACATTTAAAATCTTTAGGTTGATTTTACACTAGTGAACTTTACCTTTATTTTTATGTAATGTTATAAAGGTAACTGATTTTTTTTTTTTTTTTTGAGACAGAGTCTCGCTCTGTCGCCCAGGCTGGAGTGCAGTGGCGTGATCTCGGTTCACTGCAAGCTCCGCCTCCCAGGTTCACGCCATTCTCCTGCCTCAGCCTCCCAAGTAGTTGGGACTACAGGCGCCTGCCACCCCGCCCGGCTAATTTTTTGTATTTTTAGTAGAGACGGGGTTTCACCGTGTTAGCCAGGATGGTCTCGATTTCCTGACCTCATGATCCGCCCACCTCGGCCTCCCAAAGTGCTGGGATTGCAGGCGTGAGCCGCCGTGCCTGGCCTAAAGGTACCTGGTTTTTAAAAGGGAATTCAAAATTAAAACCTTACAGAAGTGAGATTCTAAGAGTCATGCACAGTTCGCTATTTTAATTGATTCAGTTTAAAGCATGAAGTAGCTATCATAAGCACAGACCTAAAAGAAATGATGTTGTAGAGAGGAAAAAAATTCAAGAAAACTGAAGCTAAGACCTTACCATCGGTGCTCTCCTTCGAGCTATCAATGGAATACCACACGCACACCATCTCTGAACGCTAGAGAGGAGCTGTCGGCTTCTCAATAGGTCTGCAAAATTGCACTAAATATTTCCACTTCATGAAACAGAAATGTATGTGTTAATTCTACGTTGTTTCCTTTTCATTTTATATACCTGAGGTTCTCCACTGATGTCGATACAACTGGCTCCATTTTCAATACACGCTTTTATCACAGGTTCTCCATAAAATCGATACTAGGGAAATAAGAAGAAGAAAGAGGTTTATTCTTGCTTGACAAGTTTAACTGAATAAAATGCCATCTAATCCTGGAAGTAAATGGTCCTAGTTATCAAGAAATCATCTGCTAATAAAATAGCCTAAAGATAAATTGAAAAAGTGGCCAGGCACGGTGGCTCACACCTGTAATCCCAGAACTTTGGGAGGCCGAGGCAGGCGGATCACTTGAGGTCAGGAGTTTGAGACCAGCCTGGCCAACATGGTGAAATCCCATCTCGACTAAAAATACAAAAATTAGCCGGGCATGATGGCGCACACCTGTAATCCCAGCTACTTGAGAGGCTGAGGCAGGAGAATGGTTTGAACCTCGGAGGTGGAGATTACAGTGAGCCAAGATCATGCCACTGCACTCCAGCCTGGGCGACAGAGTGAGACTGTCTCAAAAACAAAAAGATAAATTGAGAAAATAAGATAACTGCACAAAAATACCTCGCACAGTGTGAATACATAAAGGCATGATGGAATTACAGAGGAATGTACGCTTACCTCTACCTGAAGACAAAAGGGAAAGTTTCATACAAGTGATTCCCTTGAGTTGAACCCTAAAGAAAAAATAAAAATTTTCCAGGAAAAAGAAAAATCTGGATACAGGAAAAAGTAAATGCAGAGGTGAAGAAAGAGGAGCTGTTCCTGTTACTTGAAGCAGGAATCAAATACACTGGAGTAGGAAGTGGAAAGAGATTAGTCTGGAAAGGCAGGCTACGGCCACATCAGGAAGGACAACATGTGCTATGCTAACAGGTTTCAACTTTATCCTTTCTAGTTTACTTGGCCTTCCTGGAGAATTTTAAACAGGATTGTGGTATAAGACTTACAGCACAGATGATATACTAAAGATGAGACATACCATACTAAAAAGGCGGAAATGACTGGATTTCCAGAGTAGCTGGGCTGGACATGGGGGCCAAGAACCCGTGGTACCACTGGCCAAAATTAAAAACAAACAGGAAGAAGAGAGTATGCAAAGGATAAGTTTGATACTGAACAGAGCAGATATTCTGAGCCTATATGACACTAGATTTCTCGTATTATCTGTTACTCAAACTCAAGGAATTAAAATAAAATTTTCATATGTAAAAGCTAATACATCAGAATTCAGTCCCACTTCCAAAGAAGCACGACAAATCTTTCCCTTTGTGAAGAAGTACATTAGAAGCGCAAACTCCTCTGCTTTATTCATTCCTGGCAGCAAAAGATGCAGGAAGGAAACCGTTTCTTTCTTCCAGCCTTCGAGAAACAAGGGACACTTAAAAGACAGGGCAATGCAACAACTGACCTTTACAAATAGGTCAGATGGGCTGTCCTCTCACCTAACTCCAAGACCTCACGCCTCTTACTAAGAATGGCGGATAGGCCGGGCGCGGTGGCTCAAGCCTGTAATCCCAGCACTTTGGGAGGCCGAGACGGGCGGATCACAAGGTCAGGAGATCGAGACCAGCCTGGTTAAATACGGTGAAACCCCGTCTCTACTAAAAAATACAAAAAACTAGCCGGGCGAAGTGGCGGCGCCTGTAGCCCCAGTTACTCGGGAGGCTGAGGCAGGAGAATGGCGTAGACCCGGGAGGCGGAGCTTGCAGTGAGCTGAGATGCGGCCACTGCACTCCAGCCTGGGCGACAGAGCGAGACTCCGTCTCAAAAAAAAAAAAAAAAAAAAAGAATGGCGGATAACACTGGAATTACAGGACTGGGAGAAGTGTGTGAAATTCGAGTTCCTAGCCTTCCATTAACCACATGAAATGAATGAAGAACTTTACTTCTCAGGCAGTATGGTGTCATGGAACAAAGGATTTCAAGGCAGTGGACCCAAGTTCACACCTGGAATCCATCACCTACTAACTATATGAATTTATTTATAAATCACTTAAATTGTCTACCAAATGAATAAAATACACACTTTAAACATATTTAAATAGAACTAAAGTTGAGATTAAAACATAAGTTGAAGCTCTATATTCTTTCTGCACCCAGTGGATTATCCTGGTTAATCCTTAGGGTTTGCACACATCCATTTTAAAACTCATTTGGAGCTTTCTCGGCCTGTCTCTGGATATTTCACTCCCAAATTTCTCAAGTTGGCCATGAGTCCACCTGCTTTAGAATCACCTGGGTCGCGTGCTGGTCACAGTCCCACTCCAGACCCCCAGAATCAGGCTTTCTGAGGTAGACTCCAGTAACTTGCATTTTAAATAAGCCTCACAGGTGACTCTTGTGTACTTCAAAGATGGAGAATCACTGACTTGGACATTCTCCCAGGAAATCTCACCTACTCTCCCAACTTCAATCAAATCTGTGCTGTGACCTCCAACCTCTACGTCTAGAGTCGCTCACTGAATGGGTTTCCCTCCCTGTGTTTTTTGTTAGAAAGGTCAGGACCAGTGACAGCACAGGACATGTGGCGTGAGTCACACATAAAACTAATTTCACTTTGCCTACATTTTCCTTTTATTTTCTCTTCACCCTGATTTTCTCACTTACTTATAAAACATCATATACAAACAATATATTATTTGTATTTTCCGTCTTGATGCAAGGTATCTAGCAGACACCTCAATTTCAACAAGTCTAAAACTGAATTCATCATCTCTCTCTCTAAACCTATTTCTCCTCCTCCACTTTCTAGCACATGCTTCAGTGTGTAGCCTCTAGGCCGGGTGTGGTGGCTCAAACCTGTATCTCAGCACTTTGGGAGGCTGAGGCAGAAGGATCGCTTTGAGACTCTGTCTCTCTAAGAAAAAAAATGTGTGTGTGTGTGTGTGTGTGTGTATATATATATAAAATACGATGCTGAGGACTATATATATGCCATTTATATATTATATATATCTATAAATATATAATACATATATTATATAATATATATCTATAAATATCTATAATATATATTATAAATCTATAAATATCTATAATATGCATTATATCTACATGTAATATAGATATATAATACATACAAGGACTATATATATATGGCATATATGTATAAACACATGGCCAGGCACAGTGGCTCACGTCTGTAATCCCAACACTTTGGGAGGCCAAGGCGAGTCAATCACTTGAGCTCAGGAGCTAGAGACTAGCCTGGGCCACAGGGCAAAACCCCGTCTCTACAAAAAATACAAAAAGTACACAGATGTGATGGCCCGAGCCTATAGTCCCAGCTACTTGCAGGGCTGAGGCGGGAAGATCACTTGAGCCCAGGAGGTTGACACAGCAGTGAGCTGTGTTCGTGCCACTGTACTCCAGCCTGGGCAACAAAGTGAGACCCCCATCTCAAAAAAATAAAAATACAAAACAAAGTATAGCCTCTAGTTCAGCCTGCCTGGGTCCCACTTCTAACATCTTTCTGATGTGCTCAAATGAGGAAAGACTCTGAGACAAAACCGTGCAAACGGCTGAACAGTAGAGTGCTCTAGAATGTGGGCTTTGAAGTCAGGCCAGACTTACATCCAGGCTCTGCAGCCAGTAGCTGTGTGACCTTGGGCAAGTCACTTTACCTAAGCACCAACCTCTTCAATCAAAGAATGGTGATGAAGAACAACACCCACTTCCTTGGGAGCTGTGAGGATGAAATAAGAGAATACAAAGAGCCTGGCGCAGGGCTAGGCACATGGCACTCAGATGTCTTCTTTTCTGTTATTATCAATGGCATTACTCCCCACATAATTCTCAGGTTAAAACCTGGAAGCAGGCTGGGTCATGCCTGTAATCCCAGCACTTTGGGAGGCCGAGGCAGGTGGATCACCTGAGGTCAGGAGTTCAAGACCAGCCTGGCCAATTTGGTGAACCCTCGTCTCTACCAAAAATACAAAAATTAGTTGGGCGTGGTGGCGTGAGCCTGTAGTTCCAGCTACTCAGAAGGCTGAGACAGGAGAATTGCTTGAACCCGGGAGGTGGAGGTTGCAGTGAGCCGAGATTGCGCCACTGCACTCCCGCCTGGGCGACAAAGCAAGACCCGTCAAAAAAAAAGAAATCTGGAAGAAGTTTCTCACGCTACCTATCCTGGAAGTCACCAAGTTTTATCTATTCAGTCTCCTAAAAATATCTCAAATCAGTCTCCTCTCCCCTACACAATTATATCTTAGTTCAGACCCCATCAACACTCATCTAATCTACGACAAATAGGCCCTAACTGGTTACACTGCAGCCAGCTAGCCCCATCTCCAAATACATAACAAACTGTTATTCTAAAATAAAAATCTGATGTCACCTTTCCTCCTGCCTCACTCCTGTAACATATCCACTCTTAAAACCTGATAGACTGGATTAAGAAAATGTGGCACATAAACACCATGGAATACTATACAGCCATAAAAAAGGATGAGTTGACATCCTTTGCAGGGACATGGATGAGGCTGGAAACCATCATTCTGAGCAAACTATCACGAGGACAGAAAACCAAACACTGTATGTTCTCACTCATAGGTGGGAATTGAACAATGAGAACACATGGACACGGGGTGGGGAACATCACACACCAGGGCCTGTCATGGGGTTGGGGGTGGGGGTGGAGATAGCACTGGAGGAAATACCTAATGTAAGTGACGGGCTGATGGGTGCAGCAGGCCAGCGTGGCACATGATACCTGTGTAATGAGCCTGCATGTTGTACACATGTACCCTAGAACTTAAAGTATAATAAAAATAACAAAAACAAAAACAACCTCTACAATATATAGTACAAAGTCCAAACTTCTTAGCATGTCACAGAAAGTCCTTAGCATCATATCATACCACAGTCCCTTAATTCTCATCTTCCAGCAGTTCTAAATTCCATGTAACTCCCCAAGCATGCTGCTTCTCCACACCCAGTGTGCTTGCTTCCACTGCCTGGAGCATCCTCCCTCCATTCTGCCAGGCCAACTCCCAGCTCCTCCAGGCTCTGCCTCACAGCCACAGGCTCACTCTCAGTCTGCCCATTCCTTACTTTTACTGCATTTTGTCACATCTGGCCCACTTCTTCGAGTAATCTGGAGTTGAGCCTTCTCACTTATTCCTATTTTATGAACTTGATAGATTTTTCTCTACTTCGTACCCTGTGCTTGTCTGAGATAGGTGAACACAGTCAGAGCAGCAATCCTTCATCACGGGGAGATCCTTCTCCTGTGAGGCCAATTAGCTTAGAGGTCAGAACTGCAATCCTGCTCTCCATGCTCCATCTTCTTCTGTTTTTTTTTTTTTTTTTTTGAGCCGGAGTTTCATTCCTGTTGCCCAGGCTGGAGTACAATGGCGTCATCTCGGCTCACAGCAACTTCCGCCTCCCGGGTTCAAGCGATTCTCTTGCCTCAGCCTCCCGAGTAGCCGGGATTATAGGCGCCCGCCACCATGTCCAGCTAATTTTTTGTATTTTTAGTAGAGGCAGGGTTTCACTATGTTGGCCAGGCTGGTCTCGAACTCCTGACCTCAAGTGATCTGCCTGCCTCGGCCTTCCAAAGTGCTGGGATTCCAGGCGTGAGCCACCGCGCCCGGCCCTCAAAGCTCCATCTTCTAACCCAGTGGTCTCCCAAGTAGTCTTCCCCCAAGGGAAGCACAGAAAGATCCACTGAGGGTGAAAGTAAATATTAGAACTTTTATATTTCATGTTAATGTTTACAAAAAACACAAAGAAAAACATGACGCTCTATTAACAGTTACCATATGGACTGACTACGAGACATTCCCTGGGCCATGTTAAGTGGTCATGTGTTGAAGGCAGGACACAGCAGGTATCCTGAGGGGATTGTGGGAGAGTTTCTATCACACACAGGGGGCCTCAGCACCACTCTGCATTTGGTCATTTTCACTTTACTGCAGCCTAATGCCTGAATGAGGATACTGAGGTTCTAAAGCTTGAACACTGAGGCCTCGGGCATTTAGAGTGGGGAGGATAAAGACGCAATGGAGGAGACTAGGACTTCCAGGGTGAAGCTGGTGGACAGGAGGAAAACTACAAGAAGATGACAATGCAGAAGCCAAGCAAAGAAAGGAGAAAGTGGTCAGCTGGATCAATGCGAAAGCTTTCAGATGAGGACTGGATTTGACAGGATGGGACTTTAGCAGAGTACTTTCACTGGAGGAGGGAGGAGGAGGGAGGAGGGAGGAAAACAAAAGCCCAACAGGAGTCGTTTGAGGAGGAGGTGAAGCAGCAGAGATAGTGAGTCGTGAGAATTCTTTCAAGGAGGTTGCTAAAAGGGGGGCACAACAAATAGAGTAGTTGGAAGGTATGTGGAATCAAGCAGCTTTTCTTTAAAGATGGGAGACATCACATACTTAAATGCTGATGGAAATAATCCAGTAAAGAGGAGAAATCCGAGAAAAAGATAATGTGTAACTGTAAACATGAAGTGTTGAGGGAAGTCAGGAACCCCGAACAGAGGGACCCGCTGAAGCCGTGGCAGAAGAACATAAACTGTGAAGATTTCATGGACATTTATTAGTTCCCCAAATTAACACTTTTATAATTTCTTATGCCTGTCTTTACTGTCATCTCTGAACATAAATTGTGAAGATTTCATGGACATTTATCACTTTCCAAATCAATATTCTTGTGATTTCCTATGCCTGTCTTTAATCTCTTAATCCCGTCATCTTCCTAAGCTGAGGATGTATGTCGCCTCAGGGCCCTGTGATGATTGTGTTATCTGTACAAATTGTTTGTAAAACATGTGTGTTTGAATAATATGAAATCTGGGCATCCTAAAAAAGGAACAGGATAACAGCGATTTTCAGGGAACAAGGGAGATAACCATAAGGTCTGATGCCTGTGAGGCCGGGCAGAACAGAGTCATATTTCTCTTCTTGCAGAAGCGAATAGGAGAAATATCACTGACTTATTTTCCCAGCAAGGAATAACCCTGGGAAGGGAATGCATTCCCAGGGGGAGGTCTCTGAAATGGCCGCTCTGGGAGTGTCCGTCTTATGCGGCTGAAGAAAGGGATGAAATATGCCCTGGTCTCCTGCAGCGCTCTCAGGCTTGCTAGGATTAGGAAATTCCAGTCTGGTAAATTCTAGTCAGACCGGTTGTCCGCTCTCGAACCGTTTCCTGTTAAGATGTTTATCAATGATAATGCGTGCCCAGAGGGACATGGAACCTCATCAGTAATTCTAATTTTGCCCTGGCCTTGTGATCTTGCTCTGCCATTTGCCTTGTGATATTCTATTGCCTTTTGAAACATGTGATCTCTATGACCCACTCCCTATTCGTACACTCCCTCCCCTTTTGAAATCCCTAATGAAAACTTGCTGGTTTTGCAGCTCAAAGGGCATCACGGAACCTGCTGACACGTTATGTCACCCCCAGAGGCCCAGCTGTAAAATTTCTCACTTTGTATTCTTTCTCTTTATTTCTCAGACTGGCCGACACTTAGGAAAAATAGAAAAGAATCTACGTTGAAATACTGTGGGCTGGTTCCCCCGATATCTGGCACTCAGCGTGTTTTTTTCTTTTTCCCAAGCGCATGTGGGAACCTGATTCCCTTTGGTAGGTGTGGAGAAACATCATCAGTTCGGTCCACAGAAACGCTTGTTCTGTTCCCTGACGAGTGGTGAGTCTGTCTGTGTACTGTCCGGGTTAACTATGGGTCACGTGGAGTCTAAACATTATACTTATCTCTTCTATATTAAGCTCCAGTTAAAACAGAAAAGGGTTCGAATGCCCATGGAAAATATGGCCACTCTATTCAGGGCAGTAGAAACATACTGTCTTTGGTTTCCTGAAAAAGGAAACTCAGATGTACACCTGTTAAAACGGTGGTGTCCGAGTAACTATGGAAAATATTTTCCTGAAAAAGGAACCTTAGATGTAGAACTATGGGATCGTGTTGGTGCAACATTCCAGGAACTGGTCTTGACAGGGAATTTTGTTCCCATCACTGTCTGGGGTGATTGGGCCTTGGTACGTGCTGTCCTAATGACATACCAATTCTGTGACCCCCTGCAGTTACCACAGTTTTCTGAATCTGATGACCCTCCACCTCTTCCTCAACCTTCCCCTCCCACACGGCCTTTGTTATCTGACCAGCCTCTCCCTTCGCCTACTCCTCCCCCACCTAACGATACTGAGAATTCATTATCTAATTCCAGTGACTTTGGTTTAATGTCACCCGTTGATGATCTCGTTTCTTTTCACGAAGAGCCGGTACTTTTAGCTCCCACGGCTCCGACTCAGACAGCCCGGGACCACATATATGCTGATTCTTCTCTTTTCAAACCTCTGGAGTCAGCTAATAGCTCCAGGACCAAACTACAATTTACCTATAATTCTGCAGGCCCTCCCACATCCATTGTAGCCCCTCACCCTCCAGTCGTTTCAGTTTCTCAACCAGTCACTTTGCCATCCACTCAGCCAGCTTCTCTATACCCTTTTCCACACATGGACACCAGTAATCACCAGTATACTTCTGCTCCTTCTGCTCCCCCAATGCTCTTTCCTCACACTGTCATACTGGTCTGACCCCCTCACCCTCAGTTTCCCTTACCTACACATGCTTTTCCTGTCATTTCTATGCTAACTCCATCTCGGATACCTACTCTTAAAATTTCAATGCAACGCTTATTATGCCAAAACAAAACAAAACAAAAGTGGTAGATGTGTGGGCTTATCTGGTCACACTAGAACCTCCTGACACCCAAGGGGTACAAATGTGTCATTATGTACCTCTCAGTCTTACCTTTTTAAAAGAATTTAAGGATGTTTCTACTCCATATGGTCTTACTTCTCCGTTAAAATGGTATTACAAACTTTTTGTACTGAGGTCACTTTGCTTCTCTTACACAGGGACCTTTTGGCAAAAGCTGTTCTGACCCCATCTCAGCATTTACAATGCTGTACATGGTGGGCAGAGGAGGCCCGTCTGCAGGCTCAGCTACATCGGACTAATGGCATTCTAGTTACTCAGGCTCAGCTCACAGGCTCCGACAGCTTCTCTGAGACTTACGCCCAATTAGTCTTTGATGCTCTCACCACAAAACACGTAACAAAGGTGTGTATGAGAGCTTGGGATAAATTATGAGCCCCCAGGCCAAGCTCCTGTTTCTTTTACTAGGGTTAAACAAGGTCACAATGAATTATACCCTGATGTTTTAGCTACATTACAAGATGCTGTTGAAAAACTTGTCTCTGATGAGCACACTCAAGGTATTCTCCTTCATATGTTAGCTTTTGAGAATGCGAACCATGAGTGTAAAACGGCCATGCGTTCTGTCCAATAACAAAATTTACCTGATCACAACGTGTTGCCTGCATATATTAAAGCTTAAATCTGACACAACTGTTTGGATTGAGAAGTGGCCACTCTCTAAAGAAAAACTGGAGGCTTTGACTCAACTGGTTTCTTAACAGTTACAACTTGGAAATGTGGAACCTGCTCTTTCCCCCTGGAATGCTCCTGTGTTTCTACTAAAAAAGAAAAAAAAAAATTCAGGCAAGTGGCAGATGGTAACCAATTTAAGGGCCATTAACGTTGTAATTAAACCTATGGGGGCCATCCAACCCAGCATGCCTGCCCCTACCTTAATACCTAAACATTGGCCTCCCATAGTTATTGATCTTAAAGATTTTTTTACTGTTACTTTACATAAATCAGATTGTGAAGAATTTGCCTTTACTGTACCATCTCTCAATAGTCAGGAGCCTGCAGGTCGTTGTCAATGGGAAGTACTTCCTCAGGGAATGCCAAATAGCCCACCATCTGTCAGCTTTATGTTGGACAGGTGCTTTCACCAGTGTGAGCTCAATTTCCCCAGGCCTATATTCTTCATTATATTGATGATATCTTAATTGCTGCCCCCACTGATAAAGAATTAATAGACTGTTATCAAATTTTAAGCCGCCATGTTACAGAGGCTGGATTACACATCACTCAGGATAAAATTCAACAGACCACTCTTGTTCAACATTTAGGAATGGTGGTTGATAAACAATGTATTCAACCTCAGAAAGTTCAAATTAGGAGAAATTCTTTAAAAACTTTAAATGACTACCAAAAACTTCGGGGTAACATTATTTAAGACCTACTTCAGGCATTCCAACATATGCGCTAACTTGTTTTCTGTGCTGTGTGGAGATTCCAATCTCCGCAGTCCCAGCACTTTGACCTGAGGCTTCACTAGAACTGGAATTCGTAGAGGAAAGAATCCAGACCGCCCAGTTATCTAGAGTACAGCCGTCTCGCCTGTTCAGCTTCTGGTTTTCGCTTCATTACACTCCCCTACTGGGCTAACAGTTCAACATAATGATTTAGTAGAGTGGTGTTTTCTTCCTCATTCTGTGTCAGAAACTTCGTCTGTTTATCTGGACCAAACGGCCAGTCTAATTGGACAAGCTCGGTGTAGAATACTTAAAATTTCCAGATGTGATCTGAATTTAATCATAGTTCCTTTAAATCGGCTCGAAGTTCAAGCCGTTTTTCAACATTCCACATTGTGGCAAATTCACTTGACTGCTTTTATTGGCGTTATTGACAATCATTATCCAAAAAAAATTGATTTCATAAAAATGACATCTTGGGTGGTCCCTTGATTGACCAAAGATCAGCCCATTCCTGAGGCTGTTACGCTGTTCACTGAGGGCTCCAGTAATGGAAATGCTGGTTATGTAGGTCCTACAGACAAGCTTATTTCTACCCCTTATACCTCTGCTCAAAAGGCAGAGTTAATTCCTATAATCACTGCCTTACAGGATTTCCCCAAACCTTTAAATATTGTCTCTGATTCCGCTTAATGTGGGAAAGAGGACATGCTTTGTTTCACCAGGAGATCATCAGTCCCCTTCCTGGGTGCCCACTAAAAGACTTAAACTTCATGTGAATGAAACCACAGGGAAAAGACGTCCGTGTCAGAAACCGCCCTCAGACGTGGTGAGATCTGTGCCAAGTCCTCAGAAGCAGGCACAGCAAATCAAAATGGGTCTGGTTCAATCCTCCCTCATGGCAACAGAGACCCATCTAACTCATCCCACTTCTCCTAATTACCTTTCTTTTTCTCCTTACAAACCTAAAAATCTCACCACTTCTATCAGCCTGAAAAGAACATCCCTCTGCTCTTCTCTTCCTCCTTCAGCACTGGATCTCGCTTACACTAGGTTTTATTTAATGATTCTCCTTCTTATACTTTGTGTCTCACCAGTTTCCTCTCACACTGATTTACCTGCTACACAAAATTATTCTCATTGGGCTTATGTGCCTTTCCCTCCACTTATTCAACCTCTCACCCAGATGGACGCTCCTGCGGAAATCTACACTAACGACAGTGCATGGATGCCCGGAGCTACAGGTGACCATTGCGCCACTTAACCAGGAGAAGGCGGCACTGCATTTAATGTTACCATGGGTTACAAACACCCACTCAGTGCCTTGGACGTGCACCTGGTTGTATCCATCTAGAAACTCAAGTCTGGGCTGCTTATCTTCCGGAGAAATCAGCTACACAGGAATTGGGACATTCAGTCTCTGGCCTCTCCCTTTCTCCTTTAAGACAAATGAAAGGGGGAGTAAGGGAAGATACCCCATACTTTCAATATAAACCTGCAGGAAAACCATGTCCTAAAAATTTTGAGGGCCCATCTAAAACTTTAATTTGGAAAGACTATGTTAACTCACATGCAGTAGTATTTAAAAATGACTCATATGGTTTAGAAATAGACTGGGCACCAAAGGGCTATTTAAAAAACCATTGCTCCTCTGGTAGAAAAGAATGCCCAGAGGCTACTTATTTTATTTCTTACGGGAGAACGAGAATCATCCCTCTACTTTGCATAGGAGATTCAGCTCATTCTTTCCCTTAAAATGGGAAGATAAAGGCATTATCACCCCAGGCTTCATATGATATTCCCCATTCTGAGCCCGAACTTTGGAAATTGGCTATTGCCATGTCTGGACTGCAACTACGGGAAGGGGAAACTCTTCTGTCTGTTGTCCCCGCTATTGTCCCCCCCATCTCCGTATCAATGTGGATTGAGACATTCTGCTTTGCTTACCTCCAACCTGACTGTTCCCATACAGAGCTGTGTTAAGCCTCCTTACATGCTGTTAGTGGGAAACATCAGAATTTGGACAAACAAACCGTCCAATGCATTAACTGTCATTTATACACTTGCATTAACTCCCGTTTTGACTCCAGGAAAAGTGTAATGTTGGTTCGAGCTCGAGAAGGAATCTGGATTCCAGTAACTTTGCCCAGACCTTGGGAATCTTCCTCCTCGATACGTTTAATTAATGAAGTATTACAGCAAAGTCTAAAAAGATCTAAGAGGTTTGTTTTCACTTTAATCGCTGTGATCATGGGCCTAATTACAGTCACTGCGCTAGCAACCACTGCTTGAATGGCGTTACGTCAATCTATTCAAACAGCTCATTTTGTTAATGACTGGCAAGCCAATTCCACCCAAATGTGGAATCCTCAACAAGGCACTCATCAAAAATTGGCTAATCAAATTAATGATTTAAGACAGTCTGTTACGTGGCTGGGAGATCGGGCAGTGAGTCTCGAACACCGCATGCAAACGCAGTGTGACTGGAATAACTCTGGGGCCCAGCTGTGAAATTTCTCTCTTTGTACTCTTTCTCTTTATTTCTCAGACCAGCCGACACTTACGGAAAATAGAAAAGAACCTATGTTGAAATATTGGGGGCTGGTTCCCCCGATAATAAAGTCTTTGAAAACTGTGTCCAATAGGAAGAGGACCAGTTTTTCCTTGGAACAAGAGATACAGCAGACTATAGGGTACGATGCGGATTGGCCGACAGGTAGGTAGGTAGATAGATCTGGTGGTAGGAAGATGAAGAAAGAAATTCTGTTATTAACCAGCTTCTATTTTCATAGTTAAAAAAAAAAGAAAAAAAAATCAGATAAGAACAAGGAAAGAGAGATGGGATACTAAAAGTGCAAGGAAAACAAGGTTGTGAGCTACTTCAGAGAGCAGGAGAGAGAATTCCTGAGAATTCCTGAGCAGAGCTGCTGGAGGTGCTGAGCACCACACGAGGTTTGTAAACACATATTTGAAGGGTGATCAGTTAGCATGGGGATATACTTTTCTCCAGCCACATTGGGTTACTCACGTTCAGGTGAAGAGAAGGTAAGGAGAATAACCAGGGCTGGGATTTTTCCAGAGTACTGAGGAGAAAAAGGCAAGGGAGATGGATGAGGGCCTCCATTACAGAGTGGAGCAGTGGACCTCATGGATGGAATCTAAGCTAGTTAAGAATGAGATGAATCTAAATCCACAACATTTTTATTTAATAGCAATTCACAAACCCTTTTGCTCTCAATTAAAAAGTATTAATATTTTAGAAGTTTAATTTTTAAACATCTTGCCAACTGTGATGGCTTCTTCAGATCACTAAATGTCACCAACACTCACCTTGTTACACAGGCCAAAAGTCTGATGGCCTGCGACTTGATGACTTTTTCATACTCAGTACAACAGCAAAAGCTGTTCTCCTTTGAAAATATACTCTGAACCTAACGACTTCTCAGCACCTCTACCACTACTACCCCAGGGCTTGTGCTTGGACCTTTCCATTGCTCATCCCTTGTTATCTATTTTTTCAATCAGAAGCCAAAGAACTCAAATTTAAATCAGATGAAGCCCTTCCTTTCAACCATTCAACACCTCTTGGTCACACTTGGAAGAAAAACCCACGTCCTGACCACGGCCGGTAAGATCCTACACGACCCAGCTCCTGGGTTTCCCTCTGATCCACTCTCCACCTCTCTGCCCTGCCCAGCCACACTGGCCTCTGTCACACTCTTCCGTCTTGCCAAGCACACTTGCGTCTCAGGACCTTTGTGCCTGCTCTCCCTGGAAAAGCCTCTCCTCAAAAGGTTCATGCAATTTGCTCTCATTTCATTCAGATCTTGGTTCATATGTCAATTCCTCACAGAAACCTTCCCTGACCATCTATCTAAAAACACCGACATGCCAACACCTTTTCTCCTTTCTCGGCTTCACTCTTCTTCAAAGCACTTTTCATTACCTCCTATTACAATCCTATTTTTCTGTCTTCCCCACAAGAATGTAATCTCCATGAGGGATTTTCTGTTTCGGTCACCATTGTGTCCCACGTGCCTGCAATAATGCATTTTACATACGGTAAGTATCAATAAATATTCATTCAATAAATGAGTCCTTTTTATTCTTTCTGTGCATTTAAAAAATATATTTACCCAGTAATATAAGAATATAATTTATAAATAAAAAATATACCAGGGATACACACTGAAGGGGTAGACAGTAAAAAGGAAAGAAAATTCTGATAATCACAGATGTAACCAATCAACAAGCCAGTGCACATGCCCTAAGGATAGGGTCATAGAGAGCCTGTCAATCTCTCTCAGGAGACTTTGGTAATCTCCATTTGCTCCTCGCAAGAAGGAAAAACTCCCCATATGGGGTTAAGGCCTTCAACCAACAATTCTGTCCTCTGCCCTTATGTTCCTCTGGAATAGTTTGCTAGAAATGAATGGATTGTTTGTTCTGATACAAAGAAGGGTTGATTACTTACTGGTCCTACGCAATTGAGGACAACTGTTGCCTGTTTAGCCATTTCATCAAGCGAGGCTGGATTAGCGATATCACAAATGATGATTCCAACTTCAGACGACAGTGTTGGTCTTCCTAAAATAAGAAACAAATGAAGTAAAGAAAATTCCGGTAGAGGATTACATCTTGCTTGTCTTCTTTGTATAGTAATCAGTGACCAGCAAATTACTAAATACACTGATATACTGAAAGCTAGCTCTCCCGTTTAGACAAAAGATAAAACTGTTTTTAATCAGGTAATAAAAAAGGAAAAGGTTATGAGGAAAACTGAGTTAACACTAAGCGTTACTAAAAACCTGACCTTTAAAAAAAAAATCTAATAAAAGCATTGTGTAAATAACAACCCTGTGTAACACGACAATTTAACGATCAAGTTTAAATGCTGACCAGATAACTATCCAGACTTCCTCTCCAACAAGAAATTTACGTCATAAAAATAGTTTCTTGGCCAGGGGCAGCGGCTCAGCACTTTGGGAGGCCAAGGACTTCTCGAGCTCAGGAATTCCAGACCAGCTTGGGCAACACAGCAAGACCTTGTCTCTACTAATAAAAAAAAAAAAAAAAATTATCTGACATGGTGGCATACGCCTGTAGTCCCAGCTACTCAGGAGGCTGAGGTGGCAGAATCACTTAGACACAGAGGTCGAGGCTGCAGCAAGCTGTGATCATGCCACTGCACTCCAGCCTGGGTAGCAGAATGACACCTTGTCTTTAAAAAAACAAAGTTCCTCATCAACTACTAAACAATCACTATGCATGATTTAGTTGTAGGTGATGGAGAGTTTCGGACTGACTGTTAACATCAAAACCATTAGGGCCAGATGTGGTGGCTCACGCCTGTAATCCCAGCACTTTGGCAGGCTGAGACGGGCGGATCACGAGGTCAGCAGATCGAAACCATCCTGGCTAACACGGTGAAACCCCATCTCCACTAAAAATACAAAAAATTAGCCGGGCGTGGTGGCGGGCGCCTGTAGACCCAGCTACTCGCCAGGCTGAGGCAGGAGAATGGCAAAAAAACAAAAAACAAACAAACAAACAAAATTAGAACTCTGAGGTGAAAAGCACACGCTACATAAACACACAGGCTCATAAGAAAATAATTGGAATTAACTGGCTCAACTAAGTGATGCAGGTTTCAATAGGTGAAGGTATATCCCCCACAATAAAACTGGATTTGGGCATTATATATGGTAAGTGACTAGGCTGTACCAGTACGATCTTGCTGAGCCGGAAAAAGAAATGGAAGCATATAATTTAATAGTGAAATTACTTCTCTTGGAAAAATAACGACCAAAAAGCTCTTTGGTCAGAATTACGTGTTGGTAGTATGAGCATCAAAAGCCGTAGGAGAGTCCAGCCTACGTGGTGTCTTCTGTACATAACCACGAACAAAAAGCATTTCGAGCAGGGCATTGTACGAAAGTAGATTAAACAGAAAGAATGTAGTATTTCCAGAACTCTAACGGGTGTCTGTATAAGAGAAATCTACGGTGGGGAGTTAATAGCCAAATTTAAAGGCTACGGAGTCGTAAGTCAGATGTCTCCCCAGCCATGAAGGCAGCAGGATCCCTGCGTCTGTCTCCTCTCTGTCCCATCCTGCACCCCAGACTCGGGACAGGTCTCAGCAAGGACAAGGTCACTCAATAAATAGACGCTACCTGAATGCTTAGAGAATCGATGAATATATGCTACCTGAATGCTTAGAATAAGTAAGTGTCTAAACCAGATATACACACTTTTTATTCTCTGAAGAGGAATACTGCTGGAGTATTCTTACACACAAAAAAGAAACTAAAACAGAATAGCCACAAAGACACTGTCAATACAACTCTTAAGTGTGCTCTCCCGTCCTCAAAACACAAGGCAAAGGGAGACTCCGATCTCCAAGAGACCAAAGCCCTCCCCTCCTCTCCGACCAAATATTAAGAAACCCGCAGACTCAACAGGTGCCCCTGCGGCGGGGCAGGATGAAGCAGAGAGAGGGGCAACTCAAGTTCTTGGCCATTTCGCCAGGGGAACTCCCCAAACTGAGACAGAAATGCAAAAGCGGGAAACAGGAGGGAGTGAGTGTGTGTGTGTGTATTCAGTGTGTATCCCTGGTGTGTGTATACACACACACACACACGTATATAGTTAAGGAGGTGGAACAAAGCTGTGGCAATACTTGAAACATCCCTCCCTCTCCTCTTCCCGTCCTCACGCAGGGCTCGGGGACACGCACCCCTGCGGAGAAACGCTGGTTTGGGGCGACGCGGGGTCCCCAGCCCAGCCACCGCGCAGCCCCGTCCCGCCCGCCCCTTTACCCAGCTTCAGGGCCGCCTTCTCCAGCACCCGCTGCAGCTTCTCCCGGGAGCGGCCCGCCACCGCCCAGGGCAGGCGGGAGCTCCGCTCCGGGTCCACCTGCTCCCGGGCCACCTCCTCGGTCACGAACTGGCCGGTGAAGCCAGAGGCGCCGAACACCACCAGGTGGAAAGGCCTCTGCTCGGTCGCCATGACGAGTCCACTGCGAGCCCAGGCCCGGGGCGCGCTGAGTCCACGGCGCCTGCGCCTCCGGCAGCGACCCCAGTACCCGGCGCAGCAACCGCCGCGTCGCCGCCGCCAGCGCCGCGCTCCCTTCACCCCGCGCGCGCCGCCGCGCCAGGGCCGCGCCCAGGCCCACGCCGTCTGGCGCCGGAGCCGCAGAGCAGCCGCTTGCCCGGGGGGCCTGGGACGCGAGGCTTCCTTGGGCGGTGGCTCTGGCTGCCAGTCCGCTTCCAAGCCTGGCAGGCGCCCGCCGCGGCCCATAGTTCCCTCCTGCCGTTTTTCCCGCCCGGCTCTGGCCGCCCCGCGCAGCGCATCTTCCCGCCCTGCTGGAAGCTGGAGGCGGCAGCCGTTTCTTCTTGTTGCACGTGGGCGTGGCGCAAAGAGAGTGCGAGAAAACCTGCCGGTGGCCCACGCCAAGAACCTTTGAGCTGCTTTACTTGCTTGCTTTTCTTCCTTTTTTTCCCTTTCTTTTTCCTTTTCTTTTTTTGAGACGGAGTCTCACTCTGTCGCCCAGGCTGCACTGCGGTGGCGCGATCTCCGCACACTGCAACCTCCGCCTCCCGGGTTCAAGCAATTCTCCTGCCTCAGGCTCCTGAGTAGCTGGGATTACAGGCACGCGCCCCCAGGCCTGGCTAATTTTTGTATTTTTAGTAGAGATGGGGTTTCACCTTGTTGACCAGGCTGGTCTCCAACTCCTGACCTCAGGTGATCCAGCCACCTCGACCTCCCAAAGTGCTGGGATTACAGGCGTGAGCCACTGCACCCAGCCCATTCCTGATTTTTAAAAACTCTCATTAAAATAGGAATAAATGGATGCTTTAAAAAATTATGAAATATATTAGTCTTGCAAAAAAGGTACAGCCAATAACAAATATGTGCCCTCAACACAGCTTAAGAAAAATATTCCAGATAGCGAGGTTTCCAGGTATTCATTCCTGAATACATTTCCTTTCCTGTCCCCGAGGCGGCCACTTGGCTGAATTCAGTGTTTATTATTCCTATTCCTATCTTTCTGCTTGTTATATATGTATTTATAAATATAGTACTGTTGTGCATATTTTGCATATCTTGTAAATGTTAATCCTGCAACTTTCTTATTTGGTCATGATGTCATGAACTTATTCCCAAATGATTCAGAATTTTAAAAAATGTCTGTGATACGTGTGTGAAGAGAGAGAGAAATACACCAAATTCTACAATGCTTTTGAACAATTTTGTATAGTGCTTTTGTACAATACAAAGAATGCTACAATAAAATTCTTGTGCATTTCTCCTGAAGCACCTGTGCGAAAGTATATCAACTATATGTCAGGAGTGAAAATGGTTGGTGCTAGAATATTCACATTTGAGTTATCTCACTGCTCTTTAAAGCGCACGCACTAATTTTCACTCTCAGCAGGATACTAGAATCCTCTTGCTTTACATCCTTGTCAGCACTTGGTATTCTCAAGCTTCATTCATGTCCATCTGGTGGGTATAAAGTAGTAAGCATTCAAGTATTTTACACACTTAACTATATACTAGGCACTAAGAATAAAGTACTGGGGATATGGCAACAAATAAAGCCCCTGCCCTCAAGAAGTTTACATTCTAGTGGAGTAAACAGTCGCTACAAAATAATCTTACAGAGCCGGGTACAGTGACACGCACCTTTGGTCCCAGCTACTTGGGAGGCTGAGGCAGGAGGATTGCTTGAACCTGGGAGTTGGAGGTTATAGTGAGCTACACTCCAGCCTGGGTGACAAAGTGAGACATTGTCTCTTAAAAGAAAAAAAAAAAGGCCGGGTGCAGTGGCTCAAGCCTGTAATCCTAGCACTTTGGGAGGCCGAGACGGGCGGATCACGAGGTCAGGAGATCGAGACCATCCTGGCTAACCCGGTGAAACCGCGTCTCTACTAAAAAATACAAAAA
>NW_012107086.1:38173-45524 GCF_000951045.1 Mandrillus leucophaeus | reverse complement strand
ATACAAAAAACTAGCCGGGCGAGGTGGCAGGAGCCTGTAGTCCCAGCTACTCGGGAGGCTGAGGCAGGAGAATGGTGTAAACCCGGGAGGCGGAGCTTGCAGTGAGCTGCGATCTGGCCACTGCACTCCAGCCTGGGCGACAGTGCCAGACTTCGTCTCAAAGAAAAGAAAAGAAAAAAAACCCTAAAACTAAAAACTATATATGTGTGTGTGTGTGTGTGTGTGTGTGTGTTTTGGCAATAATGCTTGCCATGGTTTGGATGTTTAGCTCCCCCAAATCACATGTTGAAATGTAATCCCCAGCGCTGGAGATGGGGCCTGGTGGGAGATGTTTGGGTCATGGGGGTGGATCCCTCATGAATGGCTTGGTGCCATCCCCAGGATAATGAGTGAGTTCTCTCTGTATGAGTTCATACAAGAGCTGCTCTTGTAGTTGAAAGAGCCTAACTCATCCTTCTCTCTCTCGCTCCCTCTCTCACCATGTGATACATTAGCTCCACTTCACCTTCGGCCACCACTGGAAGCTTCCTGAGGCCTCACCAGAAGCACATGCTGACACTATGCTTTATGTACTTCCTGCAGAACCATAAGCCAAAATAAAACCTTTTTTCTTAATAAATTAACCAGCCTCAGGCATTCCTTTATAGCAACGCAAAAATTGACTAACATAATGGTCATTGCAGCATTGCTTTGTAATAACAAAAAGTAGAAACAAATGCAATGTCCTTTATCAGAGGAATTATGAAATAAATCATTGTGTCCTATTCATTCCATAGGAACTGTACAGCTATAAAGAACGAAGTATGACTATTCAGGTGGTTCTAGGTAAAAAACATACAACAACAAAAAAAAAGAATGAAGTTGGCTGGGCACAGAGACTCAACGCCTGTAATCCCAGCGCTTTGGGAGCCCAAGGCAGGAAGATCACGAGTCCAGAAGTTTGAGACCAGCCTAGGCAATGTAGCAAGACCCCACCTCTTTAAAAAAAGTTTTTTATTTTATTTTATTTTATTTTAATTAGCTGGGTGTGGTGATGTGCCTCTGTAGTCCTAGCTACTTGGGAGGTTGAGGTGGGAAGATTCCTTGAGCCCAAGAGTTCGAGGTTATAGTAAATCATGATCACACTGCTGCACTGCAGCCTGGGCAACAGAGCAAGACTATGTCCCTAAAAAAAAAGAAACAAACTGTGTATAGTGACATGGAAAATTGCCCATATCTCCTAACATTACCAGAGTATATTTAAGACAAAAAAGATGTAAGTATATGCACACAAAATGTTAAGAATACATTATAAATTTTAATAACTGTAAGATGCTTAGAAACATGTCTTACACATGGTAACTACTCAATAAATGTTAGCCATTGTTAACAGTAACAGTGATTATTACTGGGAAATGGGTTTGTATAAATTATGCAAGAGAAAGGGATTCATACTTTTTACCTTTCTATATTGTTCAAAATTTTTAAACAATTTATATGATAATTATTTGATAATTTGTAATCGTAAGTTTTTTAAAGGAGCAGGGGCTGATTTTCAGAAGGGCCCGAGGGGCGGCTGTGGGAATCGCACCCCACCATCTGCAGTTCTGACACTGAGGCCTGTTCCTGTTGCCTCCAGGGAACTTAATTTTTTTGTCCATCATAACACGCAACAATATGAATGAATCCCACAAACACTAATCCGAGCAGAAAGCCAAACAGAACGTCTATGTCATTTCTTTCATCTAAAGCTCAAAAGCAGACAAAACCAACTTACTGTGACAAGAATCTTGGAACAATTTGCTTTTGTGTAGAGCAGTCCCAGGTCTGGCCCTTCTTGAAGTAATTCTTCATCTAAAGGAGTTCGAAGGAATTCATTTGCTCCAGGGGCCAGGAGACAGCTTAATTTCTGCACCAAGGTTAGTGCCAAGAAAAAGGGAAGACCCCCTCCTCCCCCAAAAGAAGAAAAGGTTGGCTTGGGGACAGGCTGTTAACCGTCACCTTCACAAAGCCAGAAGCCGGGTCTTCTGAAGCTCAAGAGTGAAGGTAGAACTAGGGGCAGGGGAAGAGAGAATAATGCCTGCAACATCAGCTGTGACTGTTTCCTAGGTGACAAAGATCGTCTCCTCAACCAAGCCCTAACCAGGTGACAAAGATCCTCTCCTCCAACAAACTCTAGCCAGGTGACAAAGATCATCTCCTCGACCAGGCTCTAGCCAGGTGACAAAAATCCTCTTGTGTCTGGAATTGATTCCTTCCAGCAGGTTCTTGGTCTCACTGACTTCAAGAATGAAGCTGCAGACCCTCGCGGTGAGAAAGTTCTTACAGATGGTGTGTCTGGGGTTTGTTCCTTCAGATGTTCAGATGTGTCTGGAGTTTCTTCCTTCTGGTGGGTTCGTGGTCTTGCTGACTTCAGGAGTGAAGCCGCAGACCTTCACAGTGAGTGTTGCACCTCTTAAAGGTGGCGCATCCAGAGTTACTCACTCCTGGTGGGTTCGTGGTCTCGCTGGCTTCAGGTGTGAAGTTGCAGACCTTCATGGTGAGTGTTACAGCTCATAAAGGTAGTGCACACCCAATGAGTGAGCAGCACCAAGATTCACTGTGAAGATCAAAAGAACAAAGATTCCACAGCATGGAAGATGACCCAAGCAGGTTGCTGGGGCTGGCTTGGGTGGCCAGCTTTTAGTCCCTTATTTGGCCCCGCCCACATCCTGCTGATTGGTCCATTTTACAGAGCTCTGATTAGTCCATTTTACAGAGTGCTGATTGGTCCATTTTACAGAGCACTGATTGGTCCGTTTTTACAGAGTGCTGATTGGTGCATTTACAAACCTTTAGCTAGACACAGAGTGCTGATTGGTGCATTTTTACAGAGTGCTTATTGGTGTGTTTACAAACCTTTAGCTAGACACAGAGCACTGATTGGTACATTTACAATCCTTTAGCTAGAGAGAAAAGTTCTCCAAGTCCCCAACCGATTAGTTAGACACAGAGTGCTGATTGGTGCATTTACAAACCTTATCTAGACACAGAGCACTGATTGGTGCATTTACAATCCTTTAGCTAAACAGAAAAATTCTCCAAGTCCCCACCCTACCCAGAAGCCCAGCCGGCTTCACCTGTCACTCTCCTCAACCAAGCTCTAGTCAGGTGACAAAGATCCTCTCCACAACCTCTCCTCTGAGCCCGGTTATGCATGAGTCTCATCCTTGGCCTGTAAAGACTTGAACAAACAGTAATGCAGTTTCTAACAGCTCAAGGCCCCTTTGCCAGCATGACCCTACCCCTATTCTTCACATAGCTGCCTGAGAGAAAGCTCAAGCCTGCCCCAAGAATTTGCTGCTTGTTCTAGCCAACACCTGAAGACAGAGTCTCTGTTGCCCAGCCTCTGTGGGGGGCTAGGTGCCTAGCTTCCAAAAGCACCAGTGAGTTAGCAAACCCAGAGAAGTTTCACGTGGATCGAGTCCCCCAGTGTAGTTTGAACGCCTGTCCCCTCCAAATCTCATGTTGAAATGTGATTCCCAGTGTTGGAGGTGGGGCCTAGTGGGAGGCGGTTGTGTGTCCAGAATTGGTTCCTTCTGGTGGGTTCTTTGTCTCGCTGACTTCAAGAATGAAGCCGCAGATGCTTGTGGTGAGTGTTACAGTTCTTAAAGATGGTGTGTCTGGAGTTTGTTCCTTCAGATGTTCAGATGTGTCCAGAGTTTCTTCTTTCTGGTGGTTTCGTGGTCTTGCTGACTTCAGGAGTAAAGTCACAGACCTTCGCAGTGAGTGTTACAGCTCTTAAAGGTGGCACGTCTGGAGTCGTTTGTTCCTTCTGGTGGGTTGGTGGTCTCATTGACTTCAGGAGTGAAGCTGCAGACCTTTGCAGTGAGTTTTACAGCTCTTAAAGGTGGCACGTCTGGAGTCATTTGTTCCTTCTGGTGGGTTCACGGTCTCGCTGACTTCAGGAGTGAAGCTGCAGACCTTCATGGTGAGTGTCACAGCTCATAAAGATAGTGCACACCCAGTGAGTGAGCAGCAGCAACATTCATTGTGAAGAGCAAAAGAACAAAGCTTCCACAGCGCATGGAAGGGGACCCGAGCGGGTTGCCACTGCTGGCTTGGGTGGCCAGCTTTTATTCCCTTATTTGGCCCCGCCCACATCCCGCTGATTGGTCCGTTTTTACAGAGTGCTGATTGGTGCATTTACAAACCTTTTGCTAGACACGGAGCCCAGATTGGTGCATTTTTAGAGTGCTGATTGGTGCATTTACAAATGTTTAGCTAGACCCAGAGCACTGATTGGTGCATTTACAATCCTTTAGCTAGAGAGAAAAGTTCTCCAAGTCCCCACCCGACCCAGAAGCCCAGCCGGCTTCACCTCTCAGTTGGGTCATGGAAGCAAATCCTTCGTGAATGGCCTGGTGCCATCCCCATAGTAATAAGTGAGTTCTCACTCTATTAGTTCATGCAAGAGCTACTTGTTTAAGACAGCCAGGCATTGCCTCCTCTCTGTCTTGCCCCCACTCTCACCATGTGACATGCCTGCCCCCTCTTTGCCTTCTGCCATGATGGTAAGCTTCCCGAGGTCCTCACCAGATGTAGCACCATGCTTCTCGTACAGCCTGCAGAACCATGAGTCAAATAAACCTCTTTTATTGATAAATTACCTGGTCTCAGGTATTCCTTTATAGCAACACAGAATGGGCTAATTTACTGCCCCCCCCACTTCTGCTTTTTGTAATTTTTCTATTTCCCTGACTCTCCTGAGCCCTCACTTACCCTTGCTTCTTCCCTCATTCTTCCTTTAAAATGCCTAGTCACCTCCGATTGGGTTCAGAAGTTGAGTTCAGTTCATGCTAGACTCTTTTCACATTGCATTAGTATATAACTGATTATCTGTCCTTCCACCTTGTTTATCTTTGACATAGGAAATCAGAAGAAGACAAATAAAGGAACACCCCGGTAGTCCAAAAGTCCATTTGAAACTGAAAGTGAGAAGGAAGCTGAACTTGCCATGCTTAGGAAGCGGTTTGGCAGCTGTGGCTAAATGTGAAGGGAAGAAGTCATGGGGAGTCATCTATGAAAACTCATTTTTTTTTTTTTGCAACTTTTGATTACCTGCATTATTTGCTGATCTCTAGTGGATAATAAAAAGAAACAAAAGGCAAGGAAAGTAACTTACCCAATTCAGAAATTCCATCATGTATTGCCACATTTTATTTTATTATTACCATTATTTTTTGAGACAGGGTCTCACTCTGTCACCCAAGCTGGAGTGCAGTGGCACTGTCACAGCTCACTGCAGCCTCAACATCAGAGCTCAAGCGATCCTCCACCTCAGCCTCCTGAGTAGCTGAAACCTCAGGTGCACACCATCATGCCCGGCTAATTTTCAAATTATTTGTAAAGACGAAGCCTCACTGTGTTGCCCAGGCTGGTCTCGACCTCTTGGCCTCAAATAATCTGCCTACCTCAGGCTCCCAAACTGCTGGGATTACAGGTGTGAGCTACCATGCTCGACCAGCTGCCGCATTTTAGAACATGCTGTGGTCTCAGCATACTGAAAGTTGCACAATAGTACAACACAGCCCTACCTCCCAATACCTGGTCCTTCTACCAACCTGTGCGCATCGTGCTGGAATGGTGCAGTGAAAAGGAGTTAGTCCAGGCTGACCTTTTATGTATGCAACAGAAACT
The DNA here is from genome assembly GCF_000951045.1 of Mandrillus leucophaeus. Taxonomy (NCBI): domain Eukaryota; kingdom Metazoa; phylum Chordata; class Mammalia; order Primates; family Cercopithecidae; genus Mandrillus; species Mandrillus leucophaeus. The sequence continues at coordinate 39,866 of NW_012107086.1, read as the reverse complement.
AAGTGCTTTTATTGTCAATTAAGGCAGCTACTTCTGTTTTTTTTCCTTCTTTTCCCTTCTAGGTATCATTTTTTCCTTTTTTCTACTATTAAACTAAAAATCTATTTGTCATTAAAAGTTCTTTATGCAAATCCTCAGAAGTCTAGGGCTTTATTATTTTTAATGTTTTTATTTTTAATAAAGGAGGCATCCAATGGTGAAGATCACTCATACCACCTTTATGAAAGCCAATTGTGAAATTTTCAGCACCGTTGGAAATCAGACATGGTTTACAGCCACGGCTGGATGTGCACCAGGGGCTCTGGCACACTCTACAAAGCATGTTTCTCCCCCCAGAGAGTGGATTGTTAAATACTTATCAGCAAACTAGAGGAAGGAGGGAAGGAGGGAGGGAGGGAGAAGGAAAGAGAGAAATCAAGGACTTTGTGGAAATCAGAAGCTTGCAAAAATCTCTTTTATTTTTTACTTTTATTTTTTGGTATGGAGTCTCGCTGTGGTGCCCAGGCTTGAGTGCAGTAGTGCAACTTCAGCTCACTGCAACCTCTGCCTCCCGGGTTCAAGCAATTATCGTGTTTCAGCTGCCCAAATAGCTGGGATTACAGGTGCACACCATGACGCATGGCTAAGTTTTGTATTTTTAGTAGAGACGGGGTTTCACCATGTTGGCCAGGCTGGTCTTGAACGCCTGACCTCAAGTGATCCACCTGCCTTGGCCTCCCAAAGTGCTGGGATTTCAGGCGTAAGCCACCACTCCCTGCCAAAAATCTGTTTTAAAAAATTAAAAAGTGATTTAGTAGAGTAGGGAATGTATTCTTCCTGATTCCCCCCATCAGTGATTCATTTTGGTACAGCTAAGTCACTCAGCTTTTGGTTTCTTGGTGTCCTTGTGGGTAAAAAGATAATAGGGCCTGATGACAAGATCCTGTTTTATAAAAATCTAACAAAGCATGTGTATACTTAAGCAGTAATAATATTCACTTGTGAAATTAACATACATCATGATATAAGAGGTATAATTTGGTCAGGCAATACCATCTTCAAATAATGACCTGAAGAATCATAAATCATCTTTCCCAATTTACTTCTTTCTAAATTTTAAAAAAATGTAAGGACATGATCCTATGAAGCAAGATTTAATTTACTCTTCCAATATGCACAAAAATTTACCAGAAATATCTCAGAAGACTTTGTCTTCACCAAGCAATGTGACCTTCCTGCCAAGGCCCAAGGGAGGCCAGCACACATCCACAGAGTATTGTATTGATGTTTTTATGCTGCTTTCTTTAATTTTCAATGAGTATGATAGTTTTGAAACACACACACAAAAATTAACCTTGTGTGAAACTCAGTGCCTATATGTTAGGAAGCAAATTCACTTTGGACACTGCTGTTTTGCACAGAGGTAGAGGATTCATTTTATTAAGCTACAGTGAAAGCAAGCTCTTCAATCAACCTTTGGGCCTGTGTTACAAAGATCAAATTTTGAAACATTTGCTATTAGGAAATTCTAAACCACACCACACTACCGGTGTCCTGGTAGGATGGGCAGTTAGACACAACACTCATTCTGCATTTCCGAGGGACTCACAGTAATCCCATCTACTTGGGAGGCTGAGACAGGAGAATCGCTTGACCCCAGGAGGCAGAGGTTGCAGTGAGCTGAGATCACACCACTGCACTCCAGCCTGGGTGA
>NW_012107086.1:20128-38123 GCF_000951045.1 Mandrillus leucophaeus | reverse complement strand
AAAAAAAAAAAAAAAAAAAGAAAGAAAGAAAGAAAGAAAGAAAAGAAAAGAGAATCTCCCCTTTAAAAATGTTATTTAACTTTAAAACATTTTATTTATGCATTTGTTCATTTCTCCATTCGTTTCTTAGATAAATGTCTCTAGCCTGAAACAGGCCCTGGTTTTCCAAAGATGAACAAGATAGTTCGTGATCTCGTGGATTTTTAGTGTGGCGGAGGAAACGGTAATAGTAAAACTCCTAATTATCAAAAGATTTATGTCCACAATCCCGCCAAAGATTTACAACAATTATTTTTGGGTCTTTCTGATCTTTATTCACACGTGCTCATCGTTTATACATATTTAAAAGTATAGTGTGAACACAATTTGGTGTTCTACCTTTTATTCTTAGCTTTTTAAATCTTTTTTGGGTGGAGGGAGAAAGACTGGAGAAGCGGAGGGTTAAAGCCCTGGAATGAAATCCTCCCTGACCCGCCCCATCCCTGTACATTCTGCATCCAGGGGCAGGAGGACTAGTGTCTACCACATCCCTGAGGGCAATTTGCACATTTGCAAGCTGCTGGTAGGTGACTCTGCTACCTTCTGACTGCAGCTAAACAGGAAAGGCTCACTTAGGAAATGCTGGCCTTGGACTAGGAAAGCCTTTTTTAAGTTTTAAAAATTGACACACAAAAATTGTACATATTTATGGGCTACATAGTGATATTTTGATATATTCAATGTGCAGTAGCAAATCAGGATAATTAGCATATCTGTCACCTCAAACGTTTATCATTTCTTTGTGTTGGGACTATCCAAAATCCTCTTTTCCAACTACTTGAAAATATGTAATAAAGTCTCATTCACGATAGTCACCCTACAGCACTATAGAACACCTCAACTTATTCCTATCAAGCTGGTTGTATTCTTTAATTAACCTCTCCCAATCTCTTCCTCCCCCCTACCCTTCTCATCCTCTAGTGACCACTATTCTGCTTCTATGAGATCAACTTATTTAACTTTCTCATCTGAATGAGAACATGTAGTATTTACCATCCTGTGCCTGGCTTATTTCACTTAACATAGTGTCCTCCAGACTCATTCATGTTGCTGGGAATGACTGAATTTCATTCTTTTTTAATGACTGAATAGTATTTTGTTATGTATATGTACCACATTTTCTTTACCTATACATTCATTTGTTGATGGACACTTAGGTTGATTCCATATCTTGGCTATTGTGAATACTGCTGCAATAAACATGGGGGTGCAGTTATCACTTCAATATACTGATTTCCTTTCCTTTGAATATACACCTAGTAGCAAGATTGCTGGATCACATGGCAGTTCTATTTGTAGTTTTTTGAGAGACCTCCATACTATTCCCTATAATGGCTGTACTAATTTACATTTCCACCAACAGTGCATAAGAGTTCCATTTTCTCTGTATCCTTGCTGGTGTTTATTTATTTATTTAATTAATTTTATTTTTTGAGACAGAGTCTCACTCTGTCACCCAGGCTGGATGGAGTGCAGTGGCACGATCTCGGCTCACTGCAACCTCCGCCTCCCGGGTTCACGCCATTCTCCTGCCTCAGCCTCCTGAGTAGCTGGGACTACAGGTGCCTGCCACCAAGCCCAGCTAATTTTTTGTATTTTTAGTAGAGACAGGGTTTCACCATGTTAACCAGCATGGTCTCGATCTCCTGACCTTGTGACCCACCCACTCGGCCTCCCAAAGTGCTGGGATTACAGGTGTGAGCCACCGCACCTGGTGGTGTTTATTATTTTTTGTGTTTTTTGATAATAGCCATTCTAACTGGGGTGAAATGAAATTTCATTGTAGTTTTGATTTGCCTTTCCCTGATGACTAGTTTCATTCTTCTGCATATGGATATCCAGTTTTCCCAGCACCGTTTGCTGGAGAGATTTTTCTTTCCTCTTGTGCCTTTCTCAAAAATCAGTTGACTGCAAACGTGGATTTATTTCTGGGTTTTCAGTTCTGTTCCATTGGTCTGAGTTTCTATTTTTATGTCAGTACCATGCTGTTTTGGTTACAATAGTTTTTTAGTATATTTTGAAGTCAAGTAGTGTTTAACTTTGTTCTTTTTGCTCAGGATCACTTTGTCTATTTGGAGTCTTTTGTGATTCCATATGAATTTTAGGATTTTTTTCCATTTCTATTTCTTTCCCTTTTTTTCTTTTCTTTTCCTTTTTTCTTTTGTGTGTGTGTGTCTTCTTCAATTTCTTTCATCTCTGTGTTATAGTTCTCCTGGTAGATATCTTTCACTGACTTGGTTAAATTTATTTCTAGGTATTTTTATTTTTGTAGCTATTTTAAATGGTGGTGCAAACTCAGCTCACTTTAACCTCCACCTCCCCAAGCTCAAGTGATCCTCCCACCTCAACCTCCCAAGTACCTGGGACCACAGGTGCACCACCACACCCAATTAATTTTTTTGTATGGTAGAGACAAAGTTTTGTCATGTTGCCCAGGCTGGTCTTGAACTCCTGAACTCAAGCCATCTGCCCACCTCGGCCTCCCAAAGTGCGGGGATTACAGGCGTGAGCTACTGTGCCTAGCCCATGTATAACTTTTGACTCTCCTAAAACATAGTTACTAATAGCCTACTGTTGACCAGAACCATTACCAATAACATAAACAATCAATTAACACATATTTTGTACATTATATGTATCATATACTCTGTTCTTAAAATAAACTAGAGAAAAGGAAATGTTATTTTAAAAACCATAAGGAAGAGAAAATATATTTACTACTCATTAAGTGGAAGTGGATCATCATAAAGTCATACTTGTCTTCACACTGAGCAGGCTGAGGAGGAACAGCAGGGGTTGATCTTGCTGGCTCAAGGGCAGCAGAGATGGAGATGGAAGAAAATTTACATATAAGTAGATCTGTGAAGTTCAAACCTGTGTTGTTTAAGGGTCAACTGCTAAGATCATATTGTCTGCAAATAGGCCATTTGATCCTCATTTCCAATCTCGATACTCTTTATTTCTTTCTCTTGCCAATTGCTCTGGCTAGGCCCTTAACATGTTTAAATTGTGTATGTTTAAGGTTTACAACATAATGTTTTGGTGCACTTAATAAATGTCCTTAACATTATTTGATGACCATTTTTTTTCTGATTTCACATTATATTCAAATTTATGAAAAAAAATCCACATAGTACTTGTAGACATAATTTAATTACTTCCCTACAGATGTACATTTAGAGCTTTTCCAATTTGTCACTTTTTTGTTTTTTTTTGGAGACAGACTCTTGCTCTGTCACCAGGCTGGAGTGCAGTGATGTGATCTCGTCTCACTGCAACCTCCTGTAATCTCTGCCTCCCAGGTTCAAGTGATTCTCCTGCCTTAGCCTCTCGAGTAGCAGGGATTACAGGTGCACGCTACCATGCCTGGCTAATCTCTTGTATTTTAGTAGAGACGGGGTTTCACCATGTTGAACAGAACGGTCTCGATCTCCTGACCTTGTGATCTGCCCGCCTCGGCCTCCCAAAGTGCTGGGATTAGAGGCGTGAGCCACCGCGCCTGGCCTACTATGCACATTCTTATATAACTTTTCCTTCTTAATAATCATATTAGAGTAAATTTCCACATCTGAGACTACCATGTCAAAAGCTCTTGATATCTATTCTGTATTTCATATCTATGGTACCTTTACTGAGGTATGACTTGGGCTTGTCTATACATATCAGTACACAAATCTGAACTACTCTTATGGCCATTGCAAACATAAAGGACTGCCGAAGCAAAATCTTGGTGAACAAAACATGATCCAAACTTTCTTACTGGATCATGTTTTGATAATGGGGGAGGGAAAGTAGTGTCTTTCTTTACTTACGAATCACAGCAATAAGTAATTGGTTATTTAGCCTTCCGGAAAACAGATTCTGACTTATGTTTATGGGCAGAAAAGATTTCCCACAAGATATCTGGGCGTTGTCTGAATGTCTGAAATTGCTCAACTCACTTGCTACATTCTTTCGGTACCGCCTCCCTGTAGAAAGAACCAGAGAGATGGAAAATAAGTTTACCGCCAAGATGGTTTTACATCACATTCTTTCAGTACTGCCTCACTATAGAAAAAACCAGAGAAAGGGAAAATAAGTTTACCATTAAGATGGTTTTACACCACATTCTTTTCCTTTCTGAGGTTTATTTTTAAAAAATCTTCGAGTCGGGTCAGGCACACTCACGCCTGTAATCTCAACACTTTGGGAGGCTGAGGTGGGAGGATCACCTGAGCCCAGGAATTTGAAACCAGCCTGGGCAACATAATGAGATCCTGATTCTACAGAAAAATAGGAACATTAGCCAGGAGTGGTGGTGCACACCTGTAGTCCCAGCTACTCAGAAGACTGAGAGGGGAGGATCACTTGAGCCCAGGAGTTCAAGGCTGCAGTAAGCTATGATCATGCCACTGTACTCCAGCCTGGGTGACAGAGCAAGACCCCATCTCAAAACAAAAAACAAAAACAAAAAAAACTTCAAGTCCACAGAAAGATTAAAGACTGATAATAATACAATAAATCCCATATAGTCTTCTTAATTCACTAGTTGTTAACATTTTGCCACCGTTTTTCTCTATCTCCATATATATTTTTTTCTGAACCATTTAAAAGTTGCAAATATACTGACCTTCACCCCTAAAATTTTCTAGCATTCACTTATTTCTTGAGAACAAAGACATTCTCCTACATAATCATGGCACCATTATCACACTGAAGAAATTTAACATTGTTACAATAATATGAGCTAATAGCTGGAATATATTCACATTTCAAATTGTCTTGAAAATGTCTCATAATATTTTTTTAAATCCAGGCTTCAATCGAGGATTATACATTTGGTTGTCATTTCTCTTTAACCTCCTTGAATCTGGAAGAGTCACCTCTTTTAAACAAAATCTTTTATGACTGACATTTTTGAAGAGTTCAGGCCAGTTGACATGCAGAATGTCACGCAATCTGGATTTGTCTGATTGTGTCCTCAGAATTGGATCCAGGTTTTAAAAATTTGGCAAGAATACTACATTGGTGATTTTTTTTTTTTTTTTTACAGTCTTGCTCTTGTCGCCCAGGCTGGAGCAGTGGTGTAATCTTGGCTCACTGCAACCTCCGTCTCCCGGGTTCAAGCGATTCTCCTGCCTCAACCTCCCGTGTAGCTGGGACTACAGGTGTGCACCACCATGCCTGGCTAATTTTTGTATTTTTAGCAGAGATGGGGTTTCACCATGTTAGCCAGGCTGACCTCAAACTCCTGACCTCAAGCAATCCGCCCACCTTGGCCTCCCAAAGTGCTGGGATCACAGGTGTGAGACACCGCACCCGGCCTACATTGGTGATTTTAGCAGGAGCTATTCTAAGGTGATCCCCAAACGACCCTTGTCCTTGTGTCACTTCCTTCCCTTGAATGTAGGCAGAGCCTGTGAATATGAAGAGCTGCCACTCCTGTGCTATGTGACCTTCAATGACAAGAGGAATTTCGCAGGTGTAGTTAAGGTCTCAAATAAATTTATCTTACATTTCAGAGATTACTTAAATGGGCCTAGGCATTTAAATCCTGGTCTAGAGGTCAAGACGGAGGAAGCCGGAAATTTGAATTTCAAGAAGGGCTCAGTGTGTCTTTGATGGCTTAAAGATACAGGAACCCAGGGCCGGGAGGACAGGGAGCCTCTAGGAGCTGAAAGCAGCTCCTGGCTGACAGCCAGCGAGGAAACCAGGAAACCTGGGTCCTGCAACCACAAGAAACTGAATTCCGCCAACGACAAGAATGAGTTTTAAAGCAGATTTTGCCCAGAGTCTCCAGATGGGAATTCAGCCTGGTCTGCACCTTGATTTCAGCCCAGACATGCTGTGCCAGGCTTCCTTTTTATTTATTTATTTAGAGAAGGAGACTTGCTCTGTTGCCCAGGCTGAAGTACAGTGGCATGATCTCAGCTCACTACAACCTATGCCTCCCGGGTTCAAACGATTCTCCTGCCTCAGCCTCCCAAGTAGCTGGGATTACAGGCACACGCCACCATGCCCGGCTAATTTTTGTATTTTCAGTAGAGATAGGGTTTCACCATGTTGACCAGGCTGGTCTCGAATGCCTGACCTCAGGTGATCCACCCGCCTCAGCCTCCCAAAGTGCTGGGATTATAGGTGTGAGCTACTGCACTTGGCCAGCAGTTTTCTAATTCTATTGTTCCTTCTGTGTTTATCAGCTGGAAGTTTCATATAGGAAAAATAATTTCCTCATCAACTATTTGTTTACTCTGAAATATTACCACTAAGGAAAAACGGGAAAAATATCTGATTTTTTCTTTTTACCAATTTTCAAGATAATGACAGATAAAGTATTATCTTTAGAATTATTACAAACTAATGGGCTTTTATTTGTTTAATATGTTTCAATACATCACAGTCAAAATTTTTCTTGATATTCAAATTGTCCCATCTTTGGCCACTAGTATTCCCTTCAAGTTACCATCTGTATTCTTTTTTTCTTCTTTATTGAGGTGTGAAATAAATATAATAAAATTTAAAAATACATTACCCTGAAATGTAGAGATTATTTAATTTTAATATATATACGCACCCTGTAACCACCACTCAGATCAAGATACAGGATGTTAGCACCCCAGAGGATTTCCCTGTACTCCTTTTCATTCAGCACCATCCTCTCCAGGGGTAGCCACTGTTCAGATTTATTGAAGTTCATATAAAAGGAATTATTCAGCCAGGTGCAGAGGCTCACACCTGTAATCCCAGCACTTTGGGAGGCCGAGGTGGGTGGATCACCTAAAGTTGGGAGTTTGAGATCAGCCTGGCCAACGTGGTGAAACCCCGTCTCTACTAAATATACAAAAATTAGCCAGGTAAGGTGGCACATTCCTGTAATCCCAGCTACTCAGGAGGCTGAGGCAGGAGAATCACTTGAACCCGGGAGGTGGAGATTGCAGTGAGCCGAGATGACGCCACTGCACTCCATCCTGGGCGACAGGGTGAGACTCTGTCTCAGAAAAAGAAAGGAATCATTCAGTATGCACTCTTTTGTATCTGGTTTCTTTCATTCAGCATAATGTCTATAAGATTCATCCATATTGCACATATATCAGTAATTCCTTATTTTTATTGCTGTATAACACTATGCCATATGAATAAACTATAGTTTTTAGTTTAATTTTTATTCTTTTTTACTTTTTTCTTTTTTTCTTTGTGAGACAGAGTCTTACTTTGTCTCCCAGGCTGGAGTGCAATGGCACAATCTTAGCTCACTGCAACCTCCACCTCCCGGGTTCAAGCGATTTTCCTGCCTCAGCCTCCTGAGTAGCTGGGATTACAGGCATGCACCACCACACCCAACTAATTTTTGTATTTTTGGTAGGGATGGGGTTTCACCATGATGGCCAGGTGGGTCTCGAACTCCTGACCTCAAGTGATCAACACACTTTGGTATCCCAAAATGCTGGGATTATAGGCGTGAGCCACTGTGCCTGGCCAGTTTAGTTTTTCTTTTTCTTTTTTTTTTTTGAGAAAGAGTCTCGCTCTGTCACCCAGGCTGGAGTGCAGTGGCACAATCTTGGCTCACTGCAAGCTCCACCTCCTGGGTTAATGCCATCTTCCTGCCTCAGCCTCCCATGTAGCTGGGATTACAGGTGTACACTGCCATGCCTGGCTAATTTTTTGTATTTTTAGTAGAGACGGGGTTCCACCATGTTAGCCAGGCTGGTCTCGATCTCCTGACCTCTGATGCGCCTGCCTTAGCCTCCCAAAGTGCTGGAATTACAGGCGTGAGCAGTTTAGTTTTTATTATGCTGCTGATAACTAATTGGGACACTTCCAGTTTTACCCTTATGAATAAGGCTGCTCTCAGCTTTCTCACATACAAGGCTTCCTACTCAAGTGTACTCATTTCTCTTGGATTTACACCTAGGAGTGAAATTGCCAGAGCAAAGGGTAGGTATATGTTTAGCTCTGGTAGATCCTGCTAAACAGTTTTCAAAAGTGGCTGCTTCAGTTAACACTTCAACTAGTAACTGATGAGAGAAAGTTCCAGTTGCTCCCTAACATCAGCAACCCTTCATATTCCCCATCCTTTTAATTTTTGAGTTGTTCTAGGTTGTTAGGTAATGATATTTCATTGCACTTTTAATTTGTGTTTACCTGGTAATTAATGATACAAATCGCATTTTCTTAAGTCTTTTGGTCATTTGGATATCCTCTTTTTTTTTTGAGACGGAGTCTCGCTCTGTCTCCCAGGCTGGAGTGCAGTGGTGTGATCTCAGCTCACTGCAAACTCCACCTCCCGGGTTCACACTATTCTCCTACCTCAGCCTCCCAAGTAGCTGGGACTACAGGTGCCTGCCACCATGCCCAGCTTATTTTTTGCATTTTTAGTAGAGACAGTGTTTCACCATGTTAACCAGGATGGTCTCGATCTCCTGACCTCGTGATCCACCTGCCTTGACCTCCCAAAGTGCTGGGATTACAGGCGTGAGCCACCATGCCCAGCCTGGATATCCTCTTTTGTGAGGTACCTGTTCAAGTCTTCTCTTTCCCCTTAGCTTTTTTGGTTTTATTGGTGATGTTAAATGTAATCATTTGATTAAGGTGATGTCTGCCATATTTATCCACTTCAAAGGTTCTTTTTTCCTTTGTAATGGATAAGGGATCTGTGGGGAGATACTTGGAGGCTGTTTGAATATCTGGTTCAATGGTTTTAGCATCCATTGATGATCTTCACCTAGACAAATTATAACAGTGGCTGTACAATGGGCATCAATATCTTTTAAAGGCCTCCAAGTAATTTTAGTGTTTTTGCCTTTTTTTTTTTTTTTTTTTTTGAGATGAGGTCTCGGTCTGTCACCTAGGCTGGAGTGTAGTGGTGCAATCATAGCTCACTGCAGCCTCAACTTCCTGCACTCAAGTGATCCTCCTACCTCAGCCTCTGTGTTAGTCTGTTTTCACACTGCCAATAAAGACATACCTGAGACTGGGCAGTTTACAAAAAAAAAAAAAAGAGGTTCAGTGGACTTACAGTCCACATGGCTAAGGAGGCCTCACAATCATGGTGGAAGGTGAAAGGCACATCTCACATGGTGGCAGACAAGAGAAGAGAGCTTGTGCAGGGAAACTCCCCTTTTTAAAACCATCAGATCTCATGAGACTCATTCACTATCACAAGAATGGCTGGGAAAGGCCTGTCGCCATGATTCAGTTACCTCCCACCAGGTCTCTCCCACAATATGTGGGGATTCAAGGTGAGATTTGGGTGGGGACACAGCCAAACCATATCATTTATCCCCTGGCCCCTCCCAAATCTCATGTCCTTACATTTCAAAACCAATCATGCCTTCCCAACAGTCTCCCAAAGTCTTAACTCATTTCAGCATTAACACAGAAGTCCACAGTCCAAAGTCTCATCTGAGACAAAGCAAGTCTCTTCTGCCTATGAGCCTATAAAATCAAAAGCAAGTTAGTTACTTCCTAGATACAATGGGGGTACAGGCACTGGGTAAATACAGATGTTGGGTAAATACAGCCATTCTAAATGGGAGAAATTGGCCTATACAAAGAAGCTACAGGCCCCATGCAAGTCCAAAATCCAGCAGGGCAGTCAAAATTTTTTTTCTTTTTTTTTTTTTTTTTGAGACGGAGTCTCGCTCTGTCACCCAGGCTGGAGTCCAGTGGCCGGATCTCAGCTCACTGAAAGCTCCGCCTCCTGGGTTTACACCATTCTCCTGCCTCAGCCTCCCTGGTAGCTGGGACTACAGGCGCCCGCCACCTCTCCTGGCTAGTTTTTTGTATTTTTTAGTAGAGACGGGGTTTCACCTTGTTAGCCAGGATGGTCTTGATCTCCTGACCTCGTGATCCACCCATCTCAGCCTCCCAAAGTGCTGGGATTACAGGCTTGAGCCACCGTGCCCAGCCCAGGGCAGTCAAATTTTAAAGCTGCAAAATAATCTCCTTTGACTCCATGTCTCACATTCAGGTCATTCTGATGCAAGAGGTGGGCTCCCATGGTCTTGGGCAGCTCTACCCCTGTAGCTTTGTGGGGTACAGCCTCCCTCCCAGCTGCTTTCATGGGGTGGCACTGAGTGTCTGAGGCTTTTCCAGGCACATGGTGTAAGCTGTCGGTGGATCTACCATGCGGGGTCTGAAGGACAATGGCCCTCTTTTCACAGCTCCATTAGGCGGTGCCCCCATTAGGGACTCTGTGTGGGGGCTCCAACCCCACATTTCTTTTCTGCCTTACCCTAGTAGAGGTTCTCCATGAGGGCCCCACCCCTGCAGCAAACTTCTGTCTGGGCATCCAGGCATTTCCATACATCCTCAGAAATCTAGGCGGAGGTTCCCAAACCCCAATTCTTGACTTCTGCGTACCTGCAGGATCAATACCATGTGGAAGCTGCCAAGGCTTGGGGTTTTCACCCTCTCAAGCAACAGCCCAAACTGTACTTTGGCCCGTTTTAGTCATGGCTGGAGCAGCTGGGATGCAGGGCACCAAGTCCCTAGACTGCACACAGCAGAGGAGCCCTGGGCCTGGCCCATGAAACCATCTTTTCCTTCTAAACCTCCAGGCCGGTGATGGGAGGGGCTGCCACAAAGGTCTCTGACATGCGCTGGAGACATTTTCCCCATTGTCTTGGTGATTAACATTCAGTTTCTCCTTACTTATGCAAATTTCTGCAGCCAGCTTGAATTTCTCCTCAGAAAATTGGATTTTCTTTTCTATTGCATTGTCAGGCTGCAAGTTTTCCCAACTTTTATGCTGTGTTTCCCTTTTAAAACTGAACGTCTTTAACAGCACCCAAGTCACCTCTTGAATGCTTTGCTGCTCAGAAATTTCTTCCACCAGATACCCTAAATCATCTCTCTCAAGTTCAAAGTTCCACAAATCTCTAGGGCAGGGGCAAAATGCCACCAGTCTCTGCTAAAACATAACAAGAGTCACCTTTGCTCCAGTTCCCAGCCAGTTCCTCATCTTTATCTGAGACCACCTCAGCCTGGATTTCATTGTCCATATCACTCTCAGCATTTTGGTCAAAGCTGTTCAACAAGTGTCTAGGGAGTTCCAAACTTTCCCACATTTTCCTGTCTTCTTCTGAGCCCGCCAAACTGTTCCACCATCTGCCTGTTACCCAGTTTCAAAGTTGCTTCCACATTTTGGGGTATCTTTTCAGCAGTGCCCCACTCTACTGGTACCAATTTACTGCATTAGTCTGTTTTCATGCTGCTAATAAAGACATGCCCAACACTGGGCAATTTACAAAATAAAGAGGTTTAATGGACTTACAGTCCACATGGTTGACGAGGCCTTGCAATCATGGCGGAAGGTGAAAGGCACGTCATACATGGTGGCAGACAAGAGAAGGGAGCTTGTGCAGGGAAACTCCCCTTTTTAAAGCCATCAGAAATCATGAGTCTTATTCACTGTCACAAGAACAGCAGGGAAAGACCTGCCCCCAGGATTCAATGACCTCCCACTAGGTTCCTCTCAAACATGTGGGAATTCAGGATGAGATTTGGGTTGGGGCACAGCCAAACCAATCAGCCTCCTTGAGTAGCTGGGACACAGGTACATGCCACCACACCTGGCTAATTTTTTTTCTCTTCTTTTTTTGTAGAGACAGGGTCTCCCTATGTTGCCCAGGCTGGTCTCAAACTCCGGGGCTCAAGCCATCTTCCTGCCTTGTCCTTCCAAAGTGCTCAGATTATAGGCATGAGCCACCACGCCTGACCCCATTTTTGCCAATTTTTAATTGAGTTGTGTGTCTTTTTCTGAGTGACTTGCTGTAGTTCTTCATATATTCTTGGTATGAGTCATTGAGTCATTTGTCAGAGATACAGACACCAAAAGTCTTCTGGTCTGTGACTTCCGTTTTCACTACTTTTTTTTTCTTCCTTTTTCTTTTCTTTTCTTTTCTTTTCTTTTCTTTTCTTTTTTTTTTTTTTTTGAGACAGGGTCCTGCTGTCACTCAGGCTGGAGTACCATGGCACAATCTTGTTCACTGCAGCCTCAACCTCCCGGGCTGAGGTGATCCTCGCATCTTGGCCTCCTGAGTAGCTGGGACCACAGGTATGCATGACTACACCTGGCTAATTTTTATATTTTTAGTAGAGATGGAGGTCTTACCACTTTGCCCAAGCTGGTCTCAGACTCCTGGGCTCAAGGGATCCACCTGCCTCAGTCTCCCAAAGTGCTGGGAATACAGGCATGAGTTACCATGCCTGGCCCTGTTTTAAGTATTAATATCTTAATGCTATCTTTTATTGAAACAACTTTCTTAATTAATGAAGCTCAACTTATTTTATTTTTAAGGTTTGTGCTTTTTGTTTTCTGCTTAACATTTGCCTACCCAAATCTGTTAAACTGCTGTTGGGTTCAGATAAAATATAGGAAAAAATAATAAAAACTATTTTGGGTTTTTTTTTGGGGGATGGGTGGTTTGAGACAGGGTCTCACTGTCACTCAGGCTGGAGTGAGTGCCATGGCACCAACATAGTTCACTGCAGCCTCAAACTCCTGGGCTTACTCGACCTCCCACATCAACCTCCCAAGTAGCTGAGTTTGGAAGAACACAAATCTGTGTTCTTCTAAAAAGTTTATTGATTTATCTTCCAAAATTTAGGTCCATGATTCATCTTGAAATTTTTTTATGGTGTGAGGTAGGGTGTCAAGATTCATTTTCCCCATACAAATATTCAATTATTCTAATACCATTTATTGAAACAAATAGATCTTTTTTAATTTATAAAAATGTGACATCTGAAAAAAATTGATGGGCCAAATAGAAAAATTTGAACACTGAATATTGATGCTATTAAAGTATTAATGTTATTTTTTTAGGTGTGGTAATTTTATTAGGTTAAATTTTTAAAATTATTTTCTTTTAGAGATATGTAGTGAATTTTTTAAAAGATGAAATGATATAATGTCTAAGATTACTTCAACATAACTTCAAAAAATTAAAATTTCTTTGCATTACAAATATAACATTTCTATATGTTGGTGCAAAAGTAATTACGGCTTTCACAATTATTTTCAATGGTGAAAACTGCAATTATTTTTGCACCAACCTAATTATAATCTGAATAATTTCATTATGAAAATTAAAATATTCTCAAGACGAGTAAGGGGGATTAATACGTGACATCTAATGAAACATACTGATTTAATGATGTATTGCCTCCAGCTAATTACACACCCACATCCAGCTGTGAGACACACGCTGCTGTTGCCAGCTGTCGCCTGCATATGTAAGTTTCCAAATTCCGTATGTGACTCAAAGTCATAAGAGAAAATGATATTTTGGTTGCCCGATACTGACTCTCATCTCTGCCTTCCAACAATCTATGCAGAGCTGTGAGGAATCCGGGTTTGGTTTCACCCAGACCCAGGCTTGCCATGAGACATACCTTTAGGCTGCCTAGTGTGTATTAATATTCCAGGAAATGGTGCGTTATCCTGGGTTTGGGCCTTTCTTCATCCTATTTCATACACATCTTGCACATACACAAATGTAAACATCATTTCCAAAATAGTTCTTATTGATTCAGGTGCAGTGGCTCACACCTGTAATCCCAGCACTTTGGGAGGCCGAGGCAGGCAGATCACCTGAGCTCAGGAGTTCGAGACCAGCCTGACCAACATGGCAAAACCCCATATCTACTAAAACAAAACAAATACAAAAAATCAACTGGGTGTGGTGGCATGCGCTTGTAGTCCCAGCTACTCAGGAGGCTGAGGCAGGAGAATCACTTGAGCCTGGGAAGTAGAGGTTGCAGTGAGCCGAGATCGCGTCACTGCACTCCAGCCTGGGGGACAAAGTGAGACCCTGTCTCAAAAAAAAACAACAACAACAACAATATAAAACAAAGTGATAAATATATTGGCACACAATGTGTCACATAATAACAGCCGGATTCCTAAGTTAATGAAGATATTTAGTTGTCATCTTTGTTTATGAACATAAAACATTTCGTATAAAAAGGAAATATCTCATTTAATCATCAAACGACCTATAGGATGGGCACTCTGACCCCTGTTTCTCGCGTCTGAGGCCCGTGCACTCTCCTTCCTTGCTTTGGGTTTCGTTTCCAGGGCCTCTGCCTGAGGTGTTTTTCTGGTCCTCACTGTGAGGTGGCTCTTGGTTTCTCCTGACCGAACACTTCCTTCAGGAAGAGAACTTGTGGGTCACTAGACAGCACTCTTCGTTCCTCTTGCCCGAAGGCGGCGTATTTTGATTGGCTTGTGTACTTCCCAGATCAAAGCGCCTCTGGGCATTTTCATAATAACTCTTTCTACTGTTTGGGCTATGAATAGCCAGTGACTCTGCTCCACACAGCGTCCCCAGCCTCAGCCCTGCTTGTCTCCCTCAGGAGACAGAGCCCATCTGTTTCACTCTCTTCCTGAGATCATTCTCAGAAGTAGACTAAGCATGTTTCTTTTTCTTTTTTTAATTTAAACTCTACTTATTTATTTTATAGAGATGAGGGTCTCACTGTGTTGCCCAGGCTGGTCTCAAACTCCTAGACTCAAGTAATCCTCCCACTTCGGCTCCCAAAGTGCTGAGATTACAGGTGTGAGCCACAGCCCCTGGGCACCTAAGCAGTTTTTAGCTCAGCAGAAACATTTAGCAAATATGAGCCCCACTAGCCATTCCCTCATTAGAAGCCGTAAGGGACATCTATGAGACCTAATCCAGTAGTTCCCATATTGTGGCCCAGTGTGGCTCGGAGAACCACAGTTGCTGTTTTTGCTTCAGTTGCTTCTCCCTCGATGGGAGAATTTTGTGTGCTGTAGCAGGA
Organism: Mandrillus leucophaeus; assembly: GCF_000951045.1. NCBI lineage: Eukaryota > Metazoa > Chordata > Mammalia > Primates > Cercopithecidae > Mandrillus > Mandrillus leucophaeus. The sequence continues at coordinate 23,315 of NW_012107086.1, read as the reverse complement.
GGCGCACAGGCACCCCGTGGGAAGGGGTCTCCAGCGCACAGGCACCCCGTGGGAAGGGGTCTCCAGCATGCAGAACACCGTGGGACACTTACTGGCAGGCAGCAATGGACGTTGACATGAAAGAGGTGGGTTTGCCTTCGTGGTGCTCCTCCCTGAGGTATCTGCGGGTCCAAGGCAAATGGAACGCAGAAGGCTGGGGAGGGAAGCTGGGAGAGTGGAGGCTGAATTAGTAGGAAAGGAAGATGGGGCTTCCTGGTGCCCACCCTTGGTGGTCTAAGCACAGATGAAGGGTTACCTAAGAAATCAGTAAAGAAATATTTGTGGCCGACACGGTGGCTCACGCCTGTAATAGCAGCACATTGGGAGGCCGAGGCAGGGGGATCACTTGAGGCAAGGAGTCTGAGACCAGCCTGGCCAACATGGTGAAATCCCATCTCTACCAAAAATACAAAACTTAGCTGGGCGTGGTGGCACACGCTTGTAATTGATTGTACCACTGCACTGCAGCCTGGGGGACAGAGCGAGACCTCATCTCTCTCTCTCTCTCTTTTTTTGTTTTGTTTTTTAGACGGAGTCTCTTTGTCCCCCAGTCTGGAGTGCAGTGGCACGATCTCGACTCACTGCAACCTCTGCCTCCTGGGTTCAAGCAATTCTGCCTCAGCCTCCTGAGTAGCTGGGACTACAGGCGTGTGCCACCACGCCCGGCTAATTTTTGAATTTTTAGTAGAGACGGGGTTTCACCATGTTGGCCAGGCTGGTCTCCAACTCCTGACCTCGTGATCTGCCCACCTCAGCCTCCCAAAGTGCAGGGATTACAGGCGTGAGCCACCGCGCTCGGCCGACCTCATCTCTTAAACAACAACAACAACAATAACAAGAAAGAAACCTTAAAACCAACAACAAAAAACCCCTAATAAACATGTGATAGTTGGATTGTGAATACCGATTGGATGAGGGTGCGGCTGAGAAAACCCTGACTCAGCAAGGGCAGAAGAAGTCACTGACTTCGGGGCTGGATCAGAAGCTGCTTTCCCGGGAGGCTTCCTGGGCTGCTCAGCCTTCTGCAGAGAAGGTGACTGATTTCTGTCCCTTCCCCTGCGGCTGCAGCGCCACGCTCTGGAGGCCGGAGCCCTCCCCTGCGCCTCTGCTCTGAGTCCCGAGGGAGGTCGGGCAGGTGAGGCCACGCAGGGCTCCGGGTGTGTGACCGTGGTTGTCAGAGTGTCCTCCTGCCAGATGACAGCGTGGGAAAGGGGCTCATGTTTCTGGAAGGGCACCAAGGCTTCCTGGTTGTATCATTTCCCTTTGGATTTTTGACAGGATCCTTCCCATTTCCAGTGGATGCGGGAAAATCCTTTCGGGCCACAGGTCAGCATCGTTTTCCTCCAGCGAGCTTGTGCACCTCCAAAAGCTGACAGACAAGGTGCAGGGCCCTGGCCATCGCACACACGCCTGTCAGTCACCCCGGCGTGGGGCCCCTGCGCCCCGCATGATGCTATTCCTCGTGGAAACCACGAGGTGGCGCTGGCGAGCCAGGGCAAAGGCGAGGCTGGTTCCCCCACGCTGTGAGCGACAGGGGACGCCCCGGGCTGAGTCCTCAGCTGGATCCTCTTCTGGCTGCCGGCGCTGTGGCTTTTTCGTGGATTTTCCCTTCGCTTCGACAAACATTGACTGAGTGCTACCAGGAGCCAAGCAATGGAAAATGATCCATGTTCATTGCTGTAGTACCTGAACACTTAAAAACACACTCCCGGGCGTGGTGCAGGTGCCTGTAGTCCCAGCGACGCCGGAGGCTGAGGCAGGAGAATGGCTTGAACCCGGAGGTGGAGGCTGCAGTGAGCCGAGATCGCGCCACCGCACTCCAGCCTGGGCGACAGAGCGAGACTCTGTCTCAAAGCAAACAAAATAAGACAAAAACTAAACCAAGAAAACACGCTCTCAGTAGCTCCCAGGCCTCCAAGTGGAGCTGGAGAGGCTCCCACAGCCCAGGTCTTGAGGAACAGGTGGGTCTTGTAGGTGAGCTTGAATATAGGGGGCAGGGATGCAGCGGGAGCCTGGCAGGTGTGGGGCGGCCAAGCCAAGGCAAATGGGTGTGACTGACAGTGAGGAGGCTGGACTAGAAAAAGCCTCTCTGGAGGCCTCAGTTTCTTTATTTGTCAAATGAGCTCCAGAGGCCCAATGCAGCTCTGCCAGGTCCCTCGCCTGGTAGAAGGAAAGGTACCCATGACAGGCTCTAAGAGGCATCCTCAATCATGAGATCATGAGATAGACAGGCCTGCGCCCAACCCCAGCTCCGCCCGCTGCTATTTCCATGCCTCCGACAAGTCCCTTACCTCACTGACCTCCTGCTTCCTCTTGTAGAAAATGAGATTGATGGGATGGGCGTGGTGGCTTTTGCCTGTCATCCCAGCACTTTGAGACACTGAGGCAGGAGAATCCCTGGATGCCAGAAGTCTGAGACCAGCTTGGGCAACACAGTGAGACCCCATCTCTACGAGAAAATTTTGAAAAATAGCCAGGCGTGGTGGTGCACACCTGTGGTCCCAAGTACTCAGGAGGCTGAGGTGGGAGGATCGCTTAAGCCCAGGAGTTCAAGGCTGCAGTGAGCTATGATTGCACCACTGCACTCCAGTCTGGGCAACAGAGAGAGACCCTGTCTCAAAAAAAAACAAAAAACAAAACAAAACAAACAAACAAAAACAAGAAAGAAAATAAAACAGAATTGATGATACTTGCTTGATTTGGGAGAACGTATTCTGGCAGAGTTTCAGAGCCAGGAGGCTGTGCTCAAGTTCTGGCTCAGCCACTTAGTAATTGTGTGTCCTTGGGAAGTCACTGAACCTACTGAGTCAGAGTTTCTTCATGCCTTACATGAGTACCCCCAGGCTACCTTATAGAATTAATGAAAGCTTAAATAAGGTGGTGTTTTCAATCCAGGAGCTAGAGCATAATGGGTGCTGAGTTACTACTTTTCCCTCTTAACTCACGTAGCACTTGCTACCAGAAGTAGAGTTCAGCAACGCGTCCTGCCTTGATTTGCTGATTAATGTTATGTTTGTTGGCCGTGTCTCCACAGCAAGATTTTAGACTTCATAAGATCATGGGCCATGTTGCCGAGCACCATGCCCCGCACACGGTAAGCACGGAGTAAACAGTCTCCACGCCAAGCGCCATGCCCCGCACACGGTAA
>NW_012107086.1:17502-19768 GCF_000951045.1 Mandrillus leucophaeus | reverse complement strand
AACTTACAAAATCTCTGGTATGTGCAAAACAAAATCTCTGGTACGTGCAGAAAACCAGGTACTCACAGAACTTACGAAATCTCTGGTATGTGCAAAGATTAGAGAGTAGAACAAGGGTGTAGCAGGTGGGGGGCAGGTACACATCTATCTTTGTGTCCTTTCAAACCCACCCCCAATATTTCAATGGAGGTTCTATTTTCCATAAGTGTCGGCCGGCTGAGAAATAAAGAGAAAGAGTACAAAGAGAGGAAATTTACAGCTGGGCCGCTGGGGGTGACATCACATGTTGGTAGGACCATGATGCCCACCTGAGCCTCAAACCAGCAAGTTTTTAATTAAGGGTTTCAAAAGGGGGAGGGGTGTAAGAACAGAGAGTAGGTACAAAGATCACATGCTTCGAAGGGCAAAAAGCAGAACAAAGATCACATGCTTCTGAGGGAACAGGACAAAAGGCAAAGCAGAACTACTGATAAGGGTCCAACAAAGATCCCAAGGCAAAGGGCAAAAGCAGAACTACTGATAAGGGTCCAACAAAGATCCCAAGGCAAAGGGCAAAAGCAGAACTGCTGATAAGGGTCTATGTTCAGCGGTGCATGTATTGTCTTGATAAACATCTTAAACAACAGAAAACGGGATTCCAGAGCAGAGAACCGGTCTGACCACAAATGTACCAGGGTGGAGTTTCCCCACCCTAGTAAGCCTGAGGGCACTGCAGGAGACCAGGGCGTATCTCACTCCTTATCTCAACCACACAAGACAGACATTCCCAGAGGGGTCGTTTATAGACCTCTCCCCAGGAATGCGTTCCTTTCCCAGGGTATTAATATTAATATTCCTTGCTAGGAAAAGAATTTAGCGACATCTCTCCTACTTGCAAGTCCATTTATAGGCTCTGCAAGAAGAAAAATATGGCTCTTTTTCCCAACCCTGCAGGCAGTCAGACCTTAGGGTTGTCGTCCCTTGTTCCCTAAAAATTGCTGTTATTTTGTTCTTTTTCAAGGTGCACTGATTTCATATCGTTCAAACACACGTTTTACAATCAATTTGTACAGTTAGCACAATTATCACAGTGGTCCTGAGGTGACGTACATCCTCAGCTTACGAAGATAACAGGATTAAGAGATTAAAGTAAAGACAGGCATACGAAATTATAAAAATATTATTTGGGAACTGATCAATGTCCATGAAATCTTCACAATTCATGTTCCTCTGCTGTGGCTCCAGCCAGTCCCTCCGTTCAGGGTCCCTGACTTCCCACAACAACTCAGACTGTGGCACTTTCTAGTTTTCTTTTAGAGACAGGGTCTTGCTCTGTCTCTCAGGCTGCAGTGGTATGATCACGGCTCCCTGAAGCCTTGACTTCCCAGGCTCAAGCGATCTTTCCACCTCAGCCTCCCGAGTAGCTAGGACTACAGATGTGCACCATGGCACCTGGCTAATTTTTTAATTTTTGGTAGAGGCAGGGTCTCACTATATTGCCCAGACTAGTCTCCAATTCCTGGCCTCAAGTGATCCTTTCGCCTCGGCCTCCCAAAGTGCTGGGATTACAGGTGTGAGCCACCATGGGCAATAGCATTTTCAATGATTTAAAGACTATTTGAGGAGGTGCTATATTCAGGCTTATATGTTCTGGAACTTTTCCTTTTCATGATTTAAACTTCCTGTATAACAATGTCCTGTATCTTGTGGCTACTAATAACTAGAATAATAATAGCTTGTTTACTGTGTGCTTTATCTACATCACCTCATTTAATCTTCATAACAACCTGATGAGGTGATTTATTATTATTTCCACTTTACAGATGAGAAAACTGAGGCTCAGAAAAGTTAAGTAACAACTGAACTTTCCACAGCTAGTACTGTAAGTGGGAGAACTGAGATTTAAGTCCAGGTCTTTCTGATACTGGAGTTCTTGTCCGTGAGCACTCTGCTATACTGCCTCCAAAATAATGGCATGCATGCAAGCACCGGGCACATAATAGGTACTCAGTAAAAGTTGGCTCTCTTCCTTCAATCAAGAAGTGTATCAAAGGCTGGGCACGGTGGCTCACACCTGTAATCCTAACACTTTGGAAGGCCAAGGAGGAAGGATTGTTTGAGCCCAGGAGTCTGAAAACAGCTGGACAATATAGTGAGATGCCATCGCTACAAAACGTAGAAAAAATTAGCCAAGTATTCGTGGCACACACCTGTAGTCCCAGCTACTTGGGAGGCTGAGGTAGGAGGATCACCTGAGCCCAGGAGGTGGAGGTTGCAGTGAGCTGTG
>NW_012107086.1:0-17367 GCF_000951045.1 Mandrillus leucophaeus | reverse complement strand
AGGGAGGGAGGGAGGGAGGGAGGGAGGGAGGGAAAAGAAGGGAGTCTAGGATGAAGTGGGCACCTAAACAGGTGAATAGGGTGGGTAAAAACCTCATCCCTGCCCTTAGGCGGTAGACACTCTCCAGTCATAAGCTCTAATGTGCTGTAGAAAAGCCTCAGGTTCTCGGGGGTTTTCCAGCTGAGCATCTGGAAGGCTGCAGTGCAGTTCCGTGTCCAAGCACTGCAGAGCCTCAGGCAAAGGTGTCATCACTCAGTGCGACACTCCTGGAAGATCTGTTTCCAGGGGGGGGCTACAGCTTGGCAAGGGGAATGCAAGGGTCCCTAGCCAGTCTTGGATCTCGACTTGGCATTCCCGAGAGACAGAGAGACAGATTCTCTGGTCCCCCGTCCCAGCCCTGAAACCCGCAGCCAGAGGTAGAGGAGCAAGCTTTCCGTGAAGTCCTGGTCTCTGGAATCCCTTCTTTGGGGACAAAATGACGTGAACCTGCCACAGAGCCTGTTTTTGAAACAAATCAAAGAGCTATTTTGAGCAATCACCTCCAGCAATCACGACAGCATAACTTGTGCAGCTGGAACTAGGTCACCAAGTCATCTCACCGGCACCAGAAGAAATTCATCTGGGAAGGCCACCAGCGCGGGGAGACGAGAGAGGAGCCCTGCCCTGGCCTCTTGTCAAGACATCCACGTTTCAAAGGACAGCTGAAGACACAACAGAGACAGGGGCTCGCTATGCATTTCCTTTTAAAATCGGCAATAATCCGGCCACAGAATCAAGGTAAAGTCACCGAATCCTCTGGTTCTGGGTTCGGCACGATTCTAGCTGCTGGTGGTTGTCATGGAAACCAGCAGAGGCGTCAGATCTTAGCTCTGACAGTCACAGGAGAATCTGAACTTATTCTGTTACGAACTTTTTTTTCTTTTTCTTTTTCTTTTCTGTTTTTTTTTTTTTTTTAAATAGAAACTGTCTTGAACCTGGATAAACAGGCCCCAAAGTTCTTCCTCCGCCCGGCTTGGATATGTTTCTGTTTCCGTTTTCTGGCTACACAGAATCTAACGCCGCATCAAGATTTGGCCCTGGTGCTCTGTAAGACGTTTCGTTGGGTCTCTTTTCAGTTACCAGAGACGGAGACCTAAATCGACCTAGGTTAGGTGAGAAAAAAAAAGATTCATTATAGAGTAAATTATCAAAGTGATATTGAATACCTTTTTTTTACTTTTTAAATTTTTTATTTAATTCTAATTTTAAAATTTATTTTTTCATTTTATTTATTTATTTTTTCCCACAATGTAGGTGGAACAACCGAAACTGGCCTTAAAATATTTGGAAACCCAAAGATGGCCTTGGGCTGGGCGTGGTGGCTCATCCCTGTAATCCCAGCACTTTGGGAGGCTGAGGCAGGAGGATCACTTGAGCTCAGGAGTTGGACACCAGCCTGGGTAACAAAGGGAGACTCCTTCTCCACCAAAAATTAAAAAATAAGCCAGGTGCCGTGGCTCACACCTATAGTCCCAGCTACTCAGGAGGCTGAGGTGGGAGGATCACTTGAGTCCAGGAAGTTGAGGTTGCAGTAAACTATGATCACACCACGACACTCCAGTCTGAGTGACAGAGTGAGACCCATCTCTAAAAAATTTTTAAAATTAGCTGGGCATGGTGGCATTTGCCTGTAGTCCCAGCTACTTGGGAGGCTGAGGCAGGAGGATCACTTGGCCCAGGAGGTCGAGGCTGCAGTGAGCTGTGATTGTGCCACTGCACTCCAGCCTGGGTGACAAAGGCAGACCCTGTCTCAATAAAAGGGTGGGAGATGACATTAGGAGTTTCTCTCTGTTTTTTTTTTTTTTAACTTTTGAAATCATGGGTTTTAGTTTACTATTTTTAATATATTTCTGAAAATATATAATATCAAGACGGTCTGACAATGATTTTTTAATACTTTCCAGTTCCGCCAACATTGCTGTCATGCATCCTTGATAACAATGCTATCCCTGAACTGGGACGGGGGTGGTGAGGTGGGGTTGCTGGCGGAGTATCTTTCTGAGTCAGTTAAAGTCACTGAGGGCCCATACTTCAATGTGAGTTTGAGTTATAATTAGAAATTAGTCATGGAAGGACATGTCTACCACGGACATCTTTCCTCACGTTTAAATTATTCCATCTCTTTCCTGCAGTCCTCCTTCTATCTTTAGTTCCATTTTAAATAACCCTTCATCCTACATACCCATTTATCTTGCTTCCTTTTTCTCCCTTTTGTCCCATTAGTATAACGTAAGAGATTGCGCTTCAGTAAACTATCCTCATGTGGAGAGAAAAAAATCAAAATGTGATCAATGATAATGGTTGAACAAAGTTAAGATTGCAGGCTCTAAAAACTAAGTGGTTCATTGTTGGATGCCCCAAAGCACTCTATGTTTCCTTTCCAAGATGATGACTCTTCGTATATTTCCTTTTTCCATATGGGCACCTTGGCTTTTAAAGTATCAATGGCATAGCTCACAGCTTCAAGAGATGCAGCTCTGTGGGCTGAGGACACAGCACTGATTATGCTTGCTTCTGACCCTGGAACCAGGCCAAGTCCATGGAACACTGCTATGTGTTTGACTGGCCATTTCTGCCTGATGTCACTACAAATCTTTTTGACTTCATTTTCCACCATGGGTAGATATGCTTCATATTCTAAGCTAATGACTTTTTTCCCTTCAAAGTTATTTCTTGTAGTCCCTACAAATAGGGGTACTGCACCAAAGAGCGGAGAAATCACCAACTGTGGGACTTCATCTACTGGAAGTTTCTCGGTAGTAACGTTTATAACCTCTTTAGATTTCTCTTCAACTTCATCCATGTCTTTCCTAGATGACTCAAAAGCACTATCCTCCACTAATGGGGAATAACAGCAATTTCGTCTCCTGGTTGAAGCGGAGGAGCTGATCTCCAAGCTTGTCATATTCTTGATGAACAGCAAATAGTATCTGATTTCTCCATCAGCCAATCCAGGATGTCAAGTTTCTATCTCCTTCCACGGCTGCAGTGCTTTTATTTCTTGCAGCACAGAAATGGTCTCTGAACGAACTCCTGTTATTTCAGCACTTTTTGCAAAATACAATACTTCAACCTGGCACAGTGGCACCATCCCGCTGGGGACAGCTGGACCGAATCCATCTCTCTCTGTTTCGCCATCTCTCATCTTTGAGTCCATCACACTCTTGCTCTGTCGCCCAGGCTGGAGTGCTGTGCCATGCTCACTGCAACCTCCGCCTCTTGGGCTCAAGCCATTGGTCCACCTCACCCTCCTGAGTAGCTGGGACTACTGGGACTACAGGCACGCACTACCATGCTTGGCTAATTTTTCACGTATTTTGTAGAGCTAGGACTCCACCATGTTGCCCAGGGTGGTCCCAAACACCTGGGCTCAAACAATCTGCCTGCCTCAGCCTCCCAAAGTGCTAGGAGTACAGGCATGAGCCACGGTGCCCAGCCCCATCAGACTCTGGGGCTCCCCCTTGGCAAGGGATGGAGCAGGCAGCTCTGAAGTCACATCCTCACGCTCTTTCCGCTTTAGTTTAAAGGAGAGAAATTGGCTTCGAGGATGAAAAAAATCCCAGGTGGGTTCTGATTGCCTCAGCTGGGAACAGGTGCCCGTGCCTGGGCCAGCTGCCACGTGTGAGGTGGGACTGGAGTCCTGAGGTGGGAGCCAGCAGCCCACAGCAGTCATGCGAGGGGACTGGGGAAGGGCCGTGCCCTGCTCACTCAAGTCCTCCGCCCTCTGAGATAGCCAGGTGTTGGAAAGGCTGTAAAACACGAATTCCGTCTCACGTGTGTATACAGATGGCAGCTACATTTGTTGTTCCTTCTAGGGGGTCCACACTTGTATCAGTCTGAGTCCAATCCGGAGAGAGAAATCACATAGTAATTTGAACAGAGAAAATTCAATATAAAGAATTATTTACATAGCGAGGGATTACAGCAATGAGGGGTTGGCTAGTAACGAAGAAAGGAGACTCTAGTGAACCAGCCCCAGGACTGAGAGAGCCTCCACCCGCGCCCCAGGCGGAGATCCAGACCTGTGCAGCTGTGACTCTGAATGGCAGAGAAGTTGTTGTGGTGCCCTGTGGCAAATCCTTCTGGAAGTCTGCCCTCTGAGGTGCCAGGTGTCTTGACTGCTAGAGGTATGCTGCTATAAAACGGTGCCAGGGCTGGCGGGCGCCGGGCTGGGCGGGGAGGTTCAGTCTCCTGGGTGCTGCTGGCTGCAGTCACTGTAGGAGCTGGGCACTGGAGGAACCACCCAGTGAGCACCCTGGAACCCAGAGGCAAGTCAACCTCTTTCCCTTCTCCAGTGTCTAACACCCTCTACTGGCAAGATTTCAGTGCTAGCTAGCCCAGGAAAAAATAGTTAAAGGTCCAGATTCATTTCACAGAGTAGTCCAAAAGGGGGAATTTGGAGCTGAGAGTCCAAAATGCATAAACTGGGCTGGGCGTGGCGGCTCATGCCTGTAATCCCAGCAGTTTGGGAGGCCAAGGCAGGAGAATCACTTGCACCCAGAGTTAGAGACCAGCCTGGACAATATAGTGAGATGTCTCTACAAAAGATAAAAATTAAGAAAATTGCCAGTCCTGGTGGTACATGCCTGTAGTCTCAGCTACTTAAGAGGCTGAGGCAAGAGAATAGCTTCGGCCTAGGGGTTGGGGGGTTCAGTGAGCTGTGGTAGCACCATTGCATGCCAGCACCTGGGCAACAGAGCAAGACCCTGTTGCAAAACAATTTTATATATATAATGCATAATACCGAAGATAATTACTCTCTGTCGGGGAAATATCCAGATTTTAGAAGCCATAAAGCAATGAAGTAGATATTTAGCATCAACTATGTGTTCAATTTAGATTTGAATCTAACAGAAATTAGGCACTATAGATCATTGTTTAGCAGCCTGATATGATGAGAGCGAGTCTACCACATGAAGCCTCCTTGTGGATACTTCAAATCACAGGGTGGGAAGGCTTGCTTCCTCTCCAGTTAGTAAAGAAATTAAATTTAAAATTATATCAATGTATCATTTTATACCTACTGGCATAAATAAAGATGACAATGAACGCAGTGCTGGTCAAGTACTGGATACAGACATATGTAAACATCACTGGTGTCACCAGTTTATTACAGGGGTTCAGTCTTTTTGAAGGAAAATAATAAAGCAGGAGCCTTAAAATAATATTACTCTTACTCAGTAATCAAAAACCTCTGAATGTATTTTTTTTTTTTTTTTTTTTTTGAGACAGAGTCTCACTCTGTCGCCCAGGCCGGAGTGCAGTGGTGCAATCTCGGCTCACTGCAAGTGCCGACTCCCAGGGTTCACACCATTCTCCTGTCTCAGCCTCCCGAGTAGCTGGGACTACAGGTGCCCGCCACCATGCCCCGCTAATTTTTTTGTATTTTTAGTAGAGATGGGGTTTTACCGCGTTAGCCAGGATGGTCTCGATCTCCTGACCTCATGATCCGCCTGCCTCCGCCTCCCAAAGTGCTGGGATTACAGGCGTGAGCCGCCACACCCGGCCCTCTGAATGTATTTCTAAGTTAAAAGTTCAAGGCCAGGTGCAGTGACTCATGCCTGTAATCCCAGCACTTTGGGAGGCAGAGGTGGAAGGATCACTTGAGCCCAGGAGTTTGAGATCAGCCTGAGTAACATAGGGAGATCCTGTCTCTACAATAATTTTTAAAAATTAGCCAGCTGTGGGGGCGTGCAGCTACGGTCCCAGCTACTTGGTAGGCTGACGTGGGAGACTCACTTCAGTGTGGTTTGAGGCTGCGGTGAGCTATGATCACACCACTGCCCTCCAACCTGGGCAACAGAACAAGACTTTGTGTCTAAAATGATAATACTAGTTCAAAATAAAGGTCTATCTGTACAATAATATTTATAGTGAAAGAAACCAGGCACATTCCTCCATATATCTCCCAACTCCCTGAGCCCAGCACAAACACATTCCTCCATATATCTCCCAACTCCCTGAGCCCAGCACAAACACATTCCTCCATATGTCTCTCAACTTTAGAAAAACAACACCTGGGAAAGCTCCGATAAGGGCACAGCAGGAACCAATAAAAAATGCTAAATGTATAATGTTAACCAATTGTAATGTTGTAACCAAAAGAATTCCCTTGTTCCCCTGTAACTTTACATATCCTGTTTACATCGGGCTATAAAAAGCAAGCACTCGCATTGTTCGAGGCCCTCTTGTATGCTGTGGAATGGAGGGACCAAGTTCGAACTTGCAGTAAAAGATCCTTGCCGCTTGGCTTTGACTCTGGACTCTGGTGGTCTTCTTTGGGGAACAAACGGTCTGGGCATAACAATAGTAGTATTAATTTATTATAGAAAGAAAGGTAGAAAACCCAAATGTCTAATGAATAAAGAAAGGTTACAGCCAGGCTCAGTGGCTCACATTTGTAATCCCAGAATCCCAGCGCTTTGGGAGGCCGAGGCGGGTGAATGACTTGAGCCCAGGAGTTTGAGACCAGTCTGGGAAACAGGGAGAAACCCTGTCTTTACAAAAACTACAACAATGAGCCAGGCATAGTGACAGGCGCCTATAGTCCCAGCTACTCAAGAGGCTGAGGTGGGGGGATGGCCTCAGCCCAGGAGGTCGAGGCTGCAGTAAGCCGTGAAATCATCACTGCTCTTCAGCCCGGGCCACAGAGTGAGATGCTCTCTTAAAAAAAGAAAAAAGGAAGATGAGGATGAAATTAGGCAAAGTGGAGAAAATAGCACCAAAAAAAAAAAAAAAGAAAGTTTACATACTATGATTATAACTATGGGGAAGAAACTTTATACACAGGTTACATGAATATACTAAAAACCACAGAATTGTACACTAGGTGTTTGAATTTTATGGTATATGAATTATATCTCAAATGTAAAAAAAAAAAGACTACGTGAGGCCTCGGGGACAAGTAAAACATTTCTGTGGTAAAGGAAGGAGATGCTTTGCTTATGTAGTCTTCCAAAGTTGCTTAAATCTGAAGTTTTCAGTTAAAAGTTTGATTCTGCAGTCTCTGTCCTACCTTTTTGTAGTAGGCCAAAGCTGTTCCCTCACCACACAGCCCTCAATGGGCACACTCTACTTTTTTTTCTTTTTTTGAGATGGATCCTGCTCTGTCTCCCAGGATGGAGGGCAGTGGCGTGATCTGGGCTCACTGTAGCCTCCGCCTCCCGGGTTCAAGCGATTCCTCTGGCTCAGCTTCCCCAGCAGCTGGGACTACAGGCGCCCGCCACCACGCCCGGCTAATTTTCGTATTTTTACTAAAGATGGGGTCTCACCATATTGGCCAGGCTGGTCTCGAACTCCTGACCTCAGGATTCGTCCCCCTCAGCTTCCCAAAGTGCTGGAATTACGGGCGTGAGCCCCGCGCCCGACCGCTCACTCTGCTTCTAAGGGGTCTTCTACTCCCATGAGTGAGAGGTCAGGCTGCAAACACCGAGCCGCGATCCCACTGGCGGGAAGTGTCAGGGACTCTGAGGGGCAACGGTGCTTCTGACCGCGAGGGTTCATTTCCTGCAGGGAACTGTCCATCGGGGACGGTGAGGCCTCTGGAGTGCACATGTGCAGAGCCTCAGCCTGGCTCTGAGGACTCAGCAGTCAGGGTTCTGTACACAGGGGGCTCAAGGGCTGCAGTCGAATTGGATGGGGGCAATGCAAGTGCCAGGAAAACACGGTGCTTTTACTTAGATGGCATATTTATTCCAGGCGGCTTTGGAGAGTGCCGGTAACAGTTATGAAGATAGGGGCAAAAGCTTCCACAAGCCAATACATGGTGATCCAGCCAAATAAGGTAAATGTCATGACTATCTTCCGTATTTCGTACCACCAAACAGGCTTTGTGTGAGCAACAAGGCTGTTTGTGTCACCTGGGTGCAGGCGGGCTGAGTCCGAAAAAGGAGTCAGCAAAGGACGGTGGGGTTATCATTAGTTCTTACAGGTTTGGGACAGGCATACAAAGTGCTTTCTCAAGGGCGGGGGAGAATATGTCGTATTAGTTCGGGTGGGGCGGGAACAAATCACAAGGGTGGAATGTCATCAGTTAAGGCTATTTTCGCTTCTTTTGTGGATCTTCAGTTGCTTCGGGCCATCTGGATGGATACCTGCTGTGCAGGTCACAGGGGATACGATGGCTTAGCTTGGGCTCAGAGGCCTGACAATACATGAGGAAATGGAGCTTAGAGAGGTTGAGTGACTTGTCCAAGGTCACACAGCTGGCCCGAGATGGAGCTGGGCATGAGCTTAGTCCTTGGGATGATGGAGCCTGTGCTTTGCGGCATCAGCATTGCTGCAGAACAGCTTACATGTCTTCCCAGAATGCTTCCTCTTTAGGAGGTGGGGCTGTGACTTGGACAAGGACACATTCTTCCCAGACCAAGGAGTGCAACGCTTAACACTTCTCATGTAATTGGAAACCAGTGAATATTGTTTGAATGGATGAATAAATGAACATCAAGTAAATAAAAGAGGCAAAGCCATCACAGTAGTCTTAAAAAAAAATGTATTTTCTGGGGATACTTAGATACTATCTGTCATGCGTGTCCGTGTGAAGAGACCACGAAACAGGCTTTGTGTGAGCGATAAAGCTTTTTAATCACCTGGGCGCAGGCGGCTGAGTCTGAAAAGAGAGTCAGCGCAGGGAGATAAGGGTGGGGCCCTTTTATAGGATTTGGGTAGGTAAAGGAAAATTACCATCAAAGGGGGGGTTGTTCTCTGGCGGGCAGGAGTGGGGTGTCACAAGGTGCTCAGTGGGGGAGCTTTTTGAGCCAGGATGAGCCAGGAAAAGGAATTTCACAAGATAATATCATCGCTTAAGGCAAGGACCGGCCATTTTCACTTTTTTTGTGGTGGAATGTCATCGGTTAAGGCAAGGCAGGGCATTTGCACTTCTTTTGTGATTCTTCAGTTACTTCAGGCCATCTGGGCCTATACGTGCAAGTCACAGGGGATGCCATGGCTTGGCTTGGGCTCAGAGGCCTGACACTATCCCCAGAAAATACAGTTATCCTATTAATTCTAGTGACTCTCTTTGTCTCTTGGGTATGTGAACATACATTATGTGTGAACATACACATGTGTGTGCTCTGTCTACTTCTGGCCAATGTTAAGGTTACCTAGATTAAGTAGAGTGAATACAATAGAATTTATATATTCATAGCTGTTAGATTTAGGAAGGCAGTGTTATTTTAACAGGCGACTAGCTTGCCTCTTTAGCAGTTACAATTCTATAACTGTATGATTGTTCCTTTTCTTTTTCTTTTTTTTAAATTTATTTATTTTGGGAGGCTGAGGTGGCTGGATCACTTGAGCCCAGGCATTTGAGACTAGCCTGGGCAACATGGTGAAACTCTGTCTCTACAAAAAATATAAAAATTAGGCATGGTGTTGCATGTGTGTAATAACAGCTACTCATGAGGCTGAGGCGGGAGGATTGCTGGAACCCAGGAGGTTGAGGCTGCAGTGAGCCATGATGGCAGCACCGAACTCCAGCCTGGGTGACAGAGTGAGGCCCTGTCTCAAAAAAAAAACAAAAAAAAAAAAACAAAAATAAAAAAACCTTGGCCAACCCTGTCTTATGTAGTTAAATTATAAATGTGATATTTTAGAACATTCGGCTGGATGTATGCTGAAGGGTAGTAGATATCTGGGGTACAGTTAATCTTGGGATATTAAGATCTTGATGTAGGATTGGACCCTGGAGGGTGTCACGCGCTTCCTTGAGAAGAGACCACCAAACAGGTTTTATGTGAGCAATAAAGCTTTTTAATCACCTGGGTACAGGCGGACTGAATCTGTAAAAGGAGTCAGCAAAGGGAGATGGGGGTGAGGCAGTTTTATAGGATTCAGGAAGGTAGTGGAAAATTACAGTTAAAGGGGGTTTCCTCTTGCGGGCAGGGGCGGGGGTCATAGGTGCTCGGTGGGGAGCTCCTGAGATTCGTTGTCCAGGAAAAGGAATGTCACAAGGTCAATGGATCAGTTAGTGTGGGGCAGGAACAAATCACAATGGTGGGACGTCATCAGTTAAGGCAGGAATTGGCTATTTACACTTCTTTGGTGGATCTTCAGTTGCTTCAGGCCATCTGGATGGATAGTGAGGCCTCCAGGGGATGTGACGGCTTAGCTTGGGCTCAGAGGCCTGACAGGGCATGCGGTCCATCTGCCCATACGATTCCTGATTTCACCCCTTCACCCATCCCTTATCTTTCCAATGGTCAGTTTTCCTTTGAACATCTTCCTTAGAAGATGACCTCACCTTCGGAGCATGTCTATCACATTTCAGCCAGCTTTCACAAACAGAAACTTTATAAACTAGGCCGGGCACCGTGGCTCACGCCTGTAATCCCAACTCTTTGGGAGACCAAAGCGGGCGGGTCACTTGAGGTCAGGAGTTAGAGACCAGCCTGGCCAACATGGTGAAACCCCATCCCTACTAAAAATACAAAAAGAAAAAAAATTAGCTGGGTGTGGTGGCACATGCCTGTAGTCCCAGCTACTGGGGAGGCTGAGGCACGAGAATCACCTGAACTCAGGAGGCGCAGGCTACAGAAAGCCAAGATCGCGTCACGGTACTCCAGCCTGGGCGACAGAGTGAGATTCCATCTCAAAAAATACATAAATA
This sequence comes from Mandrillus leucophaeus, assembly GCF_000951045.1. NCBI lineage: Eukaryota > Metazoa > Chordata > Mammalia > Primates > Cercopithecidae > Mandrillus > Mandrillus leucophaeus. The sequence goes on along the minus strand of NW_012107086.1, from coordinate 6,719 downwards.
AATAAAGTAAACTTTCTAAATTGACCCAAATCTTTGCCCAGATTCTGAAGGCAGCTCTGCAAGGGAGATACAGGTACCACAGAGAGCTGGCATGGTTTCCCTGCAGGCTGGTTTAACTGGGAAGCAGACTCCAATGGAGTTTAGTGTACAGGAGTGCCCTCAGACCCACACCTGTGTGAGAGAGGAGGCAGGAGGGGGTGCGGGCAGTGGGAGGAGTTGGGCTGTGCTACAGGCCCAAGGACAGCCCCAGGCAATCCACAGGAGTCTTTGGAGCTAGAATGGTCTTCCGAGTTTCCTGATTTGGGCCGAGGTGGCCAGGTCCGAGATGGCCAGGTCGTCATACCCCGGCTTTCATCTGTCCCTGGATGTTGACAGGGCTGCTCTGGGGTGGAATGTGGTCTTGAAGAGCAGCTCCTGGAAGCTAAAGCAGTTCCCAAAGCCAGAGGCAGTTTATGCAGAGATGCAAGCTCTCAGTGAAGGCCCAGCCTTCGGAATTGCTTATTTGGGGAAGAAAATGAGAATTTGCCATGGAGCTTATTTATGGAACAAATACACAGAGCTATCTTGAGCGATTATCTCTGGCAATCATGACAGCCCAACTGGTCCAACTGGTGCTAGGTCACCAGCTAATCTCACTACAGTCAGAGCAGCGCCCCTGGCACCCCAGCAGCCGAGGCAACACGGCCTTCCTTGAAGGACATCACTGTGCTCACCGAATACAGAGATGACATACATTAAAATGGCATGTCAGCCATTCCGTTGGCAATGTATGGGTTTGATAAATGGGTATCAGCGCAGCCTAAGCCATGTCATTGCCATGTCGACCACATATCACCATTGGCTTGTGATGACTGTCCACTAAACCCTTTCTTTTTCACATATGCAGAAGCTTTTTTCAGGGTTTTCAGGGAAGAGAGGAGCCTGGGCTTTTAGCTCTCCCATCTCCCCTTCTGCCTGCAACAATAGAAGCAGAACAATAAAGGCTTGGATACCCAGCTTGCCATGCAGAGACTTACCAGCCACCAAGCTACCAGATGTGTGCGAATCCATGGGGGGTTGATAAGATTCTTCTTTGTCCACAGCCCTGATTGGTGGACAGGGTAAGGAAACCTGGTTCTGACTGGTAGGGAATTAGAAGGAGATGGTAGTGCAATCTGATTGGTGGACAGGAGAGGGGAGTCGAGCTCAGACTGGCTGGGAGTTCTCCAGGTGCAAGCCAGGTTCATCTCTGCACCCCCTTGAGGGTTCCCTTTGCTTCTTCCAAGCCTCTTTTCTCTGGCTGCCCCCACCCCCCAGCATGGGGTCCACCCTGTAAGACGCCTGGGTGCCAATCTATCCTCTGTCTACAGGGTCCCTGCTGAGCCTTTGCCTGCAATATGCCATTAGATTCCCCCAGGCAAGAGACACGGGGAGGCTCCTGGGGTTCATTAGCGTAAGGAAGGCCGGTTCTGTGACACCAGCCCTGTGCCGTATTCAGGGACAGGGCCCAGCTGACCCTCAGTGATTAGTGGCAGCCCGCCCCAGGCAGCTCAGGGAACACAGGAGAGGTGACATACGCTAAAATGGCACGTCAGCCATTCCATTGGCAATTTGTTGAAACAGATGAAAAATGTGCCTCACTTCCTCATCACTATCTGTAGATTTCAGAAATGTTGCCAAGCAAGACCAAAGCTCTCTTCTGCAATGCCTGGCTTCCAACCGGTGTAATCTCTTGGAAAACGTAGACTAGACGTAATTGTTGGAAACAGGCTCTGCGCCCTTTGCAGCCCCAGGGCCCAGCCCTTCCCTCTGGCAGGCCCCGGGCTTCCCAGGGGTCTTCGGGTCAGCTTGGTGTAGTCATAAAACAATCTTCCCTGAACTTTAGCAAATCAAGAGCTGAGGTCTCAGAAAGGGACCGGGAATCGAAGGCTGAGGTTTCTCTCTTGAGGTCTTCTGAGGCTTCTGACTTGTTTACTTGTCCTTATTGGAATAAGAAAAAAAAAAATTCTTCTGTATCCCACAGAAGAATAAAAAATACTACTGAAACATCATTTAGGGAGAAAATACCACACCGTTAGAAATCAGACCGGGGACCGTGTAGGAGAGAAGGACAGGAGGGACCCCAGCCCACAGGCATCGCAGAAATCCCGCGGCTGCCGGCTGTGCCTTCCACTCCTGCAGCTGAGACGCCGACCAGCGCATGAGGTCGCAGAAGGGCTGCTGTGGAGGGTTCCTGGAGATCGCCTCGGGCTGCTGGGGAGGGAAACTGCAGCCACAGAGCCAAGGCCTGTTGGTGAAGGCTTTTACTGACAGCTAGCTCCCATCTCCCCCAGACCCCGCCCTCTCCCAGGCCTCCATTTGCGGATTTTTGTTCTTTTATGCTTGCAACATTTCCATTTGTGTTTATTATTAAATTATTGATCCCTTAAGTGTTTATGGCCTGCCAGACTAGTCACTAGCTAAAAGAAAAAATGCACACACGTGTACATACTCATCAATATGCATTATCCCGGCCGGGCACAGCGTCACACACCTGGAATCCCAGCACTTTGGAAAGTCCAGGGGGGCAGATCACTTGAGGTCAGGAGTTTGAGACCAGCCTGGCCAACATGGTGAAACCCCGTCTTTACTAAAAATACAAATATTAGCTGGGCGTGGTGGCACATGCCTGTAATCCCAGCTACTCGGGAGGCTGAGGCAGGAGAATCGCTTGAACCCAGGAGGTGGAGGTTGCAGTGAGCCAAGATCACGCCAGTGCACTCCAGCCTGAGTGACAGAGTGAGACCGTCTCAAAAAAAAAAAAAAAAAAAAAAGCCATTGTCTCGCTGGGTGCAGTGGGAGGTGGAGAGAGCAGTGAGCCGTGGTCACACTACTGCAGTCAGACCTTGGCAACAGAGAAAGACCTTGTCTCAAAAAAAAAAAAAAAAATTTCTGAAATGAGTCCTCATTTTCTTTTTCCCTATTCTTACTTGCTTTTTCCTTGGATAAATCCAGCGTGCTTTGGAGACATGAAGGCAAACATGATGTTTCCTGTGTCCTGTATTAGAATCTGCTTTTCCCTCCCACAATGGCCAAGGGGCTGTACGGGAGGGTGCTTCCCAGGTCACTCAAGCTCATTCTGCACAAGGAACCATGCATCGCACACACACAAGGCTGTGGTTCTGCAGTGACCGCCTGGCCAGCTGCCCTGCCCTTCCCTTCTTGTCCTTTAGCCAATTCATCACTCTATGCAGAAGGGAAGAGACCAGATGGACCTTGGCCACAGCTAATCCGAATGCTCTTCTATTTATGAATAACGATGTTTAACACCAAGTGGGAGCTGCTGTCCTGAAAGAGGGTTGGACAAAGACGGAAGCACTCATCCAGAGGAGCTGGTCGCACAAGGGCAGAGGGGCCAGCAGCTGTTGGTGAAAAGCAGAGGCAATGGAAGCTAAGCCTAGGAACACGGCAAGCGAAAATGCCATCTTTTTTCACAGTGAATCATTGACTGTCAGCTAGGCGAAGCCAGCAATCTCATCTCTGGAACAAGACCAGAATAAAAATAAGATGACCTAACAGCCAAAACAAAATGGCAATGATAGGCCATATTTCATAACGGTGTCTTTAGCTGGTGCTATCTGCAGACCAGGAGTGACACACACAATTCCGTGAATTTGGGCCACTGTGATGCCACCGTAGGACAAACAGCACACACAGTCACATTCGGAAGGTTTTTCACTTCAGGTCGAGTACTCATTTTTTTTTTCCATCATATTCTAAGCTATGATTACATTGCCACCTTTGTGAAAGATTAAAAACAGTTTAAATTCTGCAGACTCAGAGTTTTGAATTCCACAAATACCAACACATTGTGATCGCACCCTGCCCTTCACAGACATACTGCTGTCACGGCTGTGCCGAGGCCGTGCCTTCTGTTTGCAGACCCACGCCCCTGGGACGCGTAGGAAATACAACGGCGGCTGAAGGCTGCTTCTGGAGGCTGCTGCCCTCTGCTTCTCTGGCCCTGATGACCCTGTCTCCTGTGGTCTTCGGCGTCTATAACACATTGTGGCGCTGACAGAATTGCCAGATTTAGCAGACAAAAAATATAGGATGCCCAATTAAGTTTGAGTTTAAGATAAATACATGATTTTTAGTCCAAGAATATCTCGTGCAATCACTGAGCATCCCGTATTTCATCTGGCGGCCCTAGGCACAGAACAGACACAGGTCTGCCAGGGAAACCCTCGCCTTCTTACTAGGACCCCCCCAGAGAAACTCACACAAAGACAGGACAACTCCATGCCAACTGCCTCACTGCCCGTGGCCTGCAGATACGGAGTAACTGCCTCTGTTGTCTTTTTCCATGTGTAAGACCCAGAGTAACAGTGATCACCACGTTCTAGGTCACAGAGGAGCAGGAGGAGAAGGATGCAGTGGTAATCCCAGGAGAAATGCCCTATAGGTATTTTCAACTTCTCAAATTAGAAGTGGAAGACCCTCCGTTAGCTGTGCTGCTCTTGGTCTCAAGTAAGTCACTGAAACTCGTCGAAGCCCAGCTTCATCTCTGATACAACAGAGCAAATTAACACTGCCTAGTAACTCCCAAATAACACAACTTTAAAGAGCCAGACAAGGCTTACATACGACATCTGTGTGCAGCCGGCCTCAATGTGCAGGGAATAGACTCTTTCCCAGGTCCCTTGTGTAAGGAGCACATATGATAAGGGGCATTATTCTCCCAGGCCCAGGTCTTCCACAACTGGAACGTTGGTTGGGTTCTAGCTCTTGGCTACTCTCAAGGGCAAGCCTTTCTGCCTGTCTAGTGGTTCTGCTGCTTCTGGACTCCAGCCTCATGCTGTTTCCCTGACAGCGGCCCCAGCGTCTGCTCCCTCCGACTGCCGGGGCTGGATACACACTCTGTGCTCCAAACCGAAATCATCTGAGACATGACCTGCCTGGGCAGATACTCTCCACCAAGTTCCTGATTCTATGTTGTTCCGGACACAAAAACTGCCCCCAGAGAACCCATTCTCATCCAAGTCACTAGCCTTCTTCAGGTTCAAGCTTCAAGGCCTGCGTCAGGCTAAGGCACCAGTGCCCCAATCTAATCAGCTGTGACCAGCTTTGTAGGATAATGTAATGAAAAGCATCAACCTTCTTGAGAAGGAGCGATCTGTGGCAGGCTCTTCTTTACAAGGGGGCTACGGGCACAGTGAGTGCTTCAAACACTACATATCGCTTCATGTATTCCACCTCTGACCTCCACGTACAGCTTCAAAGAACTCCCATCCTACCCAACCCAGTGATGACACTCACCCACCAAGTACAGACGTCCAAGCTGTCTTTTCTCAATGGTGGAAAGTCAAACACTGCTGCAGAGTCAGAGAATAACAGGATTTGGAAGTTTGGAGTTATCTTAGAAATTGTACAGCTGAGGGGCCGGGTGCAGTGGCTTATGCCTGTAATCCCAGCACTTTGGGAGGCCGAGGCGGGTAGATCACAAGGTCAGCAGTTCGAGACCAGCCTGACCAAGATGGTGAAACCCCGTCTCTACTAAAAATACAAAAATTAGCCAGGTGTGGTGGCGCGTGCCTGTAGTCCTAGCTACTCAGGAGGCTGAGGCAGGAGAATTGCTTGAACCCGGGAGGTGGAGCTTGCAGTGAGCCGAGATCACGCCACTGCATGCCAGCCTGGGCAACAGAGTGAGACTCCGTCTCAAAAAAGAAAAAGAAATTGCACAGATGAGGAAACTGAGGTCCAGAGTGGAGGCTGCACACCTAGTTAATGTGGAATCATCAAGATTCCAGCCCTGGGACTGCCTCCCCGTCCGGCCCTTACGCACCACAAAACCGTCCTATATGACAAAAGTCCCCCTTCCAGAGTTGACTCAGCTACTGTTCCCATCCCCATAATTTAGGTTTTCCCACTTAAGAGAAAGAAAAAAAGAAAAAGAAATGGCTGGGGGTGGGGTGGGGAGGAGAGGTGGGGAAAAGGTTGTTTACATTTACAGTCCCTTTAGGACCAAGCCCCTGTGCAGCTTGGAAGCTTAGGCAAAGGTTTTCTTCCTCTTTGTTTAGTAGAGATTTTGCCAACCCCCAACCTTGTACTTGGAAAATAAGAACCAGCCATTTACGGGTTGCCGTCATTCTGATGGATGCTGTCGGCTGCCTCCACTCCCTAAGTGCCTTTCTTCTTCCTGACCCTTGATCCAAGGCAATTAAGAAAAGCAATAAAATCACGAAACCTCACTTTTGATCAATGCATTCCGGCCAGAAGGAGATCAGGTTGTCCTTACAGAATATCTATAATTAGATTGGATTTGGAATTTGGACTGCCACATCAAGTAGAAAACAAGCATGGTTTTAAATCGCCATCTCAACATTTCAGAAGAAACTTAGAGGGTTCTGAAAGCAGTGGAGAGAATTCAGACTGAAATAAAGAAAAATAAGATGATTGCAACACTGTGTAAGTAGCTAGTTGAGGAGTTAGGTCTTCCACAAATAAGGGCTGGTACTTGGAGGTCGCCAGAATTTTTTTTCTAACCCAACTAAGCAAAAACAGTGAAAGGAAATAAGGTATTCTGTCATATAGTAGGGGTTCCCTTGGCCATCATATTATTTTGAGATCCCATAAGTCTACAAACTGAACATATATATATTCTGAAAGGACACAAAGATAGATGTGTACCCGCCCCCCCCCACACCTTTGTTCTGCTCTCTAATCTTTGCACATACCAGAGATTTCGTAAGTTCTGTGAG
>NW_012107085.1:5397-6433 GCF_000951045.1 Mandrillus leucophaeus | reverse complement strand
GTCCCAGCTACTCGGGAGGCTGAGGCAGGAGAATGGCGTGACCCGGGAGACAGAGCTTGCAGTGAGCTGAGATCCGGCCACTGCACTCCAGCCTGGGCGACAGAGCGAAACTCCGTCTCAAAAAAAAAAAAACTTTTAACTCTGGAACTTCTGTGCTATCAGTATGTGGGAACTTTGGTAAAATACAAATAAGATATAGGTGTTATTGTTGGTCTGGTGAGCTGTTTAATATTTGTGGCAGATAATTTAAAATTAACATCTTTTTTTTTTTTTTTGAGACTCTCTCTGTCACCCAGGCTGGGGAGAAGTAGCGCAATCTCGGCTCACTGCAACCTCCACCTCCTGGGCTCAGGGAATTCTACCTAGGCCTCCTGAGTAGCTGGGATTACAGGCATGCACCACCATGCCCGGCTAATTTTGTATTTTTAGTAGAGATAGGGTTTCACCATGTTGGCCAGGCTGGTCTCCTGACCTCAAGTGATCCTGACCTCAAGTGATCCACCCGCCTCAGCCTCCTGAAGTGCTGGGATTACAGGTGTGAGCCAGCACACTCAGCCTAAACATTACATCTTAATGTTTCCTTTGTCTATGGGGTTCTGTCTTCTTCAGTAGCCATCCATGCGTACTAGATCATGGGGTCCTCTCTAATCCTTCCACAAATCAAATAAGCTATTTCTATTGGTGTCTTCCCTCTTCCGTCCTTCCTTCCTTTCTCCTTCTCTTCTTTCTTCCTTCCTTTCTTTCTATCTTCCTTCCTTCCTTCCTTTCTTCCTTTCTTTCTTTGTTTTCTTTTTCTTTCTTCCTCTTTCCCTTTCTTTTTCTCCTTCCCTTTCTCTCTCTCTTTCTTTCTCTCCTTCCTTTCTTTCTTTCCTTTCTCCCTCTCTCTTTGTCTCTCTTTCTTTCTCTCCCTTCCTTCTCTTTCTTTCTCTTTCTTTCTTTCCCTTTCTTTCTTTCTCTCTCCCTCCCTTTCTTTTTCTCCTTCCCTTTCTCTCTCTCTCTCTCTTTCTCTCCTTCCTTTCTTTCTTTCCTTTCTCCC
>NW_012107085.1:0-327 GCF_000951045.1 Mandrillus leucophaeus | reverse complement strand
CCCTGTCTGGGGGGAAAAAAGTTGAATACATAGAGAATAAAACAGTAAAACCGTGGTTATGGGAGTGAGGAGGAGGAAATAGGGAGATGTAGGTCGAAGAATACAAAGAGTAGGTGTGTAGGACTAAGTAGTCCAGAGACCTGACAAACAACATGAGGTTTACAGTTAGTCATAGTGTATTGTAGTTGAGATTTTTGCTAAAAGAATAGATTTTAGTTGCTTTTGCCACACACACACACACACACACACACAATGGGCAATTATGTGAGGTGATAAATATATGAATTTGCTTGACTATGGTAACCATTTCATGATCTACAGCAAGCT
>NW_012107084.1:0-1569 GCF_000951045.1 Mandrillus leucophaeus | reverse complement strand
CTATGTGAAACAGCAGAGAGATTGCTCAAAAAATTAAAAACATTAAAAGAAGAACTACCAACTTCATTCTTTGCATGTGGATATCCAGCTGTTGTGCAGCTCCAGTTGTTGAAAAGACCATTCTTTCCCTAGGATTGGTCTTGGCAATCCTGTCAAAACACAGTTGGCCATAGATGTGTGGGTTTATCTCTGTTCTCTTAATTCTACTGTGTTGGTTCAAATGCCCGTTTTTAGGCCAGGACCACACGGTTTTGATCACTGTAACTTTATAGTAAGTATTGAAATTGGGAAATAGGAGTTCTCCACCTTTGACCTTCCTCTTTAAGAAGATTTTGAGTATTCTGGATGGAATTTCCTTATCAAATGTAGGATCAGCTTTTCAATTTCTTCAAAAAATCCAGCTAGGATTCTGATAGAGATTGCGTTAGATAGGTAGCTCACTTTGAATGGTACTACCTTCTTAGCAGTGTTAAATCTTCCAATCGCTGAACATGGGATGTCATTCCATTTATTTATGTCTTCTTTAATTTCAGCAATGTTTTATAGTGTTTAGTGTGCCAGCATTTGGTTAAATTTGTTCCTAGGTATTTTATTATTTTTAATGCTATTTTATTTTATTGTATTATTATTTTTTGAGACAGAGTCTCGCTCTGTCGCCCAGGCTGGAGTGCAGTGGCCGGATCTCAGCTCACTGCAAGCTCCGCCTCCCAGGTTCACGCCGTTCTCCTGCCTCAGCCTCCCGAGTAGCTGGGACTACAGGCGCCCACCACCACACCCGGCTAATTTTTTGTATTTTTAGTAGAGACGAGGTTTCACCATGTTAGCCAGGATGGTCTCGATCTCCTGACATCGTGATCCACCCGCCTCGGCCTCCCAAAGTGCTGGAATTACAGGCGTGAGCCACTGCGCCTGGCCTAATGCTATTTTAAAATGGAATTGTTTTCTTAATTTTCTTTCCGATTGTTTATTTTTATTTATTATTTTTATTGTTTATCTTTTCTGATTGTTTCTTTCTGATTGTTCATTGCTGGTATATAGAAACACAACTGATTTTTGTACTTTGCAGTTTTGCAGACTTCCTTTATCAGCTCTAGTAGGTTTTGTGTGTGTGTGTGTATGTGTGTGTGCAATCTGTGAGGTTTTTTTATGTAGGAACATCTTATCTGAAAAGAGAGATAGTTTTACTGTTTCCTTTCCACGGTAGATACCTTTTATTTCTTTCTTCTGGCTAGTACTTTTAGTACGCCGAATGGTAGTGACAGTGAGTTTCCTTGTTTTGTTGCTACTTCATCTTGAGGGGAAAGCTTTTCGTTTTTCGTCATGGAGTATGATGTTAGCTATTTCTTTTTAATGCCTTTTATGTCAAAGAAGTTCCCTTTTATTCCTAGTTTTCTGAGTGTTTATCTCATGAAAGGATATTAGCCTTTGTCAAGTGCTTTTTCTGTATCAGTTGAGATAATCATGTTTTTTTCTTCTTCATCCTGTTAATGTGATATATTACATTGATTTTCTTCTTTTTTGAGATGGAGTCTTGCTCTGTTGCCCAGGCTGGAGTGCAGTGGCGCAATC
>NW_012107083.1:7327-9338 GCF_000951045.1 Mandrillus leucophaeus | reverse complement strand
TAATTTTAAGCTCTATTCATTAGGTATCAAGATCAACATGATTTATTTTTGTAGCTGTACTTTTAAAAGACCAAAAAAGGAACTTCATTTTTAAAAATAATATAATGTTAACAATCCAGGAAAAATAATTACCATCACCAGTATCAAATTTTTTAAGTGGCACAAAATTTGAGCCAAACAAAAGGATAGCTACAAAACAGGAGATGTAACCAAAGGTTAGGTCTGCTCCATTATTGCTCATGGTTCCAGTTTTGATGAGTTTAGCTGGTTCACTTTAGACTTGATGTACTTTTCAGGAGCTTCTGAAATTAAAAAAAAAAAAAAGAAAAAAGAAACAATTGAGATGTGAATCTGTGAACAAATTGTGATTCACATATTTATCAAATTTTTCAAAAGTATGCTAAGACTCCTTTCTGTGGATAGTTAGGACATGACAGAAGTATATGTTATGCTTGTACTTCATGCTCATTTATTCTATCAGCAAATATTTTTGATCACTAGCCTACAATTTAAAAAGAACAACTTTGTCTTCAGGGCTTGAAAGCCTAACTTCTTCTAAGATCTGAAGACAATTTTTAGTACATTACAAAAAAAAAAAAAAAAAAATTCTCCTGTGTAGATTCCACCACTGCAGAAAGTTTTAGTGAACAACACAGCTAAACTTATTTAACAGCTCTAGCTCCTCTATGAAGAAAAGGACTAAAACCACAAATAACCAAGAATTAGACATTTTTTTCATAAAGTTAGCATTTAGAAAAGGCCACTGAATACAATTCAGATTTTTAGTTTCCTGAGATACAGGAGAAAAAAACACCACCAAAGTAATTTTATCACAGGGTGCAGAGTCTTTCCACAATGCCATCTTGGATTCTTTCATATTTAGCACACTGGCCCTTTGGAATAAGCCCCCTGGAATAGAATCAGAATAATCCAGTGGTTTCTTTTTCCCTGCAAATTTAATGTTATATTAATAACTTCTTGTATATATGTATTGAATAAAGTACACCTGAAATCAAATCACCTTTCCTTGTTATTTTATTTCACAATGACAAACATTTAAAGGTCCATGTATTGTTCCTTATGTGTTCTTTCCGAGAATATTAAATATACAACAACCTACAAAATATATTATTTACCATTATTAAAGATAGTTTAACTGAAAACAAGGATCACTTCAAAACTGGTCATAAACTTTAGTAAAGAAAATGTGTATTTGAAATTGTGTGGACTTTCTTAAAACAAAAACAAAAACAAAAACACATTGCTATTAAGAAAACATCCTCTATAGGGATGTGGTTGAGGAAGAGACACTGAGGCACATTTCAACATTGACACAATAATGCTATTCAATAAATATAAGAATAATTCTACTGCTAGGCTCAAAGAGAGGTTCAGCCCTGCAGAGACTTACATGGGTTATGACTCAAGGGTCAGCTGAAGCAGGTGCTTGCTGCTAAGATAACAGAGGTGCCACAGGTCAGAGATGCAGGAAGTGTCTTGAAAAGCTAACCTATGACTAAAAAGACACATGATTGGGTGATAACGCATTATTTTCTCCTCATTTTAATTAACAACAAGCAAAGCAAAACAAAACTTTTATGTGTACATTCATAAAAAGAGAATGTCTAACCTTCAAGAGTGGCAAATTATTTATTGAAAAGAAGGCTCCACAAAGGCCCTACACCTCTGAAACGGAGAGAATAATTTGACATGCTAATTAGAGTGCATGAGCTGCATTTTGACTACCGAATAAACATCAATCAGTTATTACCTACAGATAAATGAAGTTTATTGCATGCAGCTCTTGTACATTTCAGAGCATGTGATCTTATTTCATTGTGAATTGGCAATAACTTACTGTCTTTAAAAAGGCTCTACCTCGCTCTAAAACAATGAAATTTTTGTGGAAAAGAAAAGGAGTATCACTCCATCCAGCACATTTTTTCCAATTCTTCCTGCACAAAACCTAAAAAGTCTCAAACATTATTTTAATGTTTTCTTTTCAGAGTCC
>NW_012107083.1:0-937 GCF_000951045.1 Mandrillus leucophaeus | reverse complement strand
ACTCCATCTCAAAAAAAAAAAAAAAAAGAAATCATCTCTTCATGTGGATTCACATATACCAAAGGATGCAAACTTTAAGTTGGAAAGGGGAAGTGCAGGTTCTGTGCTAGTCTGAGTTCAAAGAAAGCTTCTCTGAGGAAGTGATATTTAACTGGAGACCATCCAGTGGTTGGTAATGGGTATAGCATTCACAGGAAGGAGAAAACACAAGGACTGTTAAAAGATGACATTTCCTAAAAGGAAGTTCTGCCTTAAACATTAATCACATTCATAAACTATCATGTCAGCTGAGCAGATGGGAAGGCAAAATAACATTTCATTTAAAGAATTAAAGCAGCAAAACTTTTTCACTTAAGGAAGAGGATTAATTTAGCAGTTCAGAAAGATTTTGAAGAAATCAGTTCCCCTTTTCATATATGCACACTTAAGACATACACACATATACAAACTCGCTTCCAAAAATATAGGGCCTAAATCCAACCTAGAATTGTTTCACTTCATTGTCACAAGATCATGTGATTTATTCTTGCTTCAGACTCACATGAAGAAGTTAAAGCTTGTGTCAGCATTTGTTGAGAATTTCTGAAGTCTAAAAGTGAGTTGGGGGCTGAATTAGGCCTGAGAAGATTCATTATGGGATATGCCAAGCCATTGCTTTTTACATTATGCCACAAAGCAAATCCAAACATGGATGACTCTATTCTTAAACTGAAATTTTTCTTTCAAATTGTTTCCTATACATGAATGCCTAAACATAATGGTCAGTATTGGAAGAGTCCTGGCAGACACTAGAAGATCCAGGTTCTGATTTTAGCGTCATCTGTTAGCAATATTTCTCACGGAAACTCATTTAGTCTTTTTAAACCTCAATTTCTTAACATGTAAAATGAAAATAATAAGACCTGTGCACCTCCCCCTTTTATATGGTCAGAAGATA
>NW_012107082.1:7490-8730 GCF_000951045.1 Mandrillus leucophaeus | reverse complement strand
GGGGGCACCAGAAACAGGGAGAGAAGGAGGACACAGAGGGAAGATGAGGCAAAAGCCACCCCAGGTCAGGCATGGTGGCTGACGCCTGCAATCCCAGCACTTTGGGAAGCCGAGGCAGAAGGACCATTTGAGCCTAGGAAATCAAGACCAGCCTGGGCACAAAGCAAGACTGCACCTCTACAAAAAATAAAAAGTTAGCCAGGTGTGGTGGTGCGTGCCTGTAGTCCCAGCTACTCAGGAGGCTGAGGCAGAAGGATCGCTGGAGCCCAGGAGTTCCAGGCGGCAGTGAGCTGTGATTGTACCACTGCACTCTGTCTAGCCTGGGCCACAGAGTGAGACCCTGTTTTAAAAAACAAAAACAGGACCAAGCGCAGTGGCTCATAACTGTAATCCCAGCACTTTGGGAGGCTGAGGCAGGCGGATCACTTGAGGTCAAGAATTCGAGACCAGACTGGCCAACACGGTGAAACCTGTCTCTACCAAAAATACAAAAATTAGCCAGGCGTGGTGGTGGATGCCTGTAGTCCCAGCTACATGGGAGGCTGAGGCAGGAAAACCCCTTGAACCCAGGAGGTGGAGGTTGCAGTCAGCCAAGATTGCATCACTGCACTCCAGCCTGGGCGACAGACTGAGACTCTGTCTCAAAATAATAAATAAACAATAAAAACATTAAAAAATAAAGCCACTCCATTTTGGACAAAGGAGGGAGAGGAAGTCAGAATGACACCCCACTCCATGCTGGCTGGGGATGTGGGGTACCACCAGGTGCCCCCAAGCCCAATGCTGGCTCCCCAGGGTTTCCAGATGGAGGCTGGGGGACTCGGCCTCCTTGTTACCTTGTAGCTTCAGAAATCCATATCCCATTCCTGCCTCCCCAACGGCTGCTAGGTCTCTGGAGTCAGGAACTTGTTGGGCCATTTTCCATGATCTGTGTCTTTCCCCAAGAGTCCACTTGGGCATGACCAGCCTCCACTGTTCTTGTGTCCCTGATGCCTGCTGGGCCCTCCTGTGGGTCACAAGTGGCCGTTTACCCTCCCTGCACCTCCATTTCCTTCTGTAGCCAGCAAAGCCATGAGGCTTACCCCCCTGCCTTTTGGGGAAACGGCAGAGGAGATCATATAAAGAAATGATTGCAAACAAGTGAATTTTAGATTTAAAGCAGAAACTTAGAAATATCACTAGAGGCCAGGCGCAGTGGCTCATGCCTATAATCCTAGTACTTTGGGAGGCAGAGACGGGC
>NW_012107082.1:0-1780 GCF_000951045.1 Mandrillus leucophaeus | reverse complement strand
CCTGTGTCAAAAAGAAAATAAAAGAAAAAGAATAACTTTAATAGTCAGAGGTGTCAAAAACAGAACAGACTTCCTTGTGGGTTAGAGAGCTCCCTGTTACCAGAGGCATTTAAACAGAGACAGGACAACGATCTGTCCAGGAGGGTGAGGGGTATGGGAGCCCCACGCAGGCCTCCACCAGAGCCAGCCCTCAGAGGAAGGGTGATCCCATCTTATCTTATAGTAGGACCCAATTTTCAGGGTGAAAACAAAATTACAAACATACATTCATTTTATCTCAAATTTAACACAATTTTAGTGAGAATAGCACCTTTGTACTAATTATTGGAATAAACAAAAGGTTGGATTACGTATTGGGGATATCACCTTGCTGAAATAAAGATTCCATATCAGCTTGATAAGATAGTTTTGGGTTAGGCTTTTGTAGGCCAAACATAATCTTACAAAAAGTGGGAAACTGAGCGGGTGCAGTGGCTCATGCCTGTAATCCCAGCACTTTGGGAGGCCAAAGCAGGTGGATCACCTGAGGTCAGGAGTTCGAGACCAGCCTGACCAACACGGTGAAACCCCGTCTCTACTAAAAATACAAAATTAGCCGGGTATGGTGGTGGGAGCCTGTAATCCCAGCTCCTCAGGAGACTGAGGCAGGAGAATTCTTTGATTCCGGGAGGCAGAAGTTGCAGTGAGCCGAGATCGTGCCACTGCACTCCAGCCTGGGCGACAGAGCAAGACTTCATCGCAAACAAACAAAAAAAAGAAATGTGGGAAGCTTTTTCAGTTGTTCCACGGGCTTCTCCAGTCCTTGGTATGTGTGTCATTCTCGCTGGCAACACCCTTCGGATCACCTCACCCTAGTCCGTGTTCTCTCCTTAAGTTGTTAGCGGCTCTGTCCTGGCTGGAAGCTCCTTGGTCCACACCTTGACCCCTTGTGGCAAGCCCAGCATCCACTGGTGACCAAATCCACCAATCTTCCACTGTCTGGCTCCAAGATAACTTCAACTCTGGCTTCTCTTAACACTTGGCTGTCTTGTAGACTAAAACAGATGAAATTGTCATTTTCACAGGTCAAAGACCATCAGATAGCAGTGATTCACCCTGCAGTTCACCCTGCAGCTTCACATTGGCACTGTGTAAGGCCCTGGCTTTGAAAGGGGCCTGGAAACTTCGGTGCCTTATAGGGAGGGACATCCCAGGGCTCGTGGGTAAGAGGTCATGGCACTGTGTTTGGATACTTTTGCTTCCCTACATCATCTCTTCTCTGGGTGACCCAGGTAATGAAGACTCAGAACACAGACACTCTATATTAGACTGCCCTGTGATTTTGTTTACAAATTTCAAAGGCTTTAAAAGCCATGAGCTAGCTAACCCTCTGAAGACCCCGCTAACCACCAGCATCCCTGTTCTGCCTCTGCTGAGGCCATGGGTGAGCTCCTCGCCCCTCGCCCCTCATACCACAGCCCTACATGGCCAGAGGTGGCGCAAGGCTGAAGCGCTGATTTGCTGGTGCTCTAGGTCAGAGGTCAGCACTTGTTTTCAGTAAAGAGCCAGAGTGAATGTTTTAGGCTTCCTGGACCCAGAAACAACGTCCTCAAGTCTTAGGCAGTGGTTCTCACCCAAAGGCTACACTTTTCACACATTTTTCATTTCATACTTAAAAGTGGAAAAGGTCAGGGCCTGGCGTGGTGGCTCATGCCTGTAATCGCAGCACTTTGGGAGGCCGAGGCAGGTGGATCACCTGAGGTCAGGAGTTTGAGACCAGCCTGGCCAATATGGTGAAACC
>NW_012107081.1:3291-4477 GCF_000951045.1 Mandrillus leucophaeus | reverse complement strand
TGAAACCCCATCTGTGCTAAAAGTACAAAAAATAGCCAGGCACGGGGGCAGGCGCCTGTAATCCCAGCTACTCGGGAGGCTGAGACAGGAGAATTGCTTGAACCCAAGGGAGGCAGAGGTTGCAATGAGTCGAGATCGCACCCCTGAGCGCCAGAGTGAGACTCCATCTAAAAAAAAAAAAAAAAAAAAAATCCCTAACCCTAAACACTTTGGGGAAATATATTTGGGGTTTTCTCCCATCCCCTCTTTAGGTTGCCCTACGATTAAACAAACCTTTTTCTTTGCTGCAACCCGGTGCCTTAGCGTATTGATTTGCACATCTGGCAATGAACTTACTGCAGTTACAATCTGACACTATCTCCAGGTAGAAAGTGTTGGAATTAAATTAAATTGAAGGACACCCAGTTAGTATCTGCTGCAGAATTGCTTGATGTGTGGAGAAACAACCCACACACGTCAGGTATCAGAAGTATTATGTTGAATGACTGTTGAGGGAGTCTGTAGTTGTGAGGGAGAAAAAACACTGCTTTTTTCATCAGTTCTCAAGATAACCCTGTGAGATTGTAACCGCCTGACGGCTTCACCTTGCCTGCTGCCTAGACAGAGCCAATGTATCAAGACAGAGGAATTACAATGGAGAAAGAGTAAATTCATGCAGAGCCAGCTGTGGAGAAAACCGGAGTTTTATTATTACCCCAATCAGTCTTCCTGAGCATTTGGGGATCAGAGTTTTTATTTTATTTATTTATTTGTTTGTTTATTTTTGAGACATTGTCTTGTATTGTTGCCTGGGCTAGAGTGCAATGGCGTGATCTCGGCTCACTGCAACCTCCACCTCCCGGGTTCAACCGATTTCCCTGCCTCAGTCTCCAGAGTAGCTGGGATTACAGGCACTCGCCACCACGCCCGGCTAATTTTTTGTATTTTTAGTAGAGACAGGGTTTCACTATGTTAGCCAGGCTGGTCTTGAACTCCTGACCTTGTGATCCGCCCGCCTTGGCCTCTCAAAGTGCTGGGATTATAGGCGTGAGCCACCACACCTGGCCTATTTATTTATTTATTTTAGACGGAGTCTCGCTCTGTCTCCCATGCTGGAGTGCAATGGCGCGATCTCAGCTCACTGCAACCTCCACCTCCCGGGTTCAAGCAATTATCTACCTCAGCCTCCTGAGTAGCTGTGATTACA
>NW_012107081.1:0-791 GCF_000951045.1 Mandrillus leucophaeus | reverse complement strand
AGATCGAGACCATCCTGGCTAACACGCTGAAACCCTGTCTCTACTAAAATTCCAAAAAAAAAAAAAAAAAAATTAACTGAGTGTGGTGGTGCATGCTTGTAATCCCAGCTACTTGGGAAGCTGAAGCAGCAGAATCGCTTGGACCTGGGAGGCGGAGGTTGCAGTGAGCTGAGATCATGCCACCATACTCCAGCCTGGGTGACAGAACGAGACTTTGTCTCAAAAACAAACAAACAAAAAACAAAGCAAAACCCAAACCCACAAAAAATAAATAAATAAATGTGTATCATGTGCTTTATACTATGTTAGTGACAGAAACACAACAGTGAGCAAAACAGACCTTAATCCTACCCTCATGGAGCTTCCAGTCTAGTGGAGGATACAGGCATAAAGAACCACCTATACTAGTATTAATTACAATCTGCAATAGGTATTGTGACGGAAAAGTACAGGGCAATAGGAGAGCTTATGTTGGGTGTGAGGTGATGATGTAACCAAGAGAGCGAAGGGAAGCTACCCTTGAAGAAAGACATCTGAACTTGCATTTGAAGGTAAGGAGAGGTTAACCAGAGGATGATAGTGGGGCATGGGTTAAGTGATTACCAGGTAGAGGGAACACATGTGCAAAGGCCCTGAGACACGAGGGCACAAGGAAGGTTTGAGGAATTGAAAAGTACTTGCATGGATGGAACATCAGGGGTTGGGCACCAGAATGGGCCAGAAGGAGAGAAAGGTAGGGGCAGATCCTTTAGGACCCTGAAGACAAACTAAGAATTTGGGCCTTTATGAAT
>NW_012107080.1:3264-4493 GCF_000951045.1 Mandrillus leucophaeus | reverse complement strand
AGTTAATCATGGGCTGAGCGCAATGGTTCATGCCTATAATCCCAGCCCTTTGGGAGGTCAAGGCAGGGTGAATCACCTGAGGTCAGAAGTTCGAGACCAACCTGGCCAACATGGTGAAACCCCATCTCTACTAAAAATTTAAAAATTAGCTAGATGCAGTGGCATGCGCCTGTAGTCCCCAGGTACTTGGGAGGCTGAAGCTGGAGAATCGCTTAAACCTGGGAGGCAGAGGTTGCAGTGAGCCAAGATGATGCCACTGCACTTCAGCCTTGGCAACAGAGTGAGACTCTGTCTCAAAAAAAAAAAAAAAAAAAAGTTAATTATGAAAACAGTACTTTATTATTGCTGTGATTAATTCATTTGAATTGCATAACATTAGTCATTTTCTTGGTCCCTACAAATGTCCCTGATTATGGTAGGCGTTCTTATTGTAGTTTGTGAAAAGACACTAAATATTTTACCCTGTCTTTTTTTAAATATGTTGCTGACACCAACTTCCCATCCTCTCTTTATCTCAGACCAGCAGCCTAAATAAAATTCACTCGTATTTTCAAGCCATGCTTCTAATTTGAAAGTGAATGAGAGAGTTAAGATATTCTTTTTATCCTTTTCTCTTTCTCCAGGTAGAGAATAAGTGTACATCTCTGTTTCATCTACTGTATCAAAATTTTTAGACTTACCATACCATCATTATTGTCCTAGTACTGACTCATGACAGCTTCACAATGTTGTCTTCTATTGTTATTTTTGTTTTCTGTTGCTTATGTTCATTGCATATGTCTTATTTCCTCCATTTTTATTGTTGGATAAAAGAGCATACTTATGTGACATTGAAAGTTTTGTGGCTTTAGGGGCTGGGCGCGGTGGCTCACACCTGTAATCCCAGCACTTTGGGAGGCCAAGGTGGGCGGATCACAAGGCCAGGAGTTCAAGACCAGCCTGGCCAATATGGCGAAACCCTGTCTCTACTAAAAATACAAAAATTAGCCGGGCACGGTGGCGGGCGCCTGTAGTCCCAGCTACTCGGGAGGGTGAGGCAGGAGAATCGCTTGAAGCCAGCAGGCAGAGGTTGCAATGAGCCAAGATTGCACCACTGCACTCCAGCCTGGGTGACAGAGCGAGAGACTCCATCTCAAAAAAAAAAAAAAAAAGGTTTTGTGGCTTTAAGTTTGTTAATTTCTTAAACACATATTTTTAACCATGTGTATGAAGTTTGAGTGCATGACTCA
>NW_012107080.1:0-1344 GCF_000951045.1 Mandrillus leucophaeus | reverse complement strand
AAAAAAAAAAAAAAAGAAATTCGTGATTCATGGGAGGAGGTCCAACTATCAGCATTAACAGGAGTTTGGAAGAAGTTGATATCAGTGTTCATGGATGACTTGGAGGGGTTAAGACAAGTAAAGAAAGTCACTCAGATGTAGTGGAGATAGCAAGAGAACTAGAATTAGAAGTGGAGCCTGAAGATGAGCCTGAGTTGCTGCAATCTCCTGCTCAAACTTGAAGAGATGAGGAGTTGCTTCTTATGGATAAGCAATGAAAGAGATGGCATTTACTCCTAGTGAAGGTGCTGTGAACATTGTTAAAATGACAACGAAGAATTTAGGATATTACATAAATGTAGTTGATAAAGCAGTGATAAGGGTGTGAGAGGGTTGTCTCCAGTTTTGAAAGAAGGTCTGTGAAGAAAATGTTGTCAAACAGCATCAGTGCTGCAGAGAAATCTTTTATGAAAGGAAGAATCTATCGATACAGCAAACTTCACTGCCATCTTGAGAAATTGCCATAGCCACACCAACCTTCAACAACCACCCTGTTAAGTCAGCAGCCATTAACATTTGAAGCAAGATCCTCCACCACTGAAAAAATTATGACTCACTGAAGAGTCAGGTGATCATTAGCATTTTGTAGCCATGAAGTATTATATTTTTTACTTAAGCTATGTACATTGTTTTTTCAGACATAATGCTATTGCACGCTTTTATACGCATTGCGAAACCAAAGGTTTTGTGACTTGCTTTATTACAAAATTTGCTTTTTTGTGATGTCTGGGAGTAAACTTGTGCTATATCCAAGGTACGCCTGTGTATTTGTGTTATTTTTTTCCCCTCCTAGTGATTTATCTTTTATCATACCAGTACTGTTTTAACCATTATAGTTTTAGAATATGTGGAAGACTGGCCAGGCATGGTGGCGCATGCCTGTAATCCAAGCCTTTTGGGAGGCTGAGACAGGCAGATCACATAAGGACAGAAGTTCGAGACCAGCCTGGCCAATATGGCAAAATGCTGTCTCTACTAAAAATACAAAATTAGCCGGGCATGGTGGCATGTGTCTGTTATCCCAGCTACTTGGGAGGCTGAGGCAGGAGAATCGCTTGAACCCAGGAGGCAGAGGTTGCAGTGAGCTGAGATCACGCCATAACACTCCAGCCTGGGCAACGAACAAAACTCCCATCTCAAAAAAAAATTTTTTTTAATATCTGAAAAGTAAAAAATATGTGGCAGACCAAAAAGAAATTACCTATTCTAATAATTTTTTAAAAATCAAATTATAGAAATGTTACAGAAAATTCACCTAATCCATTTTCAATATTTTCCCACATTTCTGTACTTTATATTATTTTA
>NW_012107079.1:511-2046 GCF_000951045.1 Mandrillus leucophaeus | reverse complement strand
GCAATGGCACGATCTCAGCTCACTGCAACCTCCGCCTCCTGGGTTCAAGTGATTCTCCTGCCTCAGCCTCCCAAGTAGCTGGGATTACAGGCGCCCACCACCACACCTGGCTAATTTTCAGTAGTTTTAGTAGAGATGGGGTTTCACCATGTTGGCCAGGGTGGTCTCGAACTCCTGACCTCAGGTGATCCATCTGCCTTGGCCTCCCAAAGTGCTAGGATTACAGGCATGAGCCACCGTGCCTGGCTTGTTTTTTTTTCTGTTTTTGTTTTTTTTTTTTGAGACCAGTGCAGTGGCTCCACCTCGGCTCACTGCAACCTCTGCCCCCCGTGTTCAAGTGATTCTCCTGCCTCAGCCTCCCAAGTAGCTGGGATTAGAGGTGTGCGCCACCACACCTGGCTAATTTTTGTGTTTTTGGTAGAGATGGGTTTTATCCATGTTGGCCAGGCTGGTCTCAAACTCCTGACCTCAAGTGATCCTCCCACCTTGGCTTCCCAAAGTGCTGGGATTATAGGCATGAGCCACCATGCTCAACTTGTCAGTTCTTATTTCACTGTTTGTTCATCTGTTTTTCTGAGTTGTGATTTTTGTATTTGTGGTATTATTTAATATCTTCAATTGCTTATTTAATTATTCCTAATAAGACCCCTCCCAGATATAACCAGTATTCTGACCTCTGGTACCCTAGATAAGTCTTATCTATTTTGAGCTTCCCGTAAATGGAGAATACATTATGTATTCTCTTGTTTCTGATTTTTTCCTTGATATTTTGTCTGGAAGATTCATTAATATTGTTGCATGCAGTAGTAGTTCATAATCTTTCATTTTTCTGTAGGACTCTATTGTACGACTACAAACTTTAATTCAAGTATTGATAGAAATTTGAGTTGTATTCAATCGTTGGCTATTGTGAATAAAGTTTTTATGAGTATCATTTTACATGTCTGTTATTTTACATGTCTTTTGTGGAACATATGCACTCATTCCTAGACGTGGAATTGTTGATCATGGGATATATGCATGTTTAGTTTTATAAAATACTGTCAAACATTTTTCCAAAGCATTGTACATATCGACACTATTTTGAATTTGAAGTGTTGTCTCATTGTAATTTTTAATTTGTAATTATCTGCTGACCAATGAAATTGAGTATCTTTCCTGTTTATTTTGGATTTTAATATCGTTTTTGGTGAAGTTCAAATCTTTTACTTATCATTTAACTGGGTTGTCTGTGTCTCCTTATTAATTTGTAGAAATTCTTTATATATGCTAGATATAAGTTGTTTGTAAGATATATAATATATTATATATGTAGTATATGTTTTATATATATACATATATTGCAAGTATCTTCTGTCTATTCTGTAGTTTTCTTTTTGACTGTTTTGTGTTTTTTCATGAGGAAATGTTCTGTTAATGATATTCAATTCTTTTACTTTTCTAAATTTAAATTAAAATTTTTTTGAGACAGGATCTCACTTCATTCCCTAGGCTGGAGTGCAGTGGTGCCATCATGACTCAGTGCAGCCTCACAG
>NW_012107079.1:0-461 GCF_000951045.1 Mandrillus leucophaeus | reverse complement strand
CTCCTGACCTCGTGATCCGCCCGTCTCGGCCTCCCAAAGTGCTGGGATTACAGGCTTGAGCCACCGCGCCCGGCCCTTTTCTGTTTATTTTGGATTTTAATATCGTTTTTGCTGAAGTTCAAATCTTTTACTTATCATTTAACTGGGTTGTCTGTGTCTCCTTATTAATTTGTAGAAATTCTTTATATATGCTCGATATAAGTTGTTTGTAAGATATATATATAATATATTATATATGTAGTATATGTTTTATATATATACATATATTGCAAGTATCTTCTGTCCATTCTGTAGTTTTCTTTTTCACTGTTTTGTGTCTTTTCATGAGCAAATGTTCTGTTAATGATGTTCAATTCTTTTACTTTCCTAAATTTAAATTAAAATTTTTTTGAGACAGGATCTCACTTCATTCCCTAGGCTGGAGTGCAGTGGTGCCATCATGACTCAGTGCAGCCTCACAG
>NW_012107078.1:3763-6070 GCF_000951045.1 Mandrillus leucophaeus | reverse complement strand
TGGTTTTGTCAAAAGACAAAAAAAAGTACAAAATTCAGAGCTGGGTGTGGTAGATTGCACCTGTAAGCCAGCTACTCAGGAGGTTAAGGCTGGAGGATAGCTTGAGGCCATGAGTTCAAGACAAGCCTGGGCAACACAGCGAGATCCCATCTCTAAAAAAATAAATAATAAAGCACAAAACTTACTGATTTTTAGTATATTCACATAATCGTGCAACAATCACCACTATCTAATTTCAGAACTTTTATCACCCCAAAAGAAAATCTCATACCAATCAGCAGTCTCTCCCATTCTCTCTCCCGCTTACCTACTTTCTGTCTCTATAGATTTGCCTATTCTAGACATTTTATATAAATAACATCAAACAATATTGAGACCTTTGTAACTGGCTACTTTGACTTAGCAAAGTAAATCTGTCCTAGTTTGCTGTTGCTGCTGTAACAAATCACCACACATTGGGTGGCTTAAAACAATGGAAATTTATTTTCTCTCAGTTTTCAAGGACAAAAGTCTGAGCTGAGCATGGTGGTTCACACCTGTAATCCCAGCACTTTGGGAGGATGAGGCAAGAAGATTCTTTGAGTCCAGGAGTTTCAGGCCAGCCTCAGCAACATAGTGAGATCTTATTTCTACCAAAAAATAAAAATAAAAATTAGCTAGGGGTGGTGGCACATGCCTGTGGTCCCAGCAACTTGGGAGGGCTGAGGCGGGAGGGCTGAGGCAAGAAGACTGCTTGAACTCAGGAGGTTGAGGTTTCAGTAAGCCATGTTTACACCATTGCACTCCAGCCTGCGTGACAGAGGGAGACTCTGTCTCAAAAAAAATAATAAAATAAGTCTAAAATCAAGATGTCAACAGGCTGCACTCCCTCCAAAAGTTCAAATAGATGGACAATCTGTTCCTTTTTCCCTTTCAGCTACAGGTGGCTCCAGGCATTCCTTGGTTTCTGGCCAAATCACTCCAATCTCTGCCACTGTGGTCACATTGCCTTCTCCTCTTTTCTGTCCTCTGTGTGACTCTTATAAGGACACTTGTCATTGAATTTCTGGCCTATTTGGATAATCCAGGATAATCTCATCTCAAGACAGTCAATTTAAGTACATCTGCAAAGACCTCTTTTCCAAATAAGGTAATGTTCACAGGTATGGTAGATTAGGATATAAATATATCTTTTGAGGGGGGCTATTCAACCCACTACAGTCTATCCTCAGACTTTCAAAAGTTCACATCTAACCTACTTGCAAAATACATTCACCCACCCCAAAATCCTCAAAAAATCTCAATCATTGCAGCATCAGTACTAAGTCAAAAATCTCATCATCTCAAAAGTTTCACATCGTGGTATCTAAGTCAGTTATGAGTGAGACTCTGCATATGAACCATCCTGTGGAAAAATTCTTCTCCATCTGTGGGCCTGTGAAATGAGACTACTACTTTGAGATGAAGCTTCAATCTTGTTACCCAGGCTGGAGTGCAGTGGTGTGATCTCGGCTCACTGCAACCTCTATCTCCCGTGTTCAAGTGATTCTCCTGCCTCAGCCTCCCAAGTAGCTATATATATAAATCCTCTTTAATTGATGGACATCTGGGTTGTTTCTACTTTTTGGCTACTACAAATAATGCTGCTATGAACATTCATGTATAAGGTTTCTTTTGCCGATATATATTTTCATTTCTTTGAGAATATAACTAAGAGTGGAATTGCTGGGTCATATGGCAACTATGTTTAACATTTTGAGGAACTGCCAAACTGTTTTCCAAAGTTGGTATATCATTTTGCAATACTACCAACAATATATAAACATTCAAATTTTTCTACATCCTTGTAAGTACTTGTTAATGTCTGTCTTTTACTTTAGCCACCCCAGTAGGGATTAAGTGATATCTCAATGTGATTTTGATTTGCATTTCCCTAATTACTAATACTATTGATCATCTACCTATTCATGTGCTTATTAGCCATTTGTATGTCTTCTGTGAAGAAATGTCTATTCAAATCCTTTGCTCATTTTTTTTTTTAAAGGCAGGATCTCGCTCTGTCACCCAGGCTGGAATGCAGTGGTGCAGTCATAGCTCACTGCAGACTCTATCTCCAGGGCTCAAGTGATTCTTTCACCTCAGCCATCTGAGTAGCTGGGATTTCAGGCATGAGCCAGATGCCTGGCTAATTTTTTTGTTTTATGTAGAGATAGAGTTTTGCTTTGTTGCCTAGGCTGCTCTAGAACTCCTAGCTTCAAGCCATCCTTCTGTCTCATCCTCCCAGAGTGCTGGGATTATAAACCTGAGCCACCACACCTGGCCTTTTCC
>NW_012107078.1:0-1563 GCF_000951045.1 Mandrillus leucophaeus | reverse complement strand
TTCTTCTAAAAATTAGTAATTAATGTGGAAAAAATAAGTATTCACCCTATCTTTTCAAGAAAATCAACATTTCTTCCCCAATTGATGGTGGAAAGTTCTCTTTTACAGAAGAATGCCAGATAACAAATGTAGGAGGAATGAAACGATTGGAAATTCACTGTTTTCCAAACCCTAATAAAGACACTGATTCAAGCAAGGATCATCAGTGCATAAAAAATATAAAGTGAAAATGTTTCTGCAATAGGATAGTCACAAGGTGCAAAAGTGTCACCGCACATATTCCTTGCTAATCGTAAAGGGGAAAATCTCTTTATAACAATAAGACCTGATGATCATCACCTTAATCAGGTGATCAAAGTTAGTATGACTAGAAGTGAAACAACTTGATATGAGGCAATATGAGATATACAACATGACCTATGAATGAATTCTTGCGAAAAAACATTTAACCTAAGTGTAAACAAACCATTCAACCTAACTACTGCATATTCAATTATAGAAGAAATACACATGAATCCGTCAGGGTTCTAGAAGGAAACAGATTGTATGCTGAAATTACTATTCAAAAAAGTAGTAAAGGGGTACTTCTGCCTCTAGTCAAGATGAGATAGCAAAGACCAGATTTAGTCTCCTGCCTAAAGCAACCAACAGTGGACAAAATACACAAAACAACAGTTTGCAAGATACTGAACATGAGGTAATGACAGATAGTAATCCCTGAAAGACAGTATTCCAGTTTTGAATGTATTGCCTCTTGGCTCCATATTTGCCCTTCCTTGCCTAATCTACAAAAATGGGAGTAGGCCCCTTTTATGTTTTGCTTTGTCAGCTGACTAATGTTAAGTTTTGTTAGTGGAGGGCATAGAAGAGACATTGCAGGGAGAAAGTGTTTTGTTTCCTGGATCAGGTGTGCTTGCTGAGCAGGTCACTGCAACATATGCAGCTCCTCCAGCACCCAGGCTCTAGCAGCACAGGCAACCACATCTACAAAAAAAAACCCTATAGCTAACACGATACTTAATAGTGGAAAACTGAATGCTTTCTTCCGAAGATCAGGAGCAAGGCAAGAATGTGTGCTCTCACTATTTCTATTAAACATTCCCTGGAAATTCTGGTCTGCAAAACAGTTCAATAAAAAAGAAATTTTAAAGTTTCCAGATTGGAAAGGAAGAAGTAAAATGGTCTTATTTGCAGGCAAAATGATTGTATTAGTCCGTTTTCACACTGCTACAAAGAAAAACCCAAGACTAGGTAATTTATTTTAAAAAGAGGTTTAATTGACTCACAGTTCCACATGGCTGGGGAGGCCTCAAACTTACAATCATGGTGGAAGGCAAAGAGAAAGCAAGGACCTCCTTCACATGGCACCAGGAGAGAGAAGAGTGAGGAGTGAAGGGAGAAGAGCCCCTTATAAAATTATCAGAACCATTAGATCTTGTGAGAACTCACTCACCATCACAAGAACAGCATGGGGGAAATCACCCCCATGTTCAATCACCTCCCACCAGGTCTCTCCCTAGATATGTGAGAATTATGGGGATTACAATTCAAGATGCGATTTGC
>NW_012107077.1:3653-5541 GCF_000951045.1 Mandrillus leucophaeus | reverse complement strand
GCCTGGGCAACAGAGCCAGACTCCATCTCAAAAAAAAAAGAAAAAAAAGAAAAAGCAAGCTCTGAAGGGTTACGACACAAACACTACCATTTATCAGTGGAAATTGGGAGTTGAAACCAAGTCTAATTCCAAATTCTGGGTTCACTATCCTGGACGATATGATTTAGGATGGATTCTGAGTCTGTAGACTTTAATCTCTTTTGTGACCTTAGACAGTGCTTTCATATGTGAAATAACTAAAACAGCTTTGAAAAGAGGGGCAAGAACTCCGGGGTTGAGAAGAGAGGACCTGGCCCCTTCTCTGGAGGCAGTCAGAGCCTGCCCTTTGGAGGCCTCAACTAAATAGGGGTTATCTTTGGCATATGGTCAGCAGGGTGTCCCACTACCGTTTGGGAGAAGCATTCTGTCCCTGCGTGTCTAAACAAGGAATGAAGAAGGAGCTCTGTGAAACTACAGGGTCATCCCTTAGCTTAAAAGAATTTTGGAAAATGTGGGTTCCTCGTGGGGCAGATATAAGAATGACTGACAGAGGATCCTTTTTGAGGCTGAGGAATTTTAGGACCTTGCAGTTCACCCTAGGATAGTAGGTTTTTTGGATCAGACCTTGGAAGCACTCGCCTTTCCCTGGCTCTTGATCCTACTGTGGACAAAGAATCGTTCTCTTATGCTGTGGAGTTTGGCCCTGGTCTAATTATTTGTGCTTGTCTCTGAACTGGTAGTTTGTACAACCAGCAGAAGCAAGCAGTGCCCATGGGTGTCCGTAACAAACTTGAGACATTGACTTGAGAAAAGAAGAATTACATTGAAAGGAATAACTTCTGTCCTATAAGATTTTCCTCCCATTCCAGTGCCTAGGAGCCCTCAGGTAAAGCAGAACCCCGAGACTACAGTATGGTATTTACTCCTTTTTTTCTTTTTAGAGTCAGGATTTCTCCCAGGCTGGAGTACAATGGCACGATCATGGCTCACTGCACCCTCAAACTCCTGGGCCCAAACCATCTTCCTGCCTCAGCCTCCCAAGAAGCTGGGACTACAAGTGCATGCCACTACATTCAGCTAATTTTTTTTTTTTTTTTTTGTAAACGCAGAGTCTTGCTATATTGCCCAGGCTGGTCTTGAACTCCTGGCCTCAAGTGATCCTCCTTCCTTGACCTCCCAAGTGCTGGAATTACAGACATGAGTCACCAAGCCCAGCCTTTGTTCCATTTTGATTTTATTCCATTGTCTCTGTACTTCACACACTGCTGTACTATGGGAAGTACAGAGACACTGCTCTGAAGCTGCTTCTTTCCTAACAGTGGAAATTCTACATCAGTTAACAGATTTTTCATTTCTACTCTCCCAAGCAATGTACTAGGCTAGTAACCCACTTTTGTGTGAATAATTTCTTACATTTGTATAGCACTTTCACATATTTGATCTGCAAAATCCTATAAAGCAATTCCAGTAGGCCATTTTACAGGTGGTGAAACTGAAGCTCGGGTTTATAGTCAGGTGACTAACAAGTGCTTGGCCCAAGAGTCAATCCCTGGGCTTTGGAATGAAACCTGCCAGTGGTTCCACTGCACAATACAAGTACTAGAGATAAAAGCACCCGGCCAGGCGCAGTGGCTCATGCTTATAATATTCTCAACACTTTGGGAGGCCAAGGCGGGCGGATCACCTGAGGTCAGGAGTTTGAGACCACCCTGGCCAACATGGTGAAACCCCGTCTCTACTAAAAATGCAAAAATTAGCCAGGCATGGTGGTGCATGCCTGTTAATCCCAGCTACTCGGGTGACTGGGGCAGGAGAATTGCTTGAACCCAGGAGGCAGAGGTTGCAGTGAGCTGAGATCACACCACTGCACTCCCGCCTGGGCAACAGAGCCAGACTCCATCTCAAAAAA
>NW_012107077.1:0-678 GCF_000951045.1 Mandrillus leucophaeus | reverse complement strand
CATAGTAGGATCTTAAATGTTGATTGAAGAAAGAGACTCAAAGGCAATATTTCAAATAAGGGAAAATTGCTGTGGGTAGACTGGCACTGAATTGTCTCCCTAGAGTCTGGATTATTGAGCTGATGGAAGGTTGCAAACTTGTCTAAAAGGTCAGGAAAGGATTTTGATTTTATCTTGACTACTATGAAACGGCATCATCGGGGTAAATAAATACCCAAGATTCGTTGTCTCATGGCCATGGAAAACTAGGATGCAGACACACCAAGAGTGAGGTTCAGAGCAGAATCTTAATAGTTGGAAGAAAGAGAAAAGCTCTCTCTGCTGCAGAGGGAGGGGTCCTGGAGAAAATGGGAAATGGTTTGCTACTTCTGAAGTGAAATGCAGAAGGTTTTATAGATGAGCTTGAGGAAGAGGTGTCTGATTTACATAGGGTGTACAAGATTGGTTGGACCAGGTTTGCTATTTACAGAGCGCACGAAAAGCTGGTAAGAACTATAGGTGTACCATTTGCATAGCATGCAAAGACGGTGGTTGCCCCACATTAATCTTTCATTATACAGATGGGTTCTCTACCTGGCCTGTGCCATCTTGCCTGGTTCTTTACACGTGGTGACAAACGGAAGCTGGAGCCTCCATGCTGAACATGCCTGGCCCTCAGGTAGCCCTTTTATTAATTTA
>NW_012107076.1:597-1321 GCF_000951045.1 Mandrillus leucophaeus | reverse complement strand
TCAATTTTAGATCTTTCCAGCTTTCTCTTGTGGGCATTTAGTGCTATAAATTTCCCTCTACACACTGCTTTAAATGTGTCCCAGAGATACTGGTACGTTGTGTCTTTGTTCTGATTGGTTTCAAAGGACATTTTATTTCTGCCTTAATTTTGTTATTTACCCAGTCATCATTCAGGAGCACGTTGTTCAGTTTCCATGTAATTGTGCGGTTTTGAGTGAATTTCTTAATCCTGAGTTCTAATTTGATTGCACTGTGGTCTGGGAGACAGTTTGTTGTGATTTCTGTTCTTTTCCATTTGCTGAGGAGTGCTTTACTTCCAATTATGTTGTCAATTTTGGAATAAGTGCGATGTGGTACTGAGAAGAATGTATATTCTGTTGATTGGGGGTGGAGAGTTCTGTAGATGTCTATTAGGTCTTCTTGGTGCAGAGCTGAGTTCAAGTCCTGGATATCCCTGTTAACCTTCTGTCTCTTTGGTCTAATATTGACAGTGGGGTGTTAAAGTCTCCCATTATTATTGAGTGAGAGACTAAGTCTCTTCGTAGGTCTCTAAGGACTTGCTTTATGAATCTGGGTGCTCCTGTGTTGGGTGCATATATATTTAAGAGAGTTAACTCTTCTTGTTGAATTGATCCCTTTACCATTATGTAGTGCTCTTCTTTGTCTCTTTTGGTCTTTGTTTGTTTAAAGTCTGTTTTATCAGAGACTAGGATTGCAACCCCT
>NW_012107076.1:0-547 GCF_000951045.1 Mandrillus leucophaeus | reverse complement strand
TTTTGCTTTCCATTTGCTTGGTAGATCTTCCTCCATCCCTTTGTTTTGAGCCTATGTGTGTCTCTGCATGTGAGATGTGTCTCCTGAATACAGCACATTAGTGGGTCTTGACTCTTTATCCAATTCGCCAGTCTGTGTCTTTTAATTGGGACATTTAGCACATTTACATTTAAGATTAATATTGTTATATGTGAATTTTATCCTGTCATTATGATGTTAGCTGGTTATTTTGCCCGTTAGTTGATGAAGTTTTTTCCTAGCATCAATGGTCTTTCAAATTTGGCATGTTTTTGCAGTGGCTGGTACCAGTTGTTCCTTTCCATGTTTAGTGCTTCCTTCAGGAGCTCTTGTAAGGCAGGCCTGGTGGTGGCAAAATCTCTTAGCATTTGCTTGTCTGTAAAAGATTTTATTTCTCCATCACTTATGAAGCTTAGTTTGATTGGATATGAAATTCTGGATTGAAAATTATTTTCTTTAAGAATGTTGAATATTGGCCCCCACTCTCTTCTGGCTTGTAGAGTTTCTGCCGAGAGATCCACTGTTAGTC
>NW_012107075.1:1384632-1396540 GCF_000951045.1 Mandrillus leucophaeus | reverse complement strand
AACATGGCACAAGTATACATATGTAACAAACCTGCACGTTATGCACATGTACCCTAGAACTTAAAGTATAATAATAATAAAAAATAAATTAAAAAAAAAAAAAGAATATAACCATTTGTCTCTTACCTATCTAAGACCTGGAAGCCCCCTCCCCACTTCGAGTCTTCCTGCCTTTCCTTTGAGTTGTCCCGCCTTTCCAGGCTGAACCAATGTTCATCTTGCATATATTGACTGATGTGTCATGTCTCCCTAGAATGCATAAAACCAAACTGGGCTCTGACCACCTTGGGCACATGTTGTCAGGACTTCCTGAGGCTGTGTCATGGGTGTGCACTCTCAACTTTGGCAAAACAAACTTTCTAAATCGACTGAGACCTGTCTCAGACTTTCGGGGTTCACATCTGCTAATACAACATCCATTCTGCTGCCCATGAATCAAGGAGTGATTTCAACTTTCGAGTCTTATTGTTTAAGAAAAACATTTAGTATAGCTGCCATAGATAATGATTCCTCTGATAGATCTGGGCAAAGTAAAGTGAAGACCTTCTAGAAAGGATTCGTCATTCTAGATGCCATTAAGAACATTCATGATTCGTGGGAGGAAGTCAAAATATAAACATTAACAGGTGTTTGGAAGAAGCTGATTACAACCCTCACAAATGATTTTGAGGGGTTCAAGACTTCAGTGGAGCAAGTAACTGCACATGTGGTAGAAACAGAAGAGAACTAGAATTAGAACTGGAGCCTGAAGACATGACTGAACTGCTGCAGTTTCTTATAAAACTTTAATGAATGAGGAGTTGTTTCTTATGCATGGGCAAGGAAAGTGGTTTCTTGAGATGGCAACTACTCCTGGTGAAGATGCTGTGAACACTGTTGAAATGACAACAAAAATTTAGAAAATTACATCAACTGTAGCTGATTTGAGAGGACTGACTTCAATTCTGAAAGAAGTCCTATTGTCGGTAAATTGCTATCAAACAGCAACACATACTACAGAGAAATCTTTTGTGAAAGAGTCAATTAATGTGGTAAACTTTACTGTTGTCTTATTTTAAGAAATTGCCACAGCCACCACAACCTTCAGCAACCACCAGCCTGATCGATCAGTCAGTAGCCATTAACATCAAGGTGAGACCTTCCACCCAGCAAAAAGATTAAGACTCACTGAAGGCTCAGGTGATTGTTAGCATTTTTTTTTTAAGCAATAAAGTATTATGCTTAGTGAAATAAGCCAGACACAAAAGGGCAAATTTTGTATGATCCCACTTATATGACATATCTAGAATAGGCAAATTCACAGAGACAGAAAGTAGATTAGAATTACCAGGGACTGAGAGTAAGGAGAATGGGGAGTTATTATTACTTGGTGGTTACAGAGTTTTTGTTAGGGGGTGATAAAAAAAGTTTTGGAAATAGGTAGTAGTGATGGTTACACAACACTGTGGATGTAATTAACACCACTGAATTGTGCACTTTAAAAAGGTTAAAATGGCAAAATTTTATGTTATACATATTTTATCATAGTTTTAATAATGTAATATACTAAATTCCACTGAAGTGTACCCTTTAAATGGGCAGTTTGTATGGTCTGTGAATTATTTCTCAATAGAGGTGTTAAAAAACAAATAGAGATGATTTTAAAAAAAACAATTTAAAAAGTACCTGAGCAATCAAAATAAAAAAGAAGAGGATGGGGATGGGGCAAATAAAAAACAAAGAGCAAGATACACCTAACTATCAAAATTTGCATTACATGTAAGTAGAATAAGCACTTCAATTATAAATACACTTCGTATACTCAAGAAGGTAGAGGAAAGTATGCACATGTTAAGGAGACACATGGAAGATATAAAAAAGATCCAAAACAAACTCGTAAAGATGAAACATACACAGGACAGAAACAGCAGATTGCAAACTGCAGAAGAAAAGATAAGTAAACTTGAAGACATAGCAATAGAAACTATCTAAATGAAACACAGTGGAAACAAGACTGAAAAATGAACAAAGCATCAGTGAGCTGTGGGACAGCTTCAAGTGGCTTAATATAGATGTAACTGGAAGCGTAGAAAGAGCTAAAGATTTTCATAATTTCATAAAAACTACAACAAACTCAAAGCCAAAGAAACATAAAGAAATATATATCAAGGCATATATATTGTAATCAAATTTCTTAAAACCAATGATAAAGAGAAAATCTTTAAAGCATCCAGAAGAAAAAAAAAATACACTTTATGTATGTAAGAATGACAGCAAAATTCTTGTCAGAAACAATGTAAAAGACAGTGATGATCCACTGTTCGTCAAGTGTTAAAGGAAAAGAAAAATCACTGACCTAGAATTCTATACTCAGTGAAAATATCTTTCAAAAGAAAAGGAAGTGAAATAAAAACTTTTCAGACATACCAAATCTGCAATTCATTTCCAGTAGACCTACACACTTGAACTACAATGGAAGATTATATGTTAAATTAAAGCATACAGGCAGAAAGAAAATAACATCAGATAGAAACTCGGCCTACACAAAAGAATTAAAAGCACTGAAATGGTAGATACATAGGTAAATAGAAGAGACTTCCCTTATTATTTAAATCTCTTTAAAAGATAACTCTTTAAACAAAAAAGTTAACAATGTATTCTGAAGTTTTTAATATATGTGTAAATAAAAATATGTCAACAATAGCATAAAGGCCAAGAAGAAACAGATAGAAGTAAACTATTATAATGTTCTTATCTCTTCATGAAGTGGAAAGATGCCACTTTAAGGGAGATTATAAATCAAAGACATACTGTAAACTCTAAAGCAATCAGAAAATGACAAAATGGAGCTATAGCCAATAAACTGACAAAGGAGACATAATGGAATAACAATATACTAAATCCAATGGAAGGCAGAAAAAAAAGGGCACAAAGACTAGGTGGGACAAATAGGAAACAAACAGCAAGATGGCAGATTTTAAATTTTCTAACGAAGAAACCTCGAGGCCCAATCTGCTTTACTAGTAAATTCTTCCAAACATCTACGACAGATAATACCAATAGCACCTAAACTCAGAAGCCAGAGAGGTTAACATTTCCCAACTTGTTTAATGAGGCCAGCATATTCCTGATACCAAAACCTAAAAACAAAAATAAATTACAGACCACTATCTCTTATAAACATAGATGCCAAATTCCTGAACAATACAATAGCAAATCCAATAAAGTGTTATATAAGAAGGATAATAAGTCATGACCTTGCAGAAATGCAAAGTTGGTTTAACATTCAAAAAGCAATGTAATTTGCCACAGTAACTGAATAAAGGAGAAAAACCAAACAAAAATCTCAATAAATGGAGAAAAAGTATTTGATAAAATCATGAATATAACTCTCAAATGAGGAATTAAAGGGAATTCTTCCACCTATTAAAGGGTACCTACAAAAAAATCTACAGTAAACCACAAACTTAACACTGAATTTATTTTTTTCAAAAAATATAGAATTTTTCCCCACTAGATGATCAACAGGCAAGGATGTTCACTGTTATCATTTGTATTCAGTATTGTGTAGAAGGTTCTAGCCAGAATAAGGCAAAGAAAATAAAAGGCAGCAATGTACAAAACAGTAACCAGAAATGCAAAGCACCTAAAAGAGTGAAGACAATATTGGACAAGAATATAGTTGGAAGACTTACATTACTTAATTTCAAGAATTCCATAAAGTTATAGTAATCAACACAGCGTGGCACTGGCATAAAGGTAGACAAACTGACCAACGGAACAAAATAGAGAATCCAGAAATAAAGCCCCACAGAGAAGAACGGATAAACAAATTGTGGTAGATTTGCATAATGGAATAATACAAAACAACAAAAAATATGTGATAACTATAATTTAAAAAGTGGATGAATCTCACAGGCATAATGGTGAGTGAAAGTGGCCAGAGACAAATAAATTTTAAGAACAGGCAAAACACTATCTATGGTGATATAAGTCAGAAACATAATTAAATCTATTGGGGATTATTAACTGGAAGGGGTATGAGGCAGCCTTCTGGGGTGCTGGAGATGTTTTCTATCTAGATCTGGGTGGTGGTTACAGGGTATAGATACACAAGAAAAATAACTGAGCTATAACTTAAAAGTAGTACACTTGATACAATTTGCTGCATGTATATTATTCTACCATAAAGAGAGATACCTGTTAGTTCATTAGTACCCTCTGTTGTTTTCAGTCATGAAGTCAACAAAATTAAGAATTTTATTTGGAAAGTACAGATTATACTAGTATTGGTCAAAGACAGACTATTCCAGCTAAGCAGGGTAATCCTCAAGAATTAAGAGTAACTAAGAGACAGTCTGGAAGTATCAAAGATATTGTTCTGCAGATCTGGAATCAGATACTTCTCTGTTTTCTTTCCCCCCCAGCAATGGGTCAAAAAGTGAGATCTAGAATCCAGGTGTTTTGACTTCCTGTATGGTACCATCCTTCCTCCAATTACCACATGCTTTGATGAAAAAACTGTTTATAAACTCCTAGAAAACCTGATAGTAGACTGTATATTCTAAAACCTGCTGCTAATAGATGTCTCTGTAAAATTAACAATAACGACGAACATTTAAATAGCTCTTACTATGTATCAAATACTGTGTTAGGCACTCTACATGCATTATCTGATTTAATCCTTAAAATGCTCTGAAGTGGGTACATCTTCATTTTACAGAAGATGATGACTGAGGCACAAATAGGTTAAGTCATTTGCCTAAGGTCACATAACTAGTAAGTAGCAGAGGTGGATTCAAATCCAGGCAACCTGATACTAGAGCTTGTGTTCTTAACCACTACAATCCAGCTGTCAGTCACAACGAACATAATCAATCACTGTTTTGTTTCAAGGTGTAAACCTGTACTGTACATTTAAATTTATAACTGTGTAGACCCAAATCGTAGCTGATCTCTGTCCTCCTTCT
Organism: Mandrillus leucophaeus; assembly: GCF_000951045.1. NCBI lineage: Eukaryota > Metazoa > Chordata > Mammalia > Primates > Cercopithecidae > Mandrillus > Mandrillus leucophaeus. Next base: position 1,391,591 of record NW_012107075.1, on the reverse strand, counting down.
GTTCACCATACAACTGTCATCTTTCCTTAAAACTTTCATTCACAGTAACTGCATTGAAAATGTGAGGACATATGGAACCATAGTATAAGCAGCTCACAAGGACACACTGTCTCCTTTAAGGCTTATTTATTGGCCCTTTCCAATCCATGTCTCTTGATTGATACAAGGCAAGATGAAACTATCAGTGTAAGCAAGAAAGTGAATTGTCCAGTTTTCAGGATTCATATTGGGTCACAAATGTCTTGCACATTTGTTTCATGTTTTACAAATTTGTAAAGTGAACAGACTGGTACATGCAGTTGAGGTGCTAAATTATATAGGCCTCAATCCAAAGCTTTAGAAAATTGTTTCTGTATACTAAGTATGTTTTCCAAACCAAAGCTACCTTAATGGCTATTAGGGGATGACGTTTTTTTTTTCTATGCCTCACTGTTATCCTCATTATTACAAAGTAATCACATAATGGAAATGAGAAAGGAAAAAAAAAAACCACCAAATTTTTGAATTCAAGGCATTTCCCAATTATGTTAGCCATCATCCATACTTTCTCCACTTTACATCCTGAAAAATATTATCAGATTCCACACTTACAGAATCCACGAGATTTTCTGTTTTGTCAATCAATAATTCCAATCTTTCTCCTCGCTGAGCTACCAGATCTGAAAATATTGGAAAAATAGAAAAGGTCAAGTTTTACATTACATATGTGCTATCGTTATCTTTGTTTTAATTCACATCTGATATAACTTACAAAACTGGTATTCTTGACAGCTCATATTTACTACAGAAGTACTTACGCCTTGAAGTATATGCATGCAGAATAAAATAATTTTTTTAAAAAAAGTAATATAACTTAATGAATACACTGTCTTGGGGCCAAAGGACAGGCATGCTTCACCCACTGGTGACACCACTCGAAAACAAGGACTAGCCCACCTGGAGTCCCCATACCCAGCAAAACTTCACCACAGCCTCCGTAACAACTACACCCTGAGCCACTAAGAAAAATACAGACATGGTTGATGCTGTTTATAGCTGAAGAAATTATACAGACTACACTACTGAATGTACCCATAATCAAAGTCAAAGTGCCCTGCCCAACCAACACCACAGATACACCCTCAGGAAAAAGTCCTTGCATATTAAAGCAAATCTAAAAATTGGAAGAAGTGACCATAGAAATATTATTAACAACTACACGCTAATAAACTGGAAAACCTAGAAGAAATGGATAAATCCCAGGACACATGCAACCTACCAAGACTGAATCAGGAAGAAAGAGAAAACCTGAACAGGCCAGAAATGAGTAATGTGATTGAATCAGTAATAAAGTCTCCCAACAAAACCAAAACAATGCCCAATCAGCTGGCTTCACTGCAGAACTCCATGCAACTTACAGAGAAGAACTAACATCACTTCTCAAACTATGCCAAAAAGTTCAAGAGAAGGGAATTCTCTCTAACTCATTCTATAAGGCCAGCATTACCCTGATACCAAAACCTGACAAGGACTCAACAAAAAAACAAAACTGCAGGCCAACATCCCTGACGATCACAGATGCAAAAATCCTCAATGAAATACTAGCAAACCAAATCAAACATCACATCAAAAAGATAATACACCATGATCAAGTGGGATTTATCCCAGGGATGCAATGATGATTCAATGCATGCGAATCAATAAATATGAAACATTCCATCAACAGAATGAAGAACAAAAGCCACATGATCACCTTAATAGATGCAGAGAAAGCATCTGATAAAAAAAGCATGTGATAAAATTCAACATCTCAGGGTGGCAAGATGACCGAATAGGAACAGCGCTGGTCTGCAGCTCCCAGTGAGATCAATGAAGAAGGTGGGTGATTTCTGCATTTCCAACTGAGGTACCCGGTGCATCTCATTGGGACTGGTTAGACAGTGGGTGCAGCCCACAGAGGGCAAACCAAAGCAGGGTGGGGTGCTGCCTCATCCAAGAAGCACAAGGGGTCGGGGAACTCCCTCCCCCAGCCAAGGGAAGCCGTGAGGGACTGTGCCATGAGGAATGGTGCACTCAGGCCCAGATACTACGCTTTTCCCACAGTCTTCGCAATCTGCAGACCAGGAGATTCCCTTGGGTGCCTATGCCACCAGGGCCCTGGGTTTCAAGCACAAAACTGGGTGGTCATTTGGGCAGACACTGAGCTAGGTGCGGAAGATTTTTTTCATACCCCAGTGTTGCCTGGAACGCCAGCGAGGCATAACTGTTCACTCCCCTGGAAAGGTGGCTGAAGCCAGGGAGGCAAGTGGTCTAGCTCGGCATATTCCACACCCACAGAGCCCAGCAAGCTAAGATCTACTGGCTTGAAATTCTTGCTGCCAGCACAGCAGTCTGAAGTCGACATGGGATACTCGAGCTTGGTGAAGGGAGGGGTGTCTGCCATTACTGAGGCTTCAGTAGGCAGTTTTCCCCTCACTGTATAAACAAAGCGGCCAGAAAGTTCGAACTGGGCAGAGCCCACCGCAGTTCCCCAAAGTCGCTGTGGCCAGACTGTCTCTCTGGATTCCTCCTCTCTGGGCAGGGCATCTCTGAAAGAAAGGCAGCAGCCCCAGCCAGGGGCTTATAGATAAAACTCCCATCTCCTTGGGACAGAGCACCTGGGGGAAGGGGTGGCTGTGGGCTCAGCTTCAGCAGACTTAAACGTTCCTGCCTGCCAGCTCTGAAGAGAGCAGCGGCTCTCCCAGCACAGCGCTTGAGCTCTGCTAAGGACAGACTGCCTCCTGAAGTGGGTCCCTGAGTTCCGTGCCTCCTGAATGGGAGATATCTCCCAGCAGGGGTCGACAGACATCTCATATGGGAGTGCTCCGGCTGGCATCTGGCAGGTGCCCCTCTGGGACGAAGCTTCCAGAGGAAGGAACGGGCAGCAATCTTTGCTGTTCTGCAGCCTCCGCTGGTGATACCCAGGCAAACAGGGTCTGAAGTGGACCTCCAGCAAACTCCAACAGACCTGCAGCAGAAGGGCCTGTTAGAAGGAAAACTAACAAACAGAAAAGAATAGCATCAACATCCACAAAAAGGACGTCCACACAGAAACCCCATCCGCAGGTCACCAACATCAAAGACCAAAAGTAGATAAATCCATGAAGATGAAGAAAAACCAGTGCAAAAAGGCTGACAATTCCAAGAGAAAAAACTGGATGGAGAATGACTTTGATGAATTGACAGAAGTAGGCTTCAGAAGGTGGATGATAACAAACTCCTCTGAGCTAAAGGAGCATGTTCCAACCTAGTGCAAGGAAACTAAGAATCTTGAAAAAAGGTTAGAGGAATTGCTAACTAGAATAACCAGTTTAGAGAAGAACATAAATGACCTGATGGAGCTGAAAAACACGGCACAAGAACTTTGTGAAACATACACAAGTATCAACAGCTGAACTGATCAAGTGGAAGAAAGGATATCAGAGATTGAAGATCAACTTAATGAAATGAAGCATGAAGACCAGATTAGAGAAAAGATAATGAAAATGAATGAACAAAGGCTCCAAGAAATATGGGACTACATGAAAAGACCAAACCTATGTTTGGTTGCTGTACTTGAAAGTCACAGGGAGAATGGAACCAAGTTGGAAAACATTCTTTAGGATATTATCCAGGAGAACTTCCCCAACCTAGCAAGACAGGACAACATTCAAATTTGGGAAATACAGAGAACACCACAAAGATACCCCTCGAGAAGAGCAACCCCAAGACACATATCGTCAGATTTACCAAGGATGAACTGAAGGAAAAAATGTTAAGGGCAGCCAGAGAGAAAGGTTGGGTTACCCACAAAGGGAAGCCCAGCAGACTAACAGCGGATCTCTCAGCAGAAACCCCACAAGCCAGAAGAGAGTGGGGGCCAATATTCAACATTCTTAGAGAAAAGAATTTTCAACCCAGAAATTCATATCCAACCAAACTAAGCTTCATAAACGAAGGAGAAATAAAATCCTTTACAGACAAGCAAATGCTGACAGATTTTGTCACCACCAGGCCTGCCTTACAAGAAGTCCTGAAGGAAGCATTAAATATGGAAAGGAAAAACCAGTACCAGCCACTGCAAAAGCATACCAAACTGTAAAGACCATCGACACTATGAAGAAACTGCATCAACTAACGAGCAAAATTGCCAACTAGCATTATAATGACAGGCAAATTCACACATAACAATATTAACCTTAAATGTAAATGGGCTAAATGCCCCAAATAAAAGACACAGACTGGCAAATTGAATAAAGAATCAAGACCCATCTGTGTGCTGTATTCAGGAGACCCATATCACGTGCAGAGACACACATAGACTCAAAATAAAGGAATAGAGGAATATTTACTAAGCAAATGGAAAGCAAAAAACAAACAAACATAAAAAGCAGGGCTTGCAATCCTAGTCTCTGATAAAACAGACTTTAAACCAACAAAGATCAAAAGAGACAAAGAAGACCATTACATAATGGTAAAGAGATCAATGTAACAAGAAGAACTAACTATCCTAAATAGATATGCACCCAATACAGGAGCACCCAGATTCATAAAGCAAGTCCTTAGAGACCTACAAAGAGACTCAGACTACCACACAATAACAGTAGGAGACTTTAACACCCCATTGTCAATATCAGATCAAGACAGAAAATTAACAAGGATATTAAGGACTTGAACTCAGCTCTGGACCAAGAGGACCTAATAGACATCTACAGAACTCTCCAAGCCAAATCAACAGAATATACATTCTTCTCAGCACCACATCACACTTATTCTAAAATTGATCACATAATTGGAAGTAAAACACTCCTTAGCAAATGCAAAAAATGGAAATCATAACCAACAGTCTCTCAGACCACAGTGCAATCAAATTAGAACTCAGGATTAAGAAACTCAATCAAAACTGCACAACTACATGGAAAATGAACAACCTGTTCCTGAATGACTACTGGGTAAATAATGAAATTAAGGCAGAAATAAATAAGTTTTTTGAAACCAATGAGAACAAAGATACAACATGCCAGAATCTCTGGGACAGAGCTAGGGCAGTATTGAGAAGGAAATTTATAGCACTAAACGCTCACAGCAGAAACTGGGAAAGACTTAAAATCAACACCCTAACATCACAATTAAAAGAACTAGAGAAGTAAGAGCAAACAAATTCAAAGCTAGCAGAAGACAAGAAATAACTAAGATCAGAGCAGAACTGAAGGAGACAGAGACATGAAAAACCCTCCAAAAAGAATCAATGAATCCAGGAGCTGTTTTTTGAAAAGATTAACAAAATAGACTGCTAGGAGACTAATAAAGAAGAAAAGAGAAAAGAATCAAATAGACACAATAAAAAATGATAAATGGGATATCACCATTGATCCCAGAGAAATACAAACTACCATCAGAGAATACAATAAACACCTCTACGCAAGTAAACTAGAAAATCTGGAAGAAATGCATAAATTCCTGGACACATACACCCTCCCAAGACTAAACCAGGAAGAAGTCAAATCCCTGAATAGAACAATAACAAGTTCTGAACTTGAGGCAGTAATAGCTTACGAAGCAAAAAAAGTCCAGGACCAGAAGGATTCACAGCCGAATTCTACCAGAGGTTATAAAGAGGAGCTGGTACGATTCCTTCTGAAACTATTTCAAACAACAGAGAAAGAGGGACTCCTCCCTAACTCATTTTATGAGGCCAGCATCATCCTGATACCAAAACCTGGCAGAGACACAACAAAAAAAGAAAATTTCAGGCCAATATCCCTGATGAACATTGATGTGAAAATCCTCAATAAAATACTGGCAAAACGAATCCAGCAGCACATCAAAAAGCTTATCCACCACGATCAAGCGGGCTTCATCCCCGGAATGCAAGACTGGTTCAACATATGCAAATCAATAAATGTAATCCATCACATAAAAAGAACCAATGACAAAAACCACATGATTATCTCAATAGATGCAGAAAAGGCCTCTGATAAAATTCAACACCGCTTTATGCTAAAAACTCTCAATAAATTAGCTATTGACGGAACGTATCACAAAATAATAAGAACTACTTATGACAAACCCACAGCCAATATCATACTGAATGGGCAAAAGCTGGAAGCATTCCCTTTGAAAACCAGCACAAGGCAAGGAGCCCTCTCTCACCACTCCTATTCAACATAGTATTGGAAGTTCTGCCCAGGGCAATCAGGCAAGAGAAAGAAATAAAGGGTATTCAAATAGGAAGAGAGGAAGTCAAATTGTCTCTCTTTGCAGATGACATGATTGTATATTTAGAAAACCCCATCGTCTCAGTCCAAAACCTCCTTAAGCTGATAAGCAACTTCAGCAAAGTCTCAGAATGCAAAATCAATGTGCAAAAATCACAAGCATTCCTATACACCAATAAAAGACAAACAGAGGGCCAAATTATGAGTGAATTCCCATTCACAATTGCTACAAAGAGAATAAAATACCTAGAAATACAACTTACAAGGGATGTGAAGGATCTCTTCAAGGAGAACTACAAACCACTGCTCAAGAAAATAAGAAAGGACACGAATGAATGTAAAAACATTCCATGTTCATGGAGAGGAAGAATCAGTATAGTGAAAATGGCCATATTGTCCAATGTAATTTATAGTTTCAATGCTATCCCCATCCAGCTACCATTGACTTTCTTCACAGATTTAGAAAAAACTACTTTAAATTTCATTTGGAACCAAAAAAGAGCCCATATAGCCAAGACAATCCTAAGCAAGAAGAACAAAGCTGGAGACATCACGCTACCTGACTACAAACTATACTACAAGGTTACAGTAACCCAAACAGCATGGTACTGGTACCAAAACAGAGATGTAGACCAATGGAACAGAACAGAGGCCTCAGAAATAATACCACACATCTACAACCATCTGATCTTTGACAAACCTGACCAAAAAAAGAAATGGGGAAAGGATTCCCTATTTAATAAA
>NW_012107075.1:1356902-1384431 GCF_000951045.1 Mandrillus leucophaeus | reverse complement strand
AATGGGAGAAAATTTTTGCAATCTATCCATCTGACAAAGGGCTAATATCCAGAATCTACAAGGAACTTAAACAAATTTACAAGAAAAAAACAACCCCATCAAAAAGTGTGTGAAGGGTATGAAAAGACACTTCTCAAAAGAAGACATTTATGTGGCCAACATATTAATAAAAGCTCGTCATCACTGGTCATTAGAGAAATGCAAATCAAAACCACAATGAGATACCCTCTCACACCAGTTACAATGGCGATCATTAAATGGCAATCATTAAAAAGTCAGGAAACAACAGATGTTGGAGAGGATGTGGAGCAACAGGAACACTTTTACACTGTTGGTAGAAGTGTACATTAGTTCAACCATTGTCAAAGTGTGGCGATTCCTCAAGGATCTAGAACTGGAAATACCATTTGACCCAGCAATCCCATTGCTGGGTATATACTCAAAGGATTATAAATCATTTTACTATAAAGACACATGCACACTTATGTTTATTGCAGCACTATTCACAATAGCAAAGACTTCAAACCAACCCAAATGCCCACCAATGATAGACTGGATAAAGAAAATGTGGCACATATACACAATGGAATACTATGCATCCATAAAAAAGGATGAGTTCATGTCCTTTGCAGGGACATGAATGAAGCCAGAAACCATCATTCTCAGCAAAGTAACAAAGGAACAGAAAACCAAACACCACATGTTCTCACTCATAAGTGGGAGTTCAACAATGAGAACACATGGACACAGGGGCCTGTTGTGGGGTGGGGGTGGGGGGCTGGGGAGAAATAGCATTAGGAGAAATACCTAATGTATTTCTGGGTGCAGCAAACCACCATGGCATGTGTACACCTATGTAACAAACCTACACATTCTACACATGTATCCCAAAACTTAAAGCATAATAATAAAAAAAAAAGAGCAAATGTGTAACATAGAAATTGCAATGGGTCAGGGTGAAACATTTCCATTTTCATCCCTAATTGTAGCCATATGATGACATAGCTCAAAAGGAAAATAGGATATTCTACTTTTATCTATTCAAATAAAAATACATAGTTCAAGGTATCAAAAAAAATTCAACATCTCTCCATGATAAAAACTCTCAAAAAACTAGGCATAGAAGGAACATCCCTCAACATGATAAAGGCTATTTATGACAAACTCACAGCTATCATCATACTGAATGGGAAAAACTAAAAGCCTTTCCTCTAAGAACTGGAAAACTCTCACCACTCCTATTCAACATAGTACTGGAAGGATGCCCAGTTTCACTACTCCTATTCAACACAATACTGAAAGTCCTAGCCAGAGCAATCACGCAAGAGAAAGAAATAAGGGCATCCCAATTGAAAAAGAGGAAGTTAAATTATCTCTCTTTGCAGATGACATGATCTTATATCTAAAAGACCCTAAAGACTCCACCAAAAAACTCCCAGATATGATAAATATATTCAGTAAAGTTGCAGAACAGAGAATCAACATACAAAAATCCGTAATGTTTCTATGCACCAATAATGAACTTGGTGAAATAAAACTTTATGAAATCAAGAAGGCAATCCCATTTATAATAGTTATGAAAATATAAAATATCGAAGAATAAATTTAACAAGGAGGTGAAAGACTCCTACAAGTAAAACTACAAAACACTGATGAAAAAAAACTGAAGATGACACAAAGATACAGAAAGACATCTTATGGTCATGGATCATAAGAATGTATATTATTAAAATGACCATAAGCCCAAAGCAATCTACAGATTCAATGCAATCTCTATCAAAGTACCAATGTCATTTTTCACAGAAACAGAAAAAACAATCCTAAAATTAGTATTTCAGGAACCAAAAAAGAGTCCAAATAGCCAAAGCAATCCAGAGCAAAATGCACAAAGCTGGAGGCATCACACTACCTGACTTCAAAACATATTACAAGGCTACAGTAACCAAAACAGCAAGGTTTGGTATAAAAACAGATACAAGGTCGATGGAATAGAATAGTGAAAGTCAGACATTGATCCACATAGTATAGCCACACATATATAGGCAACTGATTTTCAACAAGGGTGCCAAGAATGTACACTGGGGAAAGGATACTCCCTTCAATACATGGTATTGGGAAAACTGGATATCCATATGTGGAAGAATTACTGGACCTCTGTCTCTCATCACATACAAAAATCAACCAAGATAGATTAAAGACTTAAATTTAAGACCCAGAACTATAAACCTACTAGAAGAAAACATAGGGAAAACACTTCAGAACACTGGTCTAGGAAATGATTTTGTGGCTAACACCTCAAAAGGACAGGTAACGAAAAGAAAAATAGACAAATAGGACTATATTAAACAAAAAAAGCTTTTGCACAGCGAAGGAAATAATCAACAGAGTGAAGAGACAACCAGTTGAATGGGAGAAAATAGTTGCAAACTATTCATTTGATATGGGAATAATATCCAGAATACATAACGAACTCAACAGGAGATATACAAATAATCCCCTTAAAAAGTGGGCAGACGACATGAATAACCACTTCTCAAAAGAAGACATACAAATGGCCAAAAGGTATATGAAAAAAATGTTCAACATCATAGAAATGCAAATAAAAGCCAAAATGAGATATCATGTTACCACAGCAGTTAGAATGGTTACTAAAAAGACACAAAGTAACAGATGCTGGCTAGGATGAAGGAAAAAAAAAACAAAAAACACTTAAACACTGTTGGTGAGAAAGTAAACTAGTGTAGCTACTATGGAAACTAGTGTGGAGATTTCTCCAAAAACTAAAAATTAAACTACCATATGATCCAGCAATCCTACTACTGGGTATTTATGCAAAGGAAAAGAAACCAGTGTATAAAAGGGATCTGCACTTGCATATTTATTGCATCCCTATTCACAATAGCAAAGATATGGAGTCAACCTAAGTGTCCATGAATGCATGAATGCATAAAGAAAATGTAGTATATAAACACAATGGAATACTATTTGACCATGAAAAAGAATGAAGTCATGTCATTTACAGCAACATGGATGTAACTGGAGGTTATTATGTTAAGTGACATAAGGCAGGCATGGAAAGATAAATATCACATGTTCTTACTCACATGTGGGAATTAAAACAGTTTATCTCATGGAGGTAGCCAATAGTGTAATAGATACCAGAGGCTACGAAGGGTGTGGGTATGCGGGGCAGAGCAGGGAATATGAGAGGGTGGTTAATAGGTACAAACATACAGTTAGATAGAAAGAATAAGTTCTAATGTTTGACAGCAGAGTACGGTTCACTGAAGTTAACAACAGTGTATTATATATTTCAAAATAGCTAGAGAGAGAATTTGAAATGTTCCCATCACACAGAAATTATAAATTATTGAGCTGATGGACACCCCAAATATCCTGACTTGATCAGTCTTTACATGTAACAAAATATCACACGTACCCCATAAATGTGTACAAATATTATGTATCAAGTAAATAAAAGACACTAGACAGCTAGCTCTCTTTTCCTTGCCCTGTGGGAGAACAGAGAGAGAAAATGCAGTCTGCAAGCCCGAAAGAGAGCCCTTACCAGAACCTGACCGTACTGGCACCGTGATCTTGTACTTCTAGCCTCCAGAAATGTGAGAAAATAAATTTCTGTTGTTTAAGCCACTATGTCTATGGAATTTTGTTATGGCAGCCAGAGCTAAGACAAATGATCTCAATTAATAACCTAACAACTTAACTTTCCACCTTATGGATCTAGAAAAGAAGGGTAAACTAAATCCAAAGCTAGCAGTGGGAAGGAAATAAATATTAGGGTGAAAAAATTAAACAGAAAAACTATAGAAAAAAATGTATGAAACCAAAAGTTGGTTCTTTAGAAAGATCAATAAAATGGACAAACCTTTACATAGAATGACCAAGTAAAACAGAGAGAAAACTCAAATTACTAAAATCAGGAATGAAAAAGGAGACATCACCACCAAACTTACAAAATGAAAAGGATCTTAGGGAAATTCTATGAAGAGGAGTATGTAAATAAATTAGGTAACTTAGATGAAATGCACAAATTCCTAGAAAGATACAAACCGCTAAACAGACTCAAGAAATAAAAAATCTGAATAGAGCTACAGCAAGTATAGAGACTAAATCAGTAATTTTAAAACCTCAGGCTGGGCACGGAGGCTCATGCCTGTAATCCTAGCACTTTGGTAGGCTGAGGCAAGTGGATCGCTTGAGCCCAGGAGTTTGAGACTAGCCTGGGCAACATGGCAAGACCTTGTCTCTACACAAAAACCAAAAAACAAAAATTAGCCGGGCGTGGTGCCACATGCCTGCAGTCCCAGCTGCTCGTGAGGCTTAGGTGGGAAGATTACCTGAGTCTAGGAGGTCAAGACTGCAGGTAACTCTCCCACCAAGGGAATGAAAGAGGAATTAGAGAGGATTGTGTCACTGCACTCCAGTCTGGGTGACAGCGAGACCCCGCCTCAGGAAACAAAAACAAAACCAAAAAAACTTCACACAAAGAAAAGCCCAAGCCCAGGTGGCTTCAGAGGTGAATTCTACCAAACATTTCAAGAAGAACTAATACAAAACTTTCACAAACTCTTTCCAAAATAGAAGAAAAGGGGAACACTTCTTGACTCATTCTATGAGCCCAGCATTACCCTGGTATCAAAACCAAACAAAGACATCACAAGAAAAGAAAACGACAGACCAACAACTCTTAAAAATACAGACATTTAACAAATCCTCAACAGACTACTAGCAGTATGAATCCAATAATATGCAAAAAGGACTATACACCATGATGCAGTGTGATTTATTTCAGAAACACAAGGTTGGTTTAATATCTGAAAATCAATTATTATAACATATCATATTAATAAAGAACAAAACCATCATTTCAATAGATGTAAAAAAAGTTGACAAAATCCAACACTGTTTAATGATAAAATCACTCAACAAACAAGAAAAAGAAACTTCCTCAACCTGATAAAGGACATCTATGAAAAACCTCATACTTAATTGTGAAAGACTCTTCAAGATCTCCCTAAGAGCAGGAATAAGACAATGATGTCCACTCTTACCACTTCTATTCAACATTATACTGGAGGTTCTAGCTAGGGCAATTAAGCAATAAAAAGAAATGAAAAGCATCCAGATTGAAAAGGAACAATTAAAACTATCTCTATTCGCAAGTAGCATGATTCTATATAGAGAAAATCCTAAGGAAACTATTAAAAAGTTATTAGAACTAATAAATGAGAACAAGGTTGTATGACAGAAGACCAATTTATAAAAATCAATAAAATTTCTATACATTGGTACTGAACAATCCGAAAATGAAACAGAAAAATTCCATTTACAATAGCATCAAAAAAAAAGACTTAGGAACAAGGCAAGAAGGATGTTAGAAGAGATATTGTTAAAGAAAAATTATTCTGATACTTGTTAAAAAATGGTAAGGCAGATTTTGAGATTACTGCAATAGAGGTCAAGGCTATCACAATGGAGGGGAGAGATTGAGCTCAACTCCTAATGCAACCAAGACCAGTGGGGATTTGAGGCCTATGAACAGAGTGAGGGGGTCAGAAGATGGAAAATTACTAAGAGGAGACATCAAGGGCAAGGGCATTCTCTCTAAACTGGCCTAACAGGATTCCTGCTAAAAGCTGGCTGGACTTACATATCAAATATAGGGGATGAGGAACTTGATCAAGGGTGGGGTATTAGCAGGATTCTTTGCTAAGACTTCCTTAGGCAGGCCAAGGATAGAACCCAAGGATGAGACCTAGTTTAAAAGAGTGCTCAGAGGAGCTTGTCTAAAACTTGGTGAAGCAGAGTCTTTGTCATGTAAGACTTGCATACTGAAAATTATAAAACATTGTTGGAAAAAATTAAAGAAAATCTAAATGAAAAGGAAGAAAGCCCATGTTCATGGATCAAAAGTTTAATATTGTTAAAACGGCTCCCCTAATTGATCTATAGATTCAACACAATCCCTATCAAAATCCCAGATAGCTATTTTTGCAGAAATTGACAAGCTCATCCTAAAGTTCAGGAAAATGAAAGGTACCCAGAATAGTCAAGGTAATTTTGAGAAAGAATAAAGTTTGAAGACTAATATTTCCTGATTTTAAAACTACAAAGCTATAATAATCATGACAGCCTGGTACTGGCATAAAGATAAACTGAACAGAATTGAAGGTCCAGAAATAAAGCCATACATCCATTGATAACTACTTTTTTATAAGAATGCTAAGATCATTCAACAGGGAAAGAAAAGCCTTTTCAGCAAATGGTTCTGGAACAACTGTATATACATACTCAAGATAGTTAAGTTGGATCTCTTCTGTATTCCATACATAAACATTAACTCAAAATAGATCACAGACCTAAATGTAAGAGCTAAAACTAGTCTTAGAAGAAAACAAAGGAGTAAATCTCCATGATCTTGGCTTAGGCAATGGTTTCTTAGATATGATATTCAAAGCACAAACAACTAAAGAAAAAAATAAATCGAACCTCATAAAAACTGTTGTGCTTCAAAGAACACCATCAAGAAAATGACAATACAACCCACAGAATAGAGCAAAATATTTGAAAATCATGTATCTGATAAGGATCTAGTATCCAGAATATATAAAGTACTCTTATAGCTCAACCATAAAAAGACAAATCACCCACTTAAAAACAACATAGTATTTTTAAATAGACATTTCTCCAAAGGTAAAGAAAATATACAAATGGGCTATAAGCACATGAAAAAATGCTCAACATCATTAGTCACCAGGGAAATGCAAATCAAAATCACAATAAAATACCATTTCATTAGACTGGGTATAATCAAAAAAGATACATTTTGGCAACGATGTGGAGAAATCAGAATCCTCATACATTGCTATTAGGAATGTATAATGGTACAGTCACTTTAAGAAAGTTTGGCCCTTCCTCAAAATGTTGAAGAGTTGCCATGTGATCCAGCAATTCTATTCCTAGGTATGTAAACAAGAGAACCAAAAACATATATATATATGCTCACACAAAAACTTGTACATAAATGTTCATAGCAGCATTATTTATAATAACTAGACCATGAACTAATGACTAGATACATAAAATACATTAATGCAATGGAATTATTAGTCATACAAGAGAAGTACTGATTTATGCTATGACATGAATGAACCTCACAATCATTATGCTAAGTGAACGAAGACACAAAAGGCCACATGTTACAAGATTCCATTTATACAAAATGTCAAGAATAGGCAAATTTATGAAGATGAAAAGGGAATTAATTGTTGCTTAGGTCTGAGAGTTGAGGAGAAATGAGGAGCAACTGCAAATGAGTACAGGGTTTCATTTAGGGATGATAAAAACGTTACAAAATTGATTGCACCAATGGTTGCACAATTCTGTGAATATAGTAACCACTGACTATACTTGAAATGGGTGAATTATATGATATGTGAATTATATTTCAATTAAGCTGTTAAAAAAATGAAAGGGAATTAACTGGGAATGTTCTTGTCACATTTTAAATTTGCTGTTTCTGTAACTCTAAAAATAAATAAGTCATTTAAAAGGAGTTGATTAAAAATGTTGATTTTTCTGGACACTTTATGCAACTGCAATAAATAATATTGTAGCAATTGTCTGCCTCCACTTTCAGGCAAAATAAATACATTTGGTGACCAAAAAAAAGAGTAAAACAAATAGTAGTTGTCTCAACAGATTCTCTAGTCTCTATCTAGATATATAATTAAAACTAAAATCAAAGGAAATCACTTCAAATAGCTGAGACATACATATCAAGAACCACGAAAATGTTTCCGCATTTTGATTGTTAATTCCATTCCTGATAATTAATCTCAAGAAAATAAGAAAAACATAATAGGCACAAAGACATAACAGTACTGTTACTGTAGCATAAACTTCTACATCAGTCCTACTTAACGGTGTTTGCAACTGGTTGACTAAGTCTCTAAGCATACTGTTCAGGCTAATTGACATTATTTTCATAGCAAGAGGGCCTCAACGAAGGAAGCACAACATTGATTGACATTCTTCAGCAAGCTCCTTATCTGGTTGCAAAACAGCACTCTGAGTAACACTGTGCTAAAGAACCCATGCATCCAAAATTCAGGCAAGGTTAGGTAACCTGTGATACATTAACTCAGCGAAATACTGTATGACCAAACTGACCAAATTATTCTAAACTGCTGAATTATCATAAGGTTCTTAGAAATTAGTCTCGCTAAGCAAAGTAATAAATTTAGAATGAAGAATAGTTGCAAGGACAAAGAAGAAACCATTTGCACAAGCAGACAGTATCATAGGTGTCTCAGCTGACAATTAACTCCCAATGGTAAGAATAAGGAAGTGCTATTTTGGCTTCTCTAGAATAATTTGACCCCAGTCAAGTAATCTTTATTATTTTTGCCCACATGTATGAAACTATGCCATGAAACATACCTATGTTTCTGACCATGATTCCTTTCAGTTCATCCACTTGGGCTTGAGTCTCCATCACTTTGTCTAGGCCCTTATTCTCAGAGTGATGCTTCTACAAGAAAATAAGTTTTAACTTACGGTACCCAGACATTATTTACAATAGGAAAACATAAATAAAGGGAATGACAATTTACAATGAGGAATGCTATAAAATTATGTCTCTATTGATATAAAAGATACATGTCACTTCACTGGAAAAATGTTACAATACCCAGGAAAAAATACGGGCAGCATAAAAAAATGCTTCTATACAAACTATAAGTATATAGTCTAAAAATTACCTGATTTTAAATAAAATAAAAATAAATATTATATCAAATATACATGTGACTTATGGGGCAGAGATTTGGGGGCATATATAATCTGTGCTCAGACAAGGAAGAAAGGAGAAAAAAGACTGTAGTTGGGGCAGTGGGGGAAAGAATGCTGCAAAATCGTTCCCCACTTCTTGAGTATGATGAGGTAGGGGCTGGCCCAGCTTCTTAGCATCTGTTCTTGTATCTGCCAGGATCACAACATATAAACTATTTTTATTGGCTTCTCACAGGATCTAGAATCTAAGACACTGATAATTTATATTTTGAAATTATTATCCACAGCTAGCAATTACGGGATGCTTAATACACAATCTTCCAGTCATTTCATTGTGTTAAGTGCTTCAAACGGGATATTACTTAATCCACCCCAAAACTCTATGAAACGATGCTATTATTATCTCTATTTACAGATGAAGGAACAGGTAGAGATTTTGTTCAGAAGGTCACACAGATCTGGAGCTAATGACAAATTGGTTAATTTGAAAGTATTGTTTCTAGCTGACCCTATTTACTTTTGACTAAGCACTGGTATTTTTGTTGTTGGTAGTGTTTTATACAGTTATACATAGATGAACATTTCCTAGTGGGGAGTATGAAACAAACCAACTGCTTGAATAATAAAGGTTTATAAGTAACCAATTTAAAAAGACTTTATTGCCAGAAGAGTATGTGTGTGTGTGTATGTATGTGTGTGCCTGTGTGTATAAAATTTAGAAATGTAATACTCAGTATTAAAAACACAAGAGAAGTGAAAGTATTCAATTACAATACATCATTTTTTTTAACTCACAACAAAATCATACCTAGAGCTTAGGTCTTTATACTCAAATAGTTTCGTGGATAAAAGGGAAGCATTTTGAAAGGTGTCTGACATCATGAAAATATAAATTAAAACCACAATGAGATACCATTACGCATCAACTGGAATGGCAAAACTTAAGACCACATCAAGTATTGGCAAGGATGCAGAGACACTGGAACTGCTGGTGAGAATATAAAATGGTACAACCACTTTGGAAAAAAAAAGTGATGATTTTTTTTTTTTAATTACACACCACCTACCATATGACCCAGCAATTCCATTCCTAGGTATTTATCAAAGAGAAATAAAAACATATGTCTACACAAAGACATACATGGAGATTCACAGCAGCTTTATTCATGATAGCTGAAAACTGGAAGCAACCCAAATATCCAGCAACAAGTAAACGGATAAACAAATTGTGGTATATGCATATACTACTACTTAGCAAAAAGGGCGACAAACTACTGATTTATACAACATGGAAGAATATCAAAAGCCTTACACTGAGTGAAACAATCAAGACACAAAAAAGTACATACTGTATGATTCTATTTACAGAAAGTTCTATAAAAGACAAAATTAATTTATAGTGATAGAAAACAGATCAGTGGTTGCCTGGGCAGAGTGTGGGGGAGGGGACCGACATAAGGGAATTTTTAGGGAGATTAAAATGCTGTCTTGAGTACAGTGGTATTTCACAGGTATAAACACATGTAAAACCTCACGAAGCTGATAATTATGGACTCATACAGATGAAGAGAGTTTCAAATTATTAATTTGGGTTGTTAGAAAATTAAATTTGCCTCATGGAAGGGTAGAAGGTTTATGTGTAGGTTAAAAGATCATTTGGCATGTTGAACACATTTAAGCATCAGATGGGTAGTTGAACTAGATGATCTTTAATGCTCTTCCGATCATGAGACACTATGACCACTATTAATAGAGAATACAGAGATAATAAAGAATATCACTGTTTTCTACCCTAAAATTGCCCCTTTACATTTTTTTTAAACAGGGAAGTTTTATTATGTTGACTTACAGTAACACAATCAGAAAAGTATATTGCAGGTCAGGGCCCCCTAGATTCATTGCGTTTGAAGGTAATAAAGAAGATAAAAATCAAAATACCTTATCCTGAGAAAGATCTTACCAGCTGTGCAGCCAAGACACTGGAGAACTCGCTATTCATGGCATATGGAAGTGCTGTCTGTGCTCTTGAACCATAAGTAGTCTGGAACCTCTTCTTTATCTCATTCAGAAAATTAAAGGCTCGAGAACGTTCAAAATCCTGAAAAGAGATCAACACAGAACTCACATTTAGAAAGTAAACAAAGATGATGTGAGTGATTAAGAACAACAATAAAAAATAGCTAACATTGACTGAGCAATGATTCTATGAGGAGGAACTAGCAATGATCCTATCTTAAAGATAAGTAAAGGAAGGCCCTGAAAAAGTAACTAACTTGTCCAAAGGTCCAACAACTAGTAAATGAAAGAGCTGAGAGTGAATCCAGATATATCCAGTCATTGACAACTGAAGATAATGATAATTATCAACTTCTTGACATCAGGAATTGGGTTTTACTTCCTCCATATGTTTTACAGGATCTATTAGAAGGCCCAGCACAAGAATATGTTTAATAAATCCCATAATAATCATACAGTCTTTCATACACACAGATAATACTACTGATATTAACTTCAAATTGAATTTTTTCAATAGTGGTGGTACATTTGAAAAGATCAAGTGACATACTCATGTCTAATCTCAGCCAGCCAAAAATTATGTGTGTTCTCTAGAAGAATACCTTAGAGGAAAAAAATGAATGTGTGTATGTGTGTTTATGTATGTATGTGTATGTGTGTATCAAATTACAGCTCAAGAAATATGAGGCTCGACTCTGACTATCCCAGATTTCATTATTATTTTTTATCTACTCCAAGCTCTTTCACATCAGTCATTTCACATATAGCTGGATTTTTTTCTACTTTTGGAAAATATTGTGAAGCCAGAGATAAAAATCATTGTGATGATCACTATGGTTGACAGTCATTTCCCTTTCACCCAAGATGCTTAGTCTAAGCCGAGGGTTCTTAAATTGGGGTCAAGGGTCCAAATTCAAGGGGCCCTTGTACTTGGATAGAAAAAAAGATAATCACATCATTATTTTTATCAATTGTTAACTTATATTTCAATTGTGAATATAGCTAGTATATTCATAACCAAGGTAGTATTAACAGTACCTGTAACTATCACCAACAGAAATCTTTTTTCATATACCATCACAGTTATAGATATCTCAAAATATTGTTAACACCCATCACATCAAGATTATTAGTTATTAGACCCATGACTAGACCTTGTTAATGAGTTAATAAAGAAGCATATATATGACTACATCAAGTTTTTAAAATATTTTGAAAACTACATATATATATATTTCAATACAACTGGCTTTGTTAGAATTGTGTGTGTTTTATACATTTAAAAGCATTCTGGAAAAGGAAAATTAAAAAAAGAAAACAAAAACATTCTGGGAGTGTTCCACAAGTGACGGGTCTGTGATACAACAAAGATTAGGAACCCTGATCTATGGCAACCACGCCAATTCCATGTCTCTTTGTCAGTAGACAGTTTAGAAATGAGCATGCAGCCAATAAGACATGAAAGGAAGTTCACTTTGAAAGCAGGGGGAGGGGAGGGCATGCAGCTGGGAAAAGCTTCCTCATTCCTACAATAAGACACTCAAGAAGACACAGTCCCTCTTCTCTGGACATGAATAAATAAGTATGTAGCTCTACATAACCATAATGGCAACCTGTCTGGGAAGAAGGAGACACGGAGGAAAGCAGAGAAGAGAAAGGACCTTAATGACATCATTAAGTTACTGAGAATTTTGGGCTGAGAGCCGACAGTCATACCTAGCCAATGTAAACTACGGTTTATATAGCTGATCATAATGTACTGTAATTTTGTTTTTCCAAAGTTCACACACATGAAAGAATTCATTAACTACTGATAGAAGGAATGACGTTATCTAATTTAACATTCCAGGTAAACAATTTTTGAGAAGTTTTGATATCAAAGAATTATAATTATGAACACCAATTCTCACTACAAAATAGAATATAGAAGTTGCAACAGGCTAAGCTAAAACTCTACCAAAATCGAGTTGATTTGCACATACCCCAGTATCAAGTTTTCTTATCATTTGCTGCTCTATATGACAAATGCAAAATATTAACAATTCCAGCTATGTAAAGTTCGCATCACCTTTGCCCACCATAGGTACAGATCAGCAGTCCCCAACCTTTTTGGCACCAGGGACCGGTTTTGTAGAAGACAATTTTTCCAAGGACTGGGGGAGGGGGAATGTTTTCGGGATGAAACTGTTCCACCTCAGATCATCAGGCATTAGTTAGATTCTCATAAGGAGCATGCAACCTAGATCCCTCGGATGTATAGTTCATCACAGGGTTCGCAGTCATATGAGAATATAATGCTGCTGCTGATCTGATAGGAGGTGGAACTCAGGTGGTAATGCTCATAGGCCACTCACCTCCTGCTATGTGGCCTGGTTCCTAACAAGCCACAGACCTGTACCAGTCTGCAGCCTGGGGGTTGGGGACCCCTGGTGTAGATAATAAAGAACTGGCTGTATTAATAGTACACATAGTTAAATAGCAATATGTCTTCAAGTTACTTACATCATCAGTGATACAAAGATATACAATCCTGTCTTGGCAGATGTAATGAAACAAATAACTGTAGAATAAAAGATATAAAACTTACTGTGGTTATAAGCAACATCACTTTTACTTCTATCTTCTATCTATGTATAAGCAAGTTCAGTACTGCCAATGTCACCACATTACTTACGGATACAGTCTATTCTCCCTCTTCCCCTTCCCAATATACCAGTTTCTTTCAAGTCAAACTGAGAGAAGTAAATAAGAAATAAAAAGAAGATCTCTATTCTAGCTACATAGCACAACAGCATGTGTATTACCCATTAGAACCACAGCTGCAAAAGCATAATTGGACTCTGAAAGCATGAACAAGAGATGACATCTTAGGAGGAGCATGTAATTAAGATTAACCCCCAATAGGCCATATGGTTTTCTTTGCCATATGGTTTTCTTTGCTTTTTCCTAAGTTCTTAAAGCAAACATCTTTTCTACCAAATTCTCAACATTTGAGTACCTACTTTGAGTTAGTTACTGTGCTGGAAGTTGACGATACAAAAAAGCAAAACCACCAACTCCCAGTCTTCACAGGGATCACAGTATAAGAAATTACAGTGCAGCATGGCAAACAGAATGACAGGAAAGTTAAAGGCAGTACATGGTGCTCTGGGGACATATTAATAGATGAGGCACGAAATGGAGATTTGCCAAAGGGTAACCAGAAAGACTTCCTGAAACAAGTGATGTCTGATTTAAGACCTGAAGAATAAGTAACAGACGGCAAGGTAAAGAGTGAGTGAAAGGCCAGGTGTGGTGGTTCATGCCTGTAATCCTAGCACTTTGGGAGGCTGAGGCAGGCAGATTGCTTGAGCTCAGGAATTCAAGACCAGCCTGGGCAACATGGCAAAATCCCATCTCTACAGAAAATACAAAAATTAGCCAGGCATGGTGGCGCACGCCTATAGTCCCAGCTACTCGGGAGGCTGAGGCAGGAGGATCACTGGAACCCAGGAAGTTGAGGCTGTAGTAAGCCGAGACTGCGCCACTGCATTCCAGCCTGGGTAACAAAGTGAGACCCTGTTTCAAAAACAACAACAACAAAAAAAAGTCAGTGAAGAGTTTTTCCAGAGAGGAAGCAGCAAGCATAAGGGCCTAGAGATAAAATAGCACATAATAGATTTAGGAAAGTAAAATCGGCTCACATGACTAGAGTACAGAATGTGAAGACAAGGTAAATTATCTGGACAGACGAGGCTGGACAAGTCAGCAAAAACCAGGTTATACAAGACTTTATAAACCACACTGTGCATTATCCTAAGAATAATGAACAAGCATCCAAAGGTTTTAGCCTAGGGAGGCTGTGATCAGATTTGCACTTTAAAAAGGACACATTGGCTAGAGTGTGGAAAACTGACTCAAAGGAGGACCAGACAGGAGACTACTGCAGTATACCGGATAAGAAATGAGGAGGGAAATAAACTAAAGTAGAACGGGTAATAAAGAAAAAGGGACAGAGCAGATAGAAGGCAGCATTTATAGAACTTGGTGACTGGCATGAGACAGGTTAACTAAATTTTGCCTCCCAGATTTATACCTTGGGCAAGTGGATAGATAGGGGTACCTGTTGAATTATATTAATGTTCACAGAGAACTGACATGAATTACAAGGAGATACAGGAACTCAGGCAAAATCTTTTCCTCTAACACTCTAAAACTATTTGCACCATTTCCACCAATGACTTCCACATTGCCATATCCAGTGGCTCTCTCTGAAACATATGATAGTGTTGACCACTTTCTTTTGGAAAGTGTTTTCTCTTCACTAGATTTCTTGACATCAGGTTTGCCTGGTGCTATAGACTGAACTGTGCCCTTTCAAAATTCATATGTTATAGTGTGACTATATTTGGAGACAAGGCCTTAGGGAGGCACTTAAGATCAGATGAGGTCATGAGGGTGGGGTCCTCATGATGGGATTAGTGGCTTTGAAAAAGAGGAAGAAAGAGATCACTCTCTTTCCACCACCTGAGAACACAGCAAGAAGGTAGCCATCTGCCAGCCAGGAAGAAGGCCCTCATCAAGAACTGAATCGGTGGGCACCTCACCCAGTCTCCAGAACTGTGAGAAACAAGTATCTGTTGTTTAAGCCACTCAGTCTATGGTATTTTGTTACAGCAGCCCAAGCAGGCTAATATACCTGGTTTATATCATAGTCCCTTTCCCTCTACACTAACGTTTTCTAGCTTCATTAGCCTCCTGCTTTTTTCACACTTACTCCCTGGAGGGCAGCACGCATTCTCATGTTTTGTTGTTGTTTTCAGTTACCACAATTGTGCTAATGATTCCCAAATCTAGATCTGACCTATCTCCTGAGCTCCAGGACGACCTACACTACTGTCTACTAGACATATCCAACTAGACATACCATAGACAGCTTAAACATGACATGCCCAAAATGAAAGTCATCACTTTACCCACAAAATTTGTTTCTCCTAAACCAGACTTGTGAGTCACTTGGTGCACAGGCCACAAAAGGTAGCAAGGTATGATCCCTGCCATCAAGAAGCCTACAGTCAGGGTACAAAGATAAACAATCATTTCAATTATAATACAGTCTGAGGCCGGACACGGTGGCTCATGCCTGTAATCCCAGCACTTTGGGAGGCTGAAGCGGGTGGATCAACTGAGGTCAGGAGTTTGAGACCAGCCTGGCCAACGTGCTGAAACCCCATCTCTACTAAAAATACAAAAATTAGCCAGGCATGGTGGCGCGCACTTGCCATCCCAGTTACTCAGGAGGCTGAGGTGGGAGAATCACTTGAACCCAGGAAGTGAAGGTTGTGGTGAGCTGAGATTGCACCACTGCACTCCAGCCTGGGCAACAAGAGTGAAACTCCATCTCAAAAAAAAATAAAAAATAAAATAATAATAATAATAATAATAGTGTGAAAAGTGTTACAATATGAACAAATTAGATGCTATGTAGACACATAAAAAGAGTGTCTGATTGGGGTGACTGACTCAGTGTTAGTGTTCAGGGGTTTCTGGAAAAGGAAACATCTAAGTTCAGGAACCCGAAGTGAGATTTTTTAAAAAGTAAGCAGATAAATATATTCCAGTAAAAGGTAACAGCTATTGCAAAGGCTAGGAAGAGAGAAAGAACCTAGCATTGAACTGCAAATGGCTACGTATGGCTGGAAAGCAAAACTGAGGACTAAAGTAGTAAAAGATGAGCCCAGAGAAGGAAAAAGTGGCAGATCTTGAAGAATATTCCAAGTCCTGTTAAGGAATTTTACCTTGAGGGCAGACAGTATCTGTTGAACATGATCAGAACTGCCCTTTTAGAGGCATTAAACTACAAATTAAGAAAGTATTTCGCTTGGGACCTGTAAAGTGAGCAAAAGTTTACAAGGAGGCTTAAGAGGAGAACAACATTCCTAGAAGATAACAAAAGCATGAAAAAAAGGTACCAAAGCTCAAAATAACACAGCTAGATCAGAGGCACAGGTAGAGAGGCATGGCAGACAGATAACATCTCCTTCTACTATAACTGCATTTTAATTGGATTACATATTCTATACTCTCTTAAAGCTACATATGGCTGTGACTAAATTCTGGCTCATAATACATGAGCAGAAGATATATGCCCTATTTCCCAGTCTTGCCTCTAAAAGGACTACATGTGCTTTCCCTGGACATTTTCCCAGGAGCTACCTAGAAACACAGTTTGTAAGTCTAATACATTTTTAGGGAAAGTATAAAGCCCAAATCATAAGAGGCTAGGATTATTTAACCCTTAACCTCTAGGCCCACAAACCTATGCTGGCAGGAAGAGGACTACAAAATGTGTACAATTCCCAAAGATGATATACTCTCTAACTCCCATTTTGGATGTGGCCAGAAAGGAAGAACTTCTTGTAGAACAAAGCCAGGAGTCAGGGAAAAAAGGTGAGGAGTTCCTCCAAGAAAGCAGAACCACTAACCACTACCTGATCAGAATAGGGGTCTTTGAAATTGTGTGAGGCAATTATTTGATCATTACTGGAAAGCAATGACTTCTACATGTTTCTCATTCTTCCCTTTTCCAAATGGGAGTTTGTAACTCTCACTATGATGATCCTTATTTCACCGTTGTCTACTGGGTTAGGCTGGGAGAGCATGGAAAACATATGACTTATCTTTTAGTTTATGGTCAGTAGACCACAGGAGCCACACCAGGGCCTGATGGAGAGGACTGTGTACCACCTAGACATGCTGGACTTGGAGCCAAACACAGTGACTAGATAGGTCTTTTGAGCTACCTTTCTCAGAGAAGAGGCGTATTCTATGTTTGGGAAGAAAGGTTCACTGAAATATCTGGGTGGCCAGAAGAGCAGACTGGAAGACTGCAAGTCATCCCCTAATATCCTATAACTTCCTCCAGAGTAACAGAGTTTTAGTTGAGCCTACGACTGGATAGCTAGAAGAAAATTCCTGGCCTCCCTTCTAGCTATGTTAGCTACATGACTGTGTAGTGAACAATAAGATGTAAGTAGAAACTTCTCAACAATATCAGGCCACTTCTGGGTCTTGCCTTTAAAATTACTGGGCAAGCACTGGGATATAACAAGCACCAAAGGAGCTGCCTTGGCCAGAGGTGGAAAGCACTAACTGCTTTGGGAATTAGGGAATTGGAAATGGCAGAGCCACCCCAACATCCCAAACCACTCATCTCTGGACTATCTCACTAAAATTAATACTGTATCTCGGGGGTCTCTCTCACAGTAGCTTAGAGTGGACCTTAAACTGTATAAGGGGTTAGCCATAGAAAGTAATAAGGACCTCATTCTGAGATAAGAACTAAGGAAGTAAGGCTGGGTTAAGTAAGAAAAGATTTTCAAGTGCCAATGGGGAAGGTTGAGGCACTTTTTAAAACTAACTACTAAGATTTCCCATCTATGGCCACTCTAACAGTCACCAGAGTGATCTTTCTAAAGCAAAAACTGACTGAAGGCCAGGCGCGGTGGCTCACGCTTGTAATCCCAACACTTTGGGAGGCCAAGGCAGGTGAATCACTTGAGGTCAGGAGCTTGAGACCAGCCTGGCCAACATGGTGAAACCCCATCTCTACTAAAAATACAAAAATTAGCTGGGCATGGTGGTACACACCTGTAATCCCAGCTACTCAGGAGGCTAAGGCACGAGAATCATCTGAACCTGGGAGATGGAGGTTGCAGTGAGCCAAGACCGCACCACTGCACTCCAGCCTGGGTGACAGAGTAAGACTCTGTCTCTAAATAAATAAATATATAAATAAATAAAACCTGACTGTGTCACATCCTGGCTGAAAACCTTCAATGCCTTCCCACTGCCCACAGGGTAAAGTCCAAGCTCTTAATATGGCCTACAAGGCTCTACATGACTTTTCTTCTACCCATCTCTCTTTAGCTTTATTTTCACCATCCTGGGCACCAGTCACAGAGAACAGTCTGCAATTCCCTAAATATGCCTCCATACTTCTCTACCTGCTGATCCTTCTACTTGGAATACCATCCTCCTATCTACTACTTCCCACCCTCCCACCCTTGACATCATGGATTTGACTGCCTCCCTCATTAAACTATAACCCTTATGAGGCAAATACTACATTTCTTGTTATATCCCCAGCACCAAGCAAAGTGCCTGGCAATAGTTAAGCGCTCAGTAAATATTTACTGAAAGAATGAACAAAGGAACATTATCTATCTTATCTGAATCATTTCACATATCACACAGCTCTAGAGCAAAGTCATTTTTATATTTAACATTTCCATATCTTTCTTCAAAATAAAATAATATCACTTCAATAATAGAATAAAATAATTACAACTTAAATTTATAAGTAACAAAACCAGATATTTTCTAAGTTGTTGAAGGTTACTATTCTGTCAGCTTATTCAAATTATGTACCTAGAAGCTTGTTTTCTACTTTTCTACCATTCTGATTACAGTAACAGAATTCCCTTCTTTCATCCCTTACCACATGCAGAACAGAACTCACTTGCCATGTGAGTATGTTAGTTTGTTATTTTCTGAAGGTATCTTGGCCAGAATCTGCTCTGTCACCTCCAGGAAGTTTCCTCCACACCAAGCATGTTTGGCAAGGATAGTGGTCCCCCTGGCAACAACAGCAAAAAGAATCGCCATGGCTTCAGTCTATCAAAAGGAAAAAGACACAGATTTAGAATATTTATTTGACATAATCTTTCAAAAGTAACTTACTATCATTTACCAACATACTACCTGGAGATAATATCTAACAAGGTACTATAACATGAAACTTAACAACAGACTTAACAGCAGGCTTTAAAAAAACGTCAAAGTTTCCTACAAACTTACAACCTAAGCCATGCTTGTATGCATATACAGAGACATACAAAACACATATACACACACACACACCATTGATAGATTTCATTTACAAATTATTACAGCACAAACATATATCACCCTTTTGAAAAGCAATGACTATAGATAGCAAAGGTACATAAAGATGTCTTCATTCTTTAATGTAGAAATTTCATCCTGAAAATTTATCCTAGAGAAATAGTTCAACAGAAGACTCTAGATTCATAAAGATAACTATTAACAATAAAAATAGCCTATATTTATTGTTTACTATGTGCCAGGTACCATTTTAAGTACTTTATAATTATTAATCCATTTAGTCCTCACAACTCAATGAGATTATACACTATTATGATACTTCTATTATAGATGAGAAAACTGAAGCACAAATGACTTAAATAATTTCCCCCAAATTACAGAGCTAGTAAGTGTGGAGCTGCAATTTAAACCTAGGCAGTACGGTTCTAGAGCCCATAATCTTATCCTTTTACTGTACACTGCCAGTATAAAGTCATTATCCATAATAGAAACAAAGTGAAAATAACTCAAAGCTTCCACAAGAAAGGAATGGTAAGACCCTTCATAAACAAAACATTACTAAAACAATATGGCATGAGTTTAAGATTATTTTCCTTAAGTCTGCCTATGAATATGTGCTATTAATTCCCACCTAACAAGCCCAGCTTCTCTTATTTAATGACGTAAACATAAAAAGAGATGAACAAATGCTTTACTAGTCTTCGATTAACTGTTAAACCTACTCTTATTTGTTAACATGCTCAGCGCCCAACATACCAGTGGTTCTCAAACTGTAGTGGGAATACGAATCATCTTGTGTGGCAGAGTATGAGTCACTTGCTAAAAATTCAAACTCTTGGCATCACTTCCTGAAATTCTGATTCCTGAGGTAGGGCCCTGGAATCTGTATTTAACACAAGTCTGTCTGGAAGCAGGTGATTCACACAAACATACTTTGTGAAACACAACAGCAAACTACAAACTGCTTGAGACTAGGGAATATGCAGATTCCTTATTGCAATCCCAGCATGGAAGGACAGCACACAGAGCAGAAGGTGCTCATCTGTCTCTTGGGCTGAATGTCTCTTGGGGGTCTCTGTTTCATTCCTACTCTTGAATTGAAGTTGTTCCCCAGGGTTGTGATCTCGACCATCTTCTTTCTAGAATTCTCCTTACACATAGGTAGCAAGTTATAGTTTCCAAATTGCTGTCTTATACTTTAATTTCCCTTGATCCTAAAGCCTCCCTAACTGTGGATCCTACTGTTCTGTTTCTTTTCTTTTTTTTTGAGACAGGATCTTGCTCTGTCACCCAAGCTCCAGGCAAGAGTGCAGTGGCACAATCTCGGCTCACTGCAGCCTCCACTTCCCAGGCTCAAGTGATCCTCCTAACTCAGCCTTCATAGTATCTGGGACTACAGGTGTGTGCCACCACACCCAGCTATTTTTGTATTTTGTTGTAGAGACAGGGTTTCACTATGTCACCCAGGCTGGTCTTGAACTCCTGGACTCAAGAGATCCACCTGCCTTGGCCTCCCAAAGTGTTGGGATTACAGGCATGAGCCACCATGCCTGGCCCTGTTCTGTTTCTTCAAAGCATTGCTACGCATTATCTCTGCTCCTCTGCCTCCTTTTAATTCTTCTACTTACTATAATCTGGCTGTTGCCCTTAACACTCCAAAAAACCACGCTTCCTAAGGTCACCAACAGCCTTTGTGTTGCAAAATACAGTGGTTGCTTCTCTATTCTTACCTTATTTGACCTCTCAGGCAGTCAACACTGCTGACCAACCCTCCTTGAAATGCTCCTACGTCTCTGGCTGCTCTTTCTGTCTTCTTGCTGACTCTTCCTCCTCTACCTGACCTCTAAATGTTGACTTTCCTCCGGGACTGATTCTGTGCCCTTTTATTCCCAGATGAGCTCAGTTAGATCTGCCATTTTAAACATGATTTATTTGCTGAAGATAAATTGCATACAGAAAAAAGGAAGAGTGCTGAGGAAAAAACCCAAAGCACAACCAACAGTTGAGGGAAAGGTAGATAGAGACTCACAAAGACTAAGGAGGACCAAATGGGAAAGCCAAAAGTGTGGTGGCCCAGAAGCCAAAAGGAAAGAAAGAGAATGAAGACTGTAAAACCATCAATGAAATTTTATAACAAGGAAGGAGGTCATTGCTTAGGATCAAAGAGACATACAGTAGAGAGGAACAAAAACGCAAAGAGAAACAGAGATAAGAAATCATATGGTCCCTGGAACAGAGAGACGAAAAAGTAGGAGCCTCAGTCCCTGTGCAGGTTCAAGAAGACAACTGAGCTTGGCAACAATTAATACAAAAAGATCTAGTGTTTCAGTGGACTGTAAGTTCATTATGAACCAACAGTATGAGATATTGCTTAAAAATGCTTACATAATCTCAAAGTACATTAAGAAACAGGGTGTCTTGACCTGTTTAAGTACTAGTCCCATTACACTCTGTGCTGGTTAGAACATATGTGAAATACTGAATTCAATTCTGGGTAGAATATTTAATGATTGGACAAAAGGGAGACAATATGGGTGAGAGACATGGAGATTATGTCATCTGAAGACTGGCTGGAGGAACTAGAGATATGTAACATGAGAAAGAGGACTTAGAAGGAACATTACAATAGTTTTTGAGTTTATATAAAGTACAGTCACCTGGAACAGGGAGCACATTATTTGGAATATAACAACGAACAATGGATATAAGTTACAGGCAAGTAGTGTTTCATTCAATAAAAGCAGTCCCCAACTTAAAAATGACTGTTAAACAGTGGGTACATAGCAACAGAAATTTTACTTTCCTTCCAGATGTCACTAATGGGAATTCCTTCCTCTCTCCCATACTGCTAAAAATCCCATCTATGAAGTCTTACCTGCCCCCACTGTAAGCGTCTTGTAATAGAATCCATAACGTCTTGATGAGTATTGGGATAACAGAAACAACTGTGGTACAATGAACACTGCATTTGAAGTTAGAAAACCTGGCTCTGCTAATTATTAGTAGTATATAAATGCCTACTAAACCATGAAGTGCTATATAAAGATAAGATCCAAGAAGAAAAAGAATGAAAAGATAAGCCAGAGAGAGAAGGGAAGAAAAAAAGATAATGCAACATAAAGGAAAGCCCCATATCAACTCTGTTCCTCTTTGTTCTCCTATTCACTCCTCACTTGGTCCCACAGCCATCATCCCAATTCTACTTCATTCCTGCTAAGAACCCTGTATTAGTTTCTTGTAGCTGCAGTAATAAAGTACCAAAAACTCGGTTGCTTAAAACAACAGAAATGTATTGCCTACCAGTTCTGAGGATTAAAAGTCCTAAATCAAGGTGTTGGCAGGGCTACGCTCCCTCTGAAACCTGTAGGAGAGAATCTTTCCTTATCTCTTTCTAGCTTCTGATAGTTTGGTGGCAATCCTTGGTGTTCCTTGGCTTGGAGATGCAGCACTTCAATCTTTACCTCTGTAGTCACATGGTACACTCTGTATCTGTGTCTTCACGCTGCATTCTCTGTGTCTCTTCTCTTTTATTATATGGATGCCAGTCATATTGGATCAAGGGCCCACTCTACTCCAGTGTGACCTCATTTTCAATTACATCTTAATTACATCTGCAAAGATCCTATTTCTAAATAAGGTCCCATTCACAGGTACCATGGGTTAGGACTTCAACACAGCTTTCTGGAGGACACAATTCAATCCACAACAAGCCCCCATTTTAAACTGATACTACACCTGATCTTAGCCAAAAAGCTGACAAGCAATGCAGACTTCCATTTTAGAAACTCACTGTTCACCCAAACAAATCCTACTCTTCCCTTTCCAGATACTCATATTGCCCAACTTGCCTCCCTCTCTAAAACCTCTATCCCTTCTTTTTCCTTGCTCATATTGGAGGACTGTCCTTAGAGCTAAGGGCTAGAAGGGTCACCCACAACAGCTTAGAGTTAGAAAAGTCTGTTTTTACTATGTTAAGGGACTAAAGAAATGATATTTTTGTTCTAGTTGTTGGGTTTCAAAAAAAAGATATGCTATAAGGGAATTCAAATGAGAATTATAAATGCAGTCTTTTAACAGAGGAGTTATTGTAAATTGTGGGGAAGGTCTTCAAGTCCACTAAATTAAAAGTTAAAATGATACTGGTTGGCATAACAACGTAAATGTCATGGATAGCATTATTTATAGAAGAAAATACATCCAGCGTTCCAAACAACAAGCTTACAACAGTACTTTTAAAATATATACATTTGTAAGTAAGGAATTGCCTGTATAAAAAAATTTGGTAATAAAATAGAACAGCAATGATGAAACTGCTCCTTCTCAGTAAAAGCATCTTCAAGTAGAGGCTGAAGACAGTTTCAGGTAACTAAGGGGAAAGGCCAAGTCCATGTGTTTTGAGAAATCTTTTAATTCTGCATTTGTATTTTGATAACGCTGAAAAATGTATAACAATATTCTGGACCATCTACATGTGTGTCTTATAAATGAGCAATGGCACACAATTCAGTGCTGCACTTGCATTCCTGTCTGTAAAGAAATAGGTGTCAATAAATCACCTAAAATGACAATGCTTAATGTTTACATCTTAGAAGCATCTGGCTGATCTTAGGTTGGCACATCCTAAATTCATGACAGTCGTGACTCAAGCACTCTTGTACTGCTGTTGTTTTTAATCCGTTATAAAGACAAAATTTGTCTTTTGCAGTAATGATTTACAATTGAAAGATATCTGCATGGAATAAGACTTCAGTTTTGGCTGGGCGCAGTGGCTCATGCCTGTAATCCCAGCACTTTGGGAGGCCGAGGCAGGTGGATCACCCAAGGTCAGGAGTTCGAGACCAGCCTGATCAACATGGAGAAACCCTGTTTCTACTAAAAATACAAAATTAGCCAGGCGTGGTGGTGCAGGCCTGTAATTCCAGCTACTTGGGAGGCTGAGGCAGGAGAATCGCTTGAACCCAGGAGATGGAGGTTGAGGTGAGCCAAGATCATGCCATTGCACTTCAGCCTAGGCAACAAGAGCAAAACTCTGCCCCCCCAAAAAAAAAAACAAACCAAAAAACTTTAATTTTAATACTTAAGACTTTAACTGACATCCTGAAAATAACAATGTGGCAGAATAACATTACCACTTAAATTATCTCAGGCGAAGGAGAAAGTAATACTCAAAGATGTGTTTCTTGGCCGGGCACGGTGGCTCATGCCTGTAATCCCAGCACTTGGGGAGGCCGAGGTGGGTGGCGAGACCAGCCTGACCAAAAATGGTGAAACCCCATCTCTACTAAAAATACAAAAAACAATTAGCCGGGCGTGGTGGTGCGCACCTGTAATCCCAGCTATTCAGGGGGCTGAGGCAGGAGAATTGCTTGAACCTGGGAGGTGGAGGTTGCTGTGAGCCGAGATCGCGCCACTGCACTTCAGTCCAGGTGACAGAGCAAGATTCCGTCTCAAAAAACAAAACAAACAAAAAAAGATGTGTTTCTACCAAGTAGAAACCAAATGATACCAAAACATGCTGTGTGAACAGAGGTTATACAACTGTTCAAATAAAGTAGTAGAATTAACTCATTACATAGCACATGGTGATAGGCAATGCAAAATTTTTAAAAAGTATTCTGTATCATTATTTATATTATTGCAGGAGGACCTATTATGTTAATTCTTGCAAGAGTTCATTGGCAGAATGTTTCATAGGAAATATAAAAAGGAAATTAATTTTTTTCCACCTTTATATCATGAGCAGATTATTAAACTAACTGGCCCACTAAATTAATGGAGGGAGGTACACAAGGTGCCTGGGAAGAGATAGGAGATCATTTTAGGAGGGATGGATGGAACGAGAAAGCATAGAGGTGAGAACAAAGTAAAGAAGGTACATAAGTTAGCCTGATAAGATGAAATGGTCCACCTTTGGTGAATGAGAAGGTTGAGGAATACGGCTGATGGCCTTACATAAAGAAGGCCTTGTATAAATCATGTCATTTAAATTTGATCAAACAGGGAGTCTTTCTATTTCAATCCAACACGTATGTACTGGCAG
Organism: Mandrillus leucophaeus; assembly: GCF_000951045.1. NCBI lineage: Eukaryota > Metazoa > Chordata > Mammalia > Primates > Cercopithecidae > Mandrillus > Mandrillus leucophaeus. The sequence continues at coordinate 1,358,675 of NW_012107075.1, read as the reverse complement.
GTTACTATATGAGAGTCAAAGTAGACACTACAGGTATAAAGTTAAGGAAGAAGGGATTCCAATACTTGAGGGAGCCATAGAACAATGGGGAAAGACATATAAATAAACGCGATAAAGAATAATAAGTGAATAATCTCAGAATGTCCACAATTGCTCAGAAAATGTCTTAATGTTTTGTGATGATCTCACCTTGGATGAAGAACAGGAATGTAGGTGTCAGCCTATGTCTTAGGAATTTCCTCAGTATACTGTTAGGATTATTTATCCTTGGAAGAGAGCTCAAAGTGTCTATTTTACCCTATTTTCCCAGTGCTCAGCACAGTGCCTACCATCTAATATTCCCTCAAATATTTGTTGAATAAATGAGTGAACATGAAAAGTCATGTTACAGATCAAGATTATTCCTGTTGGTATTACAACTATTCTTTCTGGACGATGCTCTGAGACCCAGTCCGATCCCTCTGACTTTCTTAGGATAGGATCCCACCCTTTCAAATCAACCACCTGTTTTATTTCGCATTAACCAATATATAACATAATCCCGATTATTCCTGTTTTCCCCTCTAGACACAAACATGTAAGTTCCTGAGAGTAGCAACCTCTTAAGTCTTATTTACAGCTGTATCCCCTGCACTTAAAAGAGTGTCAAGCATATACCAGCCGTTCAATAAATATTTGTTAAATATATGAATGGATCTGCTCTCAGCCACAGGTATTCAAAGGGAATTAATATCCCAAACATGACTGTATCCTCTGGGATCAATGGAGGGAGAATGGAGATACAGGTAGTTGAAAGCAATTAATGAGGCCGAATGAAGACAGTTGATTGTTTGTAAGAGTTATGGGAGAGGGAGATGTAAAGCATTTACCAAAGTGCGGGGTCAGAATTTGATAAACATTGGCCACTAATAAAAACACCAAACAGGTCTGAAGCTGAGGAAACGGGTCGGTCAGAAATACAGTTCCTGAACAGACGAAGAAGGGGACTGTCAATACTGAGCAGTGGAGGAAGGGCGAATAAGGGGCTAGGAACCCACGAAGGAGCATAAACAGCCAGAAGTAGAAGGTGAAGCAGAAAGTGACGTCATGGAACAAGGACGTAGAGAGTTTTTGGAAGACTCGGGGGATCTCAAGAGATTTAAATGCTACAGAAACGTCTTGTAGAATGCAAACTGAGAGAAAGTTAACATTTTTTCCCTCCTGTAATGACAGCTTAAGTGACGCATTCTGACACTCTAACTCGAAGCCTTTCCAGTGGCATAAGACGCCAAAACTGGTCCTGCCCGACAACTGAAACTGTCGACACCAGAGAAGCCCAAGCCACCCTTGCACTGCCTCCTCGCTCCACCCCAGCACCTTTCCGTCTACGCCTCCGCCCTCTCCCCGCAGTTCTCTCCTCGCCTCCCGCAGAGCGCGCCCCACTCCATTTACCTGTCCGGGCACCCTCTAAGGGCGCGCGGGCTCGGGACCGAGGGGCGCGGGTCAGCGAAGCGTCGCCAACTGCCAGCTCCCAGAGCAGGCTGGGACCGGACGCCGGGACCGGACGCCGCCGACTTCCGCATGAAGCGCCCCGCCTACGCGTGGCCTCTTGGGGGTGGAAGCGCTCCTCCAATGGCAGCAGGCGACAGGGCTAGGCCTGCTGCGTTCCCAGCTGCCCGCACTTCCCAGGAGCCGTACTGCATTCTGGGAGTAGTAGTTCCGACTGGAGTATCCCTGAGTGTCTCATGTTCGTTCGACATTTCTTGTGGTAAACAGCGTCAAACGCCGTATAGG
>NW_012107075.1:1353848-1356028 GCF_000951045.1 Mandrillus leucophaeus | reverse complement strand
CTCCAGCCTCAACCTCCCTAGTAGCTGGGACTACAGGTGCACGCCACCATTGCGGCTAATTTTTTATATTTTTAGTAGAGACGGGGTTTCACCATATTGGCCAGGCTGGTCTCCAACTCCTGACCTCGTGATCCACCCGCCTCAGTCTTCCAAAGTACTGGGATTACAGGCATGAGCCACCGCACACGGCCCTTATTCCCTCCTTTTTGAACCCCTTTATTCTCTTAGCTCTTTCCAAGACACTACACCCTCCTGGTTCTCCTCCCACCTCTGTGGCAGCTCTTCATTTTCTTTTGAAATGTTCACATTCCATAGGGTTCTGCCCTACGCCATCTTCTCTTCTTACTCTTCACACTCTTCCTGGCGATCTTAATCATTCCCCTTGTTTTATCTCCCCTTTGCAAAGGTTCACATTTCATATTAATATTAACTTAATTATATTGTATTCAATATCTATTCTTTAAGAGGCAGCATAGTATCTTAGAAAAAGAATGAGTTTTAGAGTCAGAGAGATCTGAGTTACTAAGCTGTGTGAACTCTAAATATTGCCTCTCTTTAGAGCTTTTAGGACTCTAGCAAAGCCCCCTCTTACTCCATATTCTCTCCTAAAGTAATCTTATCTATACCCTAAAATTTGTAATGAATTATCTGGCCATGTAAGATGTCCCTGCTTCCCCTTTGCCTTCCACCATGATTGTAAGTTTCCTGAGGCCTCCCTGTCAGAGGCATGTGAACCAGAGCAACTTTATCTTGAATAGGAGCTGGGTAAAATAAGGCCGAGACCTACTGGGCTGCATTCCCAGACAGTTAAGGCATTCTAAGTCGCTGGATGAGATAGGAGGTCAGCACAAGATACAGGTCATAAAGACCTTGCTGATAAAACAGATTGCAGTAAAGAAGCCAGCCAAAACCCACCAAAACCAAGATGGCGACAAGAGTGAATGTACACAGCCTAATTTCCTTAATATGGTTATTTTCAGCATGTAGGGTTACCATAGTGAATGGTGGGGCACTGATAAACAGGGATATCTAGATATTTAGAAATAGCTCCTGTATAACTGTTCATCCTAGAGCTGGCAAATGCAGACCCTAGAAGGGCAGGCCAGGGGAGCCCTATATTCCAGTGGGACAGCAGAAATATTTGCCTCCTGGCAATTGGATCAGGATTGGATCCTGGCAATTGGATCAGGTTTTGCCTCCTGGCAATTGGATCAGTAATCTGATCCAGTCCTCCCTTGATGGGACTGAAGTAAGTTACTAAATCTTGGAGCCTTAGTTTTCTCCCCTGTAAAATGGAGATAATTCTGTCCACCAAGTCCTAGGACGATCACATGAGATAACAGAGATGAAAGCAGTCTGTTGACTTTTAAAGGGCTGCCAGATGTTCTAAATTATTACTATGCTGGGCAGTGCTGCAAATATGCATCTTAGATTTAGCAGATTGTCCTCTATCCTACTTAATTTTATTTTATTGTAAGTTCTGGGGTACATGTGCAGGATGTGCAGGTTTGTTACACAGGTAAAAGTCTGCCATGGTAATTTGCTGCACCTATCAACCCATCATCTAGGTATTAAGCCCAGCATGCATTAACTATTTTTCCTGATGCTCTCCCTCCCCCAACCCCACCCCGACAGGCCCCAGTGTGTGTTGTTCTCTTCCCTGTGTCTTTGTGTTCGCATTGTTTAGCTCCCACTTATAAGTGAGAACATGCAGTGTTTTGTTTTCTGTTCCTGCATTAGTTTGGTGAGGATAATGGCTTCCAGCTTCACGTGATGTGTTATTTTGTGGTTTACAAACACATCTAGTGATTCTGTTGCTTTTGAATCAAAATAATTCACACGATTCCAGTGTATCACTGATTGCCATTGCTGTTCATGCTTCTTTTCTCTTGGATGTTTCAACTTAGGCAACTTTTCCTCCTCTTATGTTATGCTCAAAACAGACCTACATCAAGGATACCTGTTCTCGTTTGAAATTCACGATCAGTAGAGGGCGCTAACACATTATCAATAGCTATAAAGTAATTGACATTTGAGTATGGGATATATTTTTCACTGCAGCTTATTCCAGTTAGAGTCATCACGTATCTTCCTCTGTTTATCTGAGCCATCTGTGGTTCTAATAAGAGCTTTTGCAAAGCAGTTGTGAATAATTATTATCTTTTTTTTTTTTTTTTTTT
>NW_012107075.1:1349616-1350088 GCF_000951045.1 Mandrillus leucophaeus | reverse complement strand
GCCTCTACTTTCGCCATGAAATTTTCTAATTTTCTTGTACCTCTCACCAATCCTTTCTCCTGTTCTTTTTGCACTAATAATAATAATAATAATAATAAACGACTACTCTCCTTTGATCTAAGCCAGCCCTCTTCCATCCCTATTCCCTGTTGCTGACTCAGAGTCAAGCTCCTCTGATGAACCCTGCTGTTGCATGACTCCTCGACGGCTCTCTGCTAACTGACTCTTTACTATCAGGACTTAAAGGCTGTCAAAATTTCTCTCATCTAAAACATTCCAAAGTCACCTTTCTTAACCCCATACCCTATGCCCCCTCACCAAACACAGAAAAGCTAGTGGTCTTTCTCCTACCTCTCCTTTACAGACAAAATTCTCAACAGTGTTGCTAAAACAAATAGATAATTTTCAGCCATTACCATATTTCAACTCTGCAGGATTTTACTTTGATTATTCCTTTTTTTTTTTTTTTTTT